>NC_091984.1:161831821-162130878 GCF_044704955.1 Pristiophorus japonicus
GTTATATTGAGGTTACATTGAGTTTATATCGTGATTATATTGAGCTTATATTGAGCTTATATTGAGGTTAAATTGAGGTTACATTGTGGTTATATTGTGATTATATTGTGATTATATTGAGGTTATATTGTGGTTATATTGAGAATATATTGAGGTTATATTGAGGTTATATTAAGGTTATATTGTGGTTATATTGTGATTGTATTGAGGTTATATTGATGTTATATTGTGATTATATTCAGGTTATATTGAGATTATATTGTGATTATATTGAGGTTGTATTGAGGTTATATTGAGGTATATTGTGTTTATATTGAGGTTATATTGAGTTTATATTGAGATTGCATTGAGGTTATATTGTGATTAAATTGAGGGTAAATTGAGGTTATATAGAAGTTATATTGAGGTTATATTGTGGTTATATTACGATTATATTGAGGTTATATTGAGGTTATATTGAGGTTATATTGAGGTTATATTGTGATTATATTGAGGTTGTACTGAGGTTATATTGAGGTATATTGTGTTTATATTGAGGTTATATTGAGTTTATATTGAGATTGCATTGAGGTTATATTGTGATTAAATTGAGGGTATATTGAGGTTATATTGACGTTATATTTTGCTCAAATTTCCCCAACCCTCTTTCTGGTGCACTCACCGAGGTGCGCTGCTTTTGTCCGCCTCCAAGTGCATCGAAAATCTTCCTCCTGATTCTGGCCACTCCCCAGCCTCTCCTTGGTGGTGGCATAGCGTGGCCCAGTGAATTGGGGGCGGAGCCAGGTCCCGGTACTGAAAGCAGTGCCGGGACCTCTGCACATATGCGCTAGAGTCTGCGCGCATGTGCAGTAGCTCTTGGCAGGCCGAATCTGTGAATGCGCTTTGCAGGCTGTGTGGGAGAGGCCCAAAGCATGCCGTCCCTAGCCCTGGCAAATGGGCTCCTTCATTGGCAGTGCACTGCGTTCCCTAAGGTAGGACTTCTATTTTTTATTTGTCATTTATTGATTGATTGATTGCTTATTACTTTGGTCTTTGTTCTTTAGGTGTAGGGTTCCTTCTATTTTTTATTTGTTAATTAATTGTTTTTTACTTTTTGTGCTTTGTTTAGTGCTTGGTGCTTTAAATGTATTTATGCTTCTTTAATGTTGTTGTGAAGGTGTTTAGTGCTTTGCAAGATCCCTTCCCCCCGTTATCTCTGGCTGCCTGTGCAGAATTCTTAAGTCACCGCAACGTTTTTCTGAATGTACAAGAGTGCCCACTTACGCTGGCATAAGTTAGTTTGGAGTAACTTTTAGCTGGCCAAACTTGCTTAGATGGCCAAAACAGGCATAAGTGGCTGGTAACGCCCCCTTTTGGAAAAAAAACTAAACTTAAAAAAAAAACCTGACTAACTCACTTACACTGGAGCAAATTAAATGGCCAGAAATGCAACTAAAAAGATACTCCCAAAAAATCAAGTTGCTCCAAAAAAAATGGAGCGACTGCTGGAGCAATTTGGGCCCATTGTGATTATATTGAAATTATATTGTGGTTATATTGAAGTTATATTGAAGTTATGTTGAGATTATATTGTGATTATATTGAGGTTATATTGAGGTTATATTATAGTTATAATGAGGTTATATTGAGGTTATATTGAGTTTATATTGCGATTATATTGAAGTTGTATTGTGGTTATATTGTGGTTATATTGTGGTTATATTGAGGTTATATTGTGATTATATTGAGGTTATATTGAGGTTAAATTGTGTTTATATTGAGATTATATTGATGTGCCTCAATGCGAGGAGTATTCGCAATAAGGTGGACGAATTAACTACACAGGGAGGTATTAACAAATATGGTTTATTGGCATTACGGAGACATGGCTCCAGGGTGACCAAGGCTGGGAACTCAACATCCAGGGGTATTCAACATTCAGGAAGGATAGACAGAAAGGAAAAGGAGTTGAGGGAGCGTTGCTGTTTAAAGAGGATATTAACGCAATAGTAAGAAGGACATTAGCTTGGATGATGTGGAATCTGTATGGGTGGAGCTGCGGAATACCAAAGGACAAAACGCTAGTGGGAGTTGTGTACAGACCACCAAACAGTCGTAGTGAGGTTGGGGACAACATCAAACAAGGAATTAGGGATGCAGCAATTATCATGGGCAACTTTAATCTACATATAGATTGTACTAACCAAACTTGCAGCAATACAGTGGAGGAGGATTTCCTGGAGTGTATTAGGGATGGTTTTCTAGATCAAAATGTCGAGGAACCAACTAGAGGGCTGGCCATCCTAGACTGGGTGATGTGTAATGAGAAAGGACTAATTAGCAATTTTGTTGAGCGAGGCCCCTTGGGAAAGAGTGACCATAATATGGTAGAATTCTTTATTAAGATGAAGAGTGACACAGTTAATTCAGAGACTAGGGTCCTGAAATTAAGGAAAGGTAATTTTAATGGTATGAGACGTGAATTGGCTAGAATAGACTGGCTAATGATACTTAAAGGGTGATGATGGATAGGCAATGGCAAACATTTAAAGATCACATGGATGAACTTCAACAATTGTACATCCCTGTCTGGAGTAAAAATAAAACGGGGAAGGTGGCTCAACTGTGGCTAACAAGGGAAATTAAGGATAGTGTTAAATCCAAGGAAGAGGCATATAAATTGGCCAGTAAAAGCAGCAAACCTGAGGACTGGGAGAAATGTAGAATTCAGCAGAGGAGGACAAAGGGTTTAATTAGGAGTGGGAAAATAGAGTATGAGAGGAAGATTGCTGGGAACATAAAAACTGACTGCAAAAGCTTTGATAGATATGTGAAGAGAAAAAGATTAGTGAAGACAAAGGTAGGTCCCTTGCAGTCAGAAACAAGTGAATTTATAATGGGGAACAAAGAAATGGCAGACCAATTGAACAAATACTTTGGTTCTGTATCCACGAAGGAAGACACAAATAACCTTACGGAAATACTAGGGGACAGAGGGTCCAGTGAGAAGGAGGAACTGAAGGATATCCTTATTAGTCAGGAAATTGTGTTAGGGAGATTGATGGGATTGAAGGCCGATAAATCCCCAGGGCCTGATAGTCTGCATCCCAGAGTACTGAAGGAAGTGGCCCTAGAAATAGTGGATGCATTGGTGATCATTTTCCAGCAGTCTATCGACTCTGGATCAGGTCCTATGGACTGGAGGGTAGCTAATGTAACACCATTTTTTAAGAAAAGAGGGAGAGAGAAAATGGGGTATTATAGACCGGTTAGCCTGACATCAGTTGTGGGGAAAATGTTGGATTCAATTAATAAAGATGAAATAGCAGCGCATTTGGACAGCAGTGACAGGATCGGTCCAAGTCAGCATGGATTTATGAAAGGGAAATCATGCTTGACAAATCTTCTGGAATTTTTTGAGGATGTAACTAGTAGAGTGGACAAGGGAGAACCAGTAGATGTGGTGTATTTGGACTTTCAAAAGGCTTTTGACAAGGTCCCACACAAGAGATTGGTGTGCAAAATTAAAGCAGATGGTACTGGGGGGTAATGTACTGACGTTGATAGAGAACTGGTTGGCAGACAGAAAGCAGAGAGTCGGGATAAACATGTCCTTTTCAGAATGGCAGGCAGTGACAAGTGGGGTGCCGCAGGGCTCAGTGCTGGGACCCCAGCTATTTACAATATACGTCAATGATTTAGATAAAGGAATTGAGTGTAATATCTCCAAGTTTGCAGATGACACTTAGTTGGGTGGTGGTGTGAGCTGCGAGGAGGATGCTAAGAGACTGCAGGGTGACTTGGACAGGTTAGGTGAGTGGGCAAATGCATGGAAGATGCACTATAATGTGGATAAATGTGAGGTTATCCATTTTGGTGGCAAAAACACAAGGGCAGAATTATATCTGAATGGCAACAAATTAGGAAAAGGGGAGGTACAACGAGACCTGGGTGTCATGGTACATCAGTCATTGAAAGTTGGCATGCAGGTACAGCAGGCGGTGAAAAAGGCAAATGGTATGTTGGCCTTCATAGCTAGAGGATTTGAGTATAGGAGCAGGGAGGTCTTACTGCATTTGTACAGGGTCTTGATGAGGCCTTACCTGGAATATTGTGTTCAGTTTTGTTCTCCTAATCTGAGGAAGGACGTTCATGCTATTGAGGAGTGCAGCGAAGGTTCACCAGACTGATTCCCGGGATGGCAGGACTGACATATAAGGAGAGACTTGATTGACTGGGCCTGCCTTCACTGGAGTTTAGAGGAATGAGAGGGGATAGCAGAGAAACATATAAAATACTGACGGGACGGGACAGGTTAGATGCAGGAAGAATGTTCCCGATGTTGGGGAAGTCCAGAACCGGGGACACAGTCTAGGATAAGAGGCAAGCCATTTAGGACTGAGATGAGGAGAAACTTCTTCACTCAGAGAGTTGTTAACTTATGGAATTCCCTGCTGCAGAGAGTTGTTGATGCCAGTTCATTGGATATATTGAAGAGGGAGTTAGATGTGGCCCTTACGGCTAAAGGGATCAAGGGGTATGGAGAGAAAACAGGAAAGGGGTACTGAGGTCAATGATCAGCCATGATCTTATTGAACGATGCTGCAGGCTCGAAAGGCCGAATGGCCTACTCCTGCACATATTTTCTATGTTTCTATGTAATATTGAGGTTATATTGATGTTATACTGTGGTGAATTGTGGTGATTATTGCGGTTATGTTGAGTTGATTTCCAATGGGAGCGGAGTTGGTATCGTGGATCACTGAAGTCGGTGTCGGGGGTCACTAAGGTTGGTGTCGGGGGTCACTGAGGTCGGTGTCAGGGGTCACTGAGGTCGGGGATCACTGAGGTCGGTGTCGGGGTCACTGAGGTCGGGGATCACTGAGGTCGGGGATCACTGAGGTCGGTGTCCGGGTCGCTAAGGTCGGTGTCGGGGGTCACTGAGGGTCGGGGATCACTGAGGTCGGGGATCACTGAGGTCGGTGTCCGGGTCGCTAAGGTTGGTGTCGGGGGTCACTGAGGTCGGTGTCAGGGATCGCTGAGGTCGGGTATCACCGAGGTCGGTGTCGGGGGTCACTGAGGGTCGGGGATCACTGAGGTCGGGGATCACTGAGGTCGGTGTCCGGGTTGCTAAGGTTGGTGTCGGGGATCACTGAGGTGGGTGTCGGGGATCGCTGAGGTCGGGTATCACTGAGGTCGGTGTCGGGGGTCACTGAGGGTCGGGGATCACTGAGGTCGGGGATCACTGAGGTCGGTGTCCGGGTCGCTAAGGTTGGTGTCGGGGGTCACTGAGGTCGGTGTCGGGGATCGCTGAGGTCGGGTATCACCGAGGTCGGTGTCGGGGGTCACTGAGGGTCGGGGATCACTGAGGTCGGGGATCACTGAGGTCGGTGTCCGGGTTGCTAAGGTTGGTGTCGGGGATCACTGAGGTCGGTGTCGGGGATCGCTGAGGTCGGGTATCACTGAGGTCGGTGTCGGGGGTCACTGAGGGTCGGGGATCACTGAGGTCGGGGATCACTGAGGTCGGTGTCGGGGGTCACTGAGGGTCGGGGATCACTGAGGTCGGGGATCACTGAGGTCGGTGTCCGGGTCGCTAAGGTTGGTGACGGGGGTCACTGAGAGTCGGGGATCACTGAGGTCGGTGTCGGGGATCGCTGAGGTCGGTGTCGGGGGTCACTGAGGGTCGGGGATCACTGAGGTCGGTGTCGGGGGTCACTGAGGGTCGGGGATCACTGAGGTCGGTGTCGGGGGTCACTGAGGGTCGGGGATCACTGAGGTCGGGGATCACTGAGATCGGTGACGGGGTCACTGAGGTCGAGGATCACTGAGGGCGGTGTCGGGGGTCACTGAGGCCGGGGGTCACTGAGGTCTGGGATCACTGAGGTCAGGGATCACTGAGTTCGGTGTTGGGGGCCGCTGAGGTCGGTGTCGGGGGTCGCTGAGGTCGTTGGCGGGGGTCACTGAGGTCGGTGTCAGGGGTCACTGAGGTCAGTGTCTGAGTCACTAAGGTCGGTGTCGGGGGTCACAGAGGTCACTGACGGAGTCACTAAGATTGGTGTTGGAGCTTACTGAGGTCTGTGTCGGGGGTCACTGAGGTCGGGTATCACTGAGGTCGGTGCCGGGGGCCGCTGAGGTCGAGGATCACTGAGATCGGTGACGGGGGTCACTGAGGTCGAGGATCACTGAGGGCGGTGTCGGGGGTCACTGAGGCCGGGGGTCACTGAGGTCTGGGATCACTGAGGTCAGGGATCACTGAGGTCGGTATTGGGGTCGTTAAGGTCGGTGTTGGGGGTCGCTAAGGTCTGTGTCGGGGCTCACTGAGGTCGGGGTCACTGAGGTTGGGGGTCACTGAGGTCAGGGATCACTGAGGTCGGTGTCGGGGGTCACTGAGGTCGAGGATCACTGAGGTCGGTGTCGGAGGTCACTGAGGTCGGTGTTGGGGTCGCTAAGGTCGGTGCCGGGGCTCACTGAGATCGGGGGTCACTGAGGTCGGGGGTCACAGAGGTCAGGGATCACTGAGGTCGGTGTCGGGGGTCACTGAGGTCGAGGATCACTGAGGTCGGTGTCGGAGGTCACTGAGGTCGGTGTTGGGGGTCGCTAAGGTCTGTGTCGGGGCTCACTGAGGTCGGGGGTCACTGAGGTCGGGGATCACTGAGGTCGGTGTCGGGGGTCACTGAGGTCGGGGGTCACTGAGTTCGGTGTCGGGGGTCACTGAGTTCGGTGTCGGAGGTCACTGAGGTCGGTGTTGGGGTCGTTAAGGTCGGTGTTGGGAGTCGCTAAGGTCTGTGTCGGGGCTCACTGAGGTCGGGGGTCACTGAGGTCAGGAATCACTGAGGTCGGTGTCGGGGGTCACTGAAGTCGGTGTCGGGGGTCACTGAGGTCGGTGTCGGGGTCGCTGAGGTCGGAGTCGGGGATCGCTGAGGTCGGGGATCACTGAGGTCGGTGTCGTGGCTCACTGAGGTCGGGGATCCCTGAGGTTGGTGTCAGGGGTCACTGAGGTCGGTGTCGGGGTCGCTGAGGTCGGAGTCGGGGATCGCTGAGGTCGAGGATCACTGAGGTCGGTGTCGTGGGTCACTGAGCTCGGGGATCACTGAGGTCGGTGTCGGGGGTCACTGAGGGTCGGGGATCACTAAGATCGGAGATCACTGAGGTTGGTGTCGGGGATCACTGAGGTCGGGGATCCCTGAGGTTGGTGTCAGGGGTCACTGAGGTCGGTGTCGGGTGTCGCTGAGTTTGGTGTCGCGGTCGCTAAGGTCGGTGTCGGGGGTCACTGAGGTCGGGGATCACTAAGGACGGTGTCGGGGCTCACTGAGGTCGAGGATCACTGAGGTCGGTGTCGGGGGTCACTGAGGTCGAGGATCACTGAGGTCGGTGTCAGGGGTCACTGAGGTCGGTGTCGGGGATCACTGAGGGTCGTGGATCACTGAGGTTAGAGATCACTGAGGTCGGTGTCGGAGGTCACTGAGGTCGGTGTTGGGATCGCTAAGGTCGGTGTGGGGGTCGCTGAGGTTGGTGTCTGCGTCACTGACGTCAGTATCGGGGTCACTGAGGTCAATGTCGGGGGTCACTGAGGTCGGAGTCGGTGGTCACTGAGGTCAGTGTCAGGGGTCACTGAGGTTGGTGTCAGGGGTCACTGAGCTCAGTGTCGGGGGTCACTGAGTTCGGTGTCGGGATCACTGACGTCGGTGTCGGCGGTCACTGAGGTCGGTGTCGGGGTCACTGAGGTCGGTGTCGAGGATCACTGAGGTCAGTGTCGGGGGTCACTGAGGTCAATTTCAGGGGTCACTGAGGTCAGTGTCGGGAGTCACTGAAGTCCGTGTCGGGGTTCACTTTGGTCAATGTCGGGGTTCACTGTGGTCGGTGTCAGGTGTCACTGAGGTCGGTGTCGGCGGTCACTGAGGTCGCTGTAGGGGGTCACTGAGGTCACTGTCGGGGGTCACTGAGGTCGGTGTCGGGGATCACTGAGGTCGCTGTCTGGGATCACTGAGGTCGGTGTCGGGGGTCGCTGAGGTCGGTGTCGGGGTTCACTGAGGTCGGTGTCGGGGGTCACTGAGGTCGGTGTCGGGGGTCACTGAGGTCGGTGTCGGGGGTCACTGAGGTCGGTGTCAGGGGTCACTGAGGTCGGTGTCGGGGGTCACTGAGGTCGGTGTCGGGGGTCACTGAGGTCGGTGTCGGGGGTCACTGAGGTCGGTGTCAGGGGTCACTGAGGTCGGTGTCGGGGGTCACTGAGGTCGGTGTCGGGGGTCACTGAGGTCGGTGTCGGGGGTCACTGAGGTCGGTGTCGGAGGTCACTGAGGTCGGTGTCGGGGATCAATGAGGTCGGTGTGGGGGGTCACTGAGGTCGGTGTCTGGGGTCACTGAGGTCGGTGTCGGCGATAAAAGAGGTCGGTGTCGGGGGTCACTGAGGTCGGTGTCGGGGGTCACTGAGGTCGGTGTCGGGGATCAATAAGGTCGGTGTCGGGGGTCACTGAGGTCGGTGTCGGGGATCAATGAGGTCGGTGTCGGGTGTCACTGAGGTCGGTTCTGGGGTCACTGAGGTCGGTGTCGGGGGTCACTGAGGTCGAGGATCGCTAAGAACGGTGTCGGGGCTCACTGAGATCGAGGATCACTGAGGTCGGTGTCGGGGGTCACTGAGGTCGAGGATCACTGAGGTCGGTGTCAGGGGTCACTGAGGTCGGTGTAGGGGATCACTGAGGTCGGTGTCGGGGTCACTGCGGTCGGTGTCGGGGGGCACAGAGGTCGGTGTCGGGGATCAATGAGGTCGGTGTCGGGGGTCACTGAGGTCGGTATCGGGGGTCACTGAGGTCGGTGTCGGGGATCACTGAGGTCGGTGTCGGGGGTCACTGAGTTCGATGTCGGGGATCAATGAGGTCGGTGTCGGGAGTCACTGAGGTCGGTGTCTGGAGTCCCTGAGGTCGGTGTCGGGGGTCACTGAGGTCGGTGTTGGGATCGCTAAGGTCGGTGTGGGGGTCGCTGAGGTTGGTGTCTGCGTCACTGACGTCAGTATCGGGGTCACTGAGGTCAATGTCGGGGGTCACTGAGGTCGGAGTCGGTGGTCACTGAGGTCAGTGTCAGGGGTCACTGAGGTTGGTGTCAGGGGTCACTGAGGTCGGTGTCGGGTGTCGCTGAGTTTGGTGTCGCGGTCGCTAAGGTCGGTGTCGGGGGTCACTGAGGTTGGGGATCACTAAGGACGGTATCGGGGCTCACTGAGGTCGAGGATCACTGAGGTCGGTGTCGGGGGTCACTGAGGGTCGGGGATCACTGAGGTCGGGGATCACTGAGGTCGGTGTCGGGGGTCACTGAGGGTCGGGGATCACTGAGGTCGGGGATCACTGAGGTCGGTGTCCGGGTCGCTAAGGTTGGTGACGGGGGTCACTGAGAGTCGGGGATCACTGAGGTCGGTGTCGGGGATCGCTGAGGTCGGTGTCGGGGGTCACTGAGGGTCGGGGATCACTGAGGTCGGTGTCGGGGGTCACTGAGGGTCGGGGATCACTGAGGTCGGTGTCGGGGGTCACTGAGGGTCGGGGATCACTGAGGTCGGGGATCACTGAGATCGGTGACGGGGTCACTGAGGTCGAGGATCACTGAGGGCGGTGTCGGGGGTCACTGAGGCCGGGGGTCACTGAGGTCTGGGATCACTGAGGTCAGGGATCACTGAGTTCGGTGTTGGGGGCCGCTGAGGTCGGTGTCGGGGGTCGCTGAGGTCGTTGGCGGGGGTCACTGAGGTCGGTGTCAGGGGTCACTGAGGTCAGTGTCTGAGTCACTAAGGTCGGTGTCGGGGGTCACAGAGGTCACTGACGGAGTCACTAAGATTGGTGTTGGAGCTTACTGAGGTCTGTGTCGGGGGTCACTGAGGTCGGGTATCACTGAGGTCGGTGCCGGGGGCCGCTGAGGTCGAGGATCACTGAGATCGGTGACGGGGGTCACTGAGGTCGAGGATCACTGAGGGCGGTGTCGGGGGTCACTGAGGCCGGGGGTCACTGAGGTCTGGGATCACTGAGGTCAGGGATCACTGAGGTCGGTATTGGGGTCGTTAAGGTCGGTGTTGGGGGTCGCTAAGGTCTGTGTCGGGGCTCACTGAGGTCGGGGTCACTGAGGTTGGGGGTCACTGAGGTCAGGGATCACTGAGGTCGGTGTCGGGGGTCACTGAGGTCGAGGATCACTGAGGTCGGTGTCGGAGGTCACTGAGGTCGGTGTTGGGGTCGCTAAGGTCGGTGCCGGGGCTCACTGAGATCGGGGGTCACTGAGGTCGGGGGTCACAGAGGTCAGGGATCACTGAGGTCGGTGTCGGGGGTCACTGAGGTCGAGGATCACTGAGGTCGGTGTCGGAGGTCACTGAGGTCGGTGTTGGGGGTCGCTAAGGTCTGTGTCGGGGCTCACTGAGGTCGGGGGTCACTGAGGTCGGGGATCACTGAGGTCGGTGTCGGGGGTCACTGAGGTCGGGGGTCACTGAGTTCGGTGTCGGGGGTCACTGAGTTCGGTGTCGGAGGTCACTGAGGTCGGTGTTGGGGTCGTTAAGGTCGGTGTTGGGGGTCGCTAAGGTCTGTGTCGGGGCTCACTGAGGTCGGGGGTCACTGAGGTCAGGAATCACTGAGGTCGGTGTCGGGGGTCACTGAAGTCGGTGTCGGGGGTCACTGAGGTCGGTGTCGGGGTCGCTGAGGTCGGAGTCGGGGATCGCTGAGGTCGGGGATCACTGAGGTCGGTGTCGTGGCTCACTGAGGTCGGGGATCCCTGAGGTTGGTGTCAGGGGTCACTGAGGTCGGTGTCGGGGTCGCTGAGGTCGGAGTCGGGGATCGCTGAGGTCGAGGATCACTGAGGTCGGTGTCGTGGGTCACTGAGCTCGGGGATCACTGAGGTCGGTGTCGGGGGTCACTGAGGGTCGGGGATCACTAAGATCGGAGATCACTGAGGTTGGTGTCGGGGATCACTGAGGTCGGGGATCCCTGAGGTTGGTGTCAGGGGTCACTGAGGTCGGTGTCGGGTGTCGCTGAGTTTGGTGTCGCGGTCGCTAAGGTCGGTGTCGGGGCTCACTGAGGTCGAGGATCACTGAGGTCGGTGTCGGGGGTCACTGAGGTCGAGGATCACTGAGGTCGGTGTCAGGGGTCACTGAGGTCGGTGTCGGGGATCACTGAGGGTCGTGGATCACTGAGGTTAGAGATCACTGAGGTCGGTGTCGGAGGTCACTGAGGTCGGTGTTGGGATCGCTAAGGTCGGTGTGGGGGTCGCTGAGGTTGGTGTCTGCGTCACTGACGTCAGTATCGGGGTCACTGAGGTCAATGTCGGGGGTCACTGAGGTCGGAGTCGGTGGTCACTGAGGTCAGTGTCAGGGGTCACTGAGGTTGGTGTCAGGGGTCACTGAGCTCAGTGTCGGGGGTCACTGAGTTCGGTGTCGGGATCACTGACGTCGGTGTCGGCGGTCACTGAGGTCGGTGTCGGGGTCACTGAGGTCGGTGTCGAGGATCACTGAGGTCAGTGTCGGGGGTCACTGAGGTCAATTTCAGGGGTCACTGAGGTCAGTGTCGGGAGTCACTGAAGTCCGTGTCGGGGTTCACTTTGGTCAATGTCGGGGTTCACTGTGGTCGGTGTCAGGTGTCACTGAGGTCGGTGTCGGCGGTCACTGAGGTCGCTGTAGGGGGTCACTGAGGTCACTGTCGGGGGTCACTGAGGTCGGTGTCGGGGATCACTGAGGTCGCTGTCTGAGATCACTGAGGTCGGTGTCGGGGGTCGCTGAGGTCGGTGTCGGGGTTCACTGAGGTCGGTGTCGGGGGTCACTGAGGTCGGTGTCGGGGGTCACTGAGGTCGGTGTCGGGGGTTACTGAGGTCGGTGTCAGGGGTCACTGAGGTCGGTGTCGGGGGTCACTGAGGTCGGTGTCGGGGGTCACTGAGGTCGGTGTCGGGGGTCACTGAGGTCGGTGTCAGGGGTCACTGAGGTCGGTGTCGGGGGTCACTGAGGTCGGTGTCGGGGGTCACTGAGGTCGGTGTCGGGGATCAATGAGGTCGGTGTCGGGGGTCACTGAGGTCGGTGTCGGGGGTCACTGAGGTCGGTGTCGGGGGTCACTGAGGTCGGTGTCGGAGGTCACTGAGGTCGGTGTCGGGGATCAATGAGGTCGGTGTGGGGGGTCACTGAGGTCGGTGTCTGGGGTCACTGAGGTCGGTGTCGGCGATAAAAGAGGTCGGTGTCGGGGGTCACTGAGGTCGGTGTCGGGTGTCACTGAGGTCGGTGTCGGGGATCAATAAGGTCGGTGTCGGGGGTCACTGAGGTCGGTGTCGGGGATCAATGAGGTCGGTGTCGGGTGTCACTGAGGTCGGTTCTGGGGTCACTGAGGTCGGTGTCGGGGGTCACTGAGGTCGAGGATCGCTAAGAACGGTGTCGGGGCTCACTGAGATCGAGGATCACTGAGGTTGGTGTCGGGGGTCACTGAGGTCGAGGATCACTGAGGTCGGTGTCAGGGGTCACTGAGGTCGGTGTAGGGGATCACTGAGGTCGGTGTCGGGGTCACTGCGGTCGGTGTCGGGGGGCACAGAGGTCGGTGTCGGGGATCAATGAGGTCGGTGTCGGGGGTCACTGAGGTCGGTATCGGGGGTCACTGAGGTCGGTGTCGGGGATCACTGAGGTCGGTGTCGGGGGTCACTGAGTTCGATGTCGGGGATCAATGAGGTCGGTGTCGGGAGTCACTGAGGTCGGTGTCTGGAGTCCCTGAGGTCGGTGTCGGGGGTCACTGAGGTCGGTGTTGGGATCGCTAAGGTCGGTGTGGGGGTCGCTGAGGTTGGTGTCTGCGTCACTGACGTCAGTATCGGGGTCACTGAGGTCAATGTCGGGGGTCACTGAGGTCGGAGTCGGTGGTCACTGAGGTCAGTGTCAGGGGTCACTGAGGTTGGTGTCAGGGGTCACTGAGGTCGGTGTCGGGTGTCGCTGAGTTTGGTGTCGCGGTCGCTAAGGTCGGTGTCGGGGGTCACTGAGGTCGGGGATCACTAAGGACGGTGTCGGGGCTCACTGAGGTCGAGGATCACTGAGGTCGGTGTCGGGGGTCACTGAGGTCGAGGATCACTGAGGTCGGTGTCAGGGGTCACTGAGGTCGGTGTCGGGGATCACTGAGGGTCGTGGATCACTGAGGTTAGAGATCACTGAGGTCGGTGTCGGAGGTCACTGAGGTCGGTGTTGGGATCGCTAAGGTCGGTGTGGGGGTCGCTGAGGTTGGTGTCTGCGTTACTGACGTCAGTATCGGGGTCACTGAGGTCAATGTCGGGGGTCACTGAGGTCGGAGTCGGTGGTCACTGAGGTCAGTGTCAGGGGTCACTGAGGTTGGTGTCAGGGGTCACTGAGGTCAGTGTCGGGGGTCACTGAGTTCAGTGTCGGGATCACTGATGTCGGTGTCGGCGGTCACTGAGGTCGGTGTCGGGGTCACTGAGGTCGGTGTCGGGGATCACTGAGGGTCGTGGATCACTGAGGTTAGAGATCACTGAGGTCGGTGTCGGAGGTCACTGAGGTCGGTGTTGGGATCGCTAAGGTCGGTGTGGGGGTCGCTGAGGTTGGTGTCTGCGTCACTGACGTCAGTATCGGGGTCACTGAGGTCAATGTCGGGGGTCACTGAGGTCGGAGTCGGTGGTCACTGAGGTCAGTGTCAGGGGTCACTGAGGTTGGTGTCAGGGGTCACTGAGCTCAGTGTCGGGGGTCACTGAGTTCGGTGTCGGGATCACTGACGTCGGTGTCGGCGGTCACTGAGGTCGGTGTCGGGGTCACTGAGGTCGGTGTCGAGGATCACTGAGGTCAGTGTCGGGGGTCACTGAGGTCAATTTCAGGGGTCACTGAGGTCAGTGTCGGGAGTCACTGAAGTCCGTGTCGGGGTTCACTTTGGTCAATGTCGGGGTTCACTGTGGTCGGTGTCAGGTGTCACTGAGGTCGGTGTCGGCGGTCACTGAGGTCGCTGTAGGGGGTCACTGAGGTCACTGTCGGGGGTCACTGAGGTCGGTGTCGGGGATCACTGAGGTCGCTGTCTGGGATCACTGAGGTCGGTGTCGGGGGTCGCTGAGGTCGGTGTCGGGGTTCACTGAGGTCGGTGTCGGGGGTCACTGAGGTCGGTGTCGGGGGTCACTGAGGTCGGGGATCCCTGAGGTTGGTGTCAGGGGTCACTGAGGTCGGTGTCGGGTGTCGCTGAGTTTGGTGTCGCGGTCGCTAAGGTCGGTGTCGGGGGTCACTGAGGTCGGGGATCACTAAGGACGGTGTCGGGGGTCACTGAGGTCGGTGTCGGGGATCAATAAGGTCGGTGTCGGAGGTCACTGAGGTCAGTGTCGGGGATCAATGAGGTCGGTGTGGGGGGTCACTGAGGTCGGTGTCTGGGGTCACTGAGGTCGGTGTCGGCGATAAAAGAGGTCGGTGTCGGGGGTCACTGAGGTCGGTGTCGGGGGTCACTGAGGTCGGTGTCGGGGATCAATAAGGTCGGTGTCGGGGGTCACTGAGGTCGGTGTCGGGGATCAATGAGGTCGGTGTCGGGTGTCACTGAGGTCGGTTCTGGGGTCACTGAGGTCGGTGTCGGGGGTCACTGAGGTCGAGGATCGCTAAGAACGGTGTCGGGGCTCACTGAGATCGAGGATCACTGAGGTCGGTGTCGGGGGTCACTGAGGTCGAGGATCACTGAGGTCGGTGTCAGGGGTCACTGAGGTCGGTGTAGGGCATCACTGAGGTCGGTGTCGGGGGTCACTGCGGTCGGTGTCGGGGGGCACAGAGGTCGGTGTCGGGGATCAATGAGGTCGGTGTCGGGGGTCACTGAGGTCGGTATCGGGGGTCACTGAGGTCGGTGTCGGGGATCACTGAGGTCGGTGTCGGGGGTCACTGAGTTCGATGTCGGGGATCAATGAGGTCGGTGTCGGGAGTCACTGAGGTCGGTGTCTGGAGTCCCTGAGGTCGGTGTCGGGGGTCACTGAGGTCGGTGTCTGGAGTCCCTGAGGTCGGTGTCGGGAGTCACTGAGGTCGGTGTCGGGAGTCACTGAGGTCGGTGTCTGGGTCACTGAGGTCGGTGTCGGGGGTCACTGAGGTCGGTGTCGGGAGTCACTGAGGTCGGTGTCGCGAGTCACTGAGGTCGTTGTCGGGAGTCACTGAGGTCGGTGTCGGGGGTCACTGAGGTCGGTGTCGGGGGTCACTGAGGTCGGTGTCGCGAGTCACTGAGGTCGGCGTCGGGGGTCACTGAGGTCGGTGTCAGGGGTCACTGAGGTCACTGTCGGGGGTCAATGAGGTCGGTGTTGGGGATCACTGAGGTCGCTGTCGGGGGTCACTGAGGTCGGTGTCGGGGGTCGCTGAGGTCGGTGTCGGGGGTCGCTGAGGTCGGTGTCGGGGGTCACTGAGGTCGGTGTCGGGGGTCACTGAGGTCGGAGTCGGGGGTCACTGAGGTCGGTGTTGGGGGTCGCTGTGGTCGGTGTCGGGGATCAATGAGGTCGGTGTCGGGGGTCACTGAGGTCGGTGTCGGGGGTCACTGAGGTCGGTGTCAGGGATCACTGAGGTCGGGGGTCACTGAGGTCGGCGTCGGGGGTCACTGAGTTCGGTGTCGGGGATCACTGAGGTCGGGGGTCACTGAGGTCGGCGTCGGGGGTCACTGAGTTCGGTGTCGGGGGTCACTGAGGTCGGTGTCGGGGGTCGCTGAGGTCGGTGTCGGGGGTCACTGAGGTCGGTGTCGGCGGTCACTGAGGTCGGTGTCTGGGGTCACTGAGGTCGGTGTCGGGGGTCACTGAGGTCGGTGTCGGGGGTCACTGAGGTCGGTGTCGGGGGTCACTGAGGTCGGTGTCGGGGATCAATAAGGTCGGTGTCGGGGGTCACTGAGGTCGGTGTCAGGGATCAATGAGGTCGGTGTCGGGGGTCACTGAGGTCGGTGTCTGGGGTCACTGAGGTCGGTGTCGGGGGTCACTGAGGTCGGTGTCGGGGATCAATGAGGTCGGTGTCGGGGGTCACTGAGGTCGGTGTCTGGGGTCACTGAGGTCGGTGTCGGCGGTCACTGAGGTCGCTGTAGGGGGTCACTGAGGTCGCTGTCGGGGGTCACTGAGGTCGGTGTCGGGGATCACTGAGGTCGCTGTCTGGGATCACTGAGGTCGGTGTCGGGGGTCGCTGAGGTCGGTGTCGGGGTTCACTGAGGTCGGTGTCGGGGGTCACTGAGGTCGGTGTCGGGGGTCACTGAGGTCGGTGTCGGGGGTCACTGTATTCGGTGTCAGGGGTCACTGAGGTCGGTGTCGGGGGTCACTGAGGTTGGCGTCGGGGGTCACTGAGTTCGGTGTCGGGGATCACTGAGGTCGGGGGTCACTGAGGTCGGCGTCGGGGGTCACTGAGGTCGGTGTCGGGGGTCACTGAGGTCGGTGTCGGGGGTCGCTGAGGTCGGTGTCGGGGATCGCTGAGGTCGGTGTCGGGGGTCGCTGAGGTCGGTGTCTGGGGTCACTGAGGTCGGTGTCGGCGGTCACTGAGGTCGGTGTCGGGGGTCACTGAGGTCGGTGTCGGGGGTCACTGAGGTCGGTGTCGGGGATCAATAA
The DNA here is from genome assembly GCF_044704955.1 of Pristiophorus japonicus. Lineage (NCBI taxonomy): Eukaryota > Metazoa > Chordata > Chondrichthyes > Pristiophoridae > Pristiophorus > Pristiophorus japonicus. The sequence goes on from NC_091984.1 coordinate 161,848,310, forward strand.
GGTCGGTGTCGGGGGTCACTGAGGTCGGTGTCGGGGATCAATGTGGTCGGTGTCGGGGGTCACTGAGGTCGGTGTCTGGGGTCACTTAGGTCGGTGTCGGGGGTCACTGAGGTCGGTGTCGGGGATCAATGAGGTCGGTGTCGGGGGTCACTGAGGTCGGTGTCGGGGATCAATGAGGTCGGTGTCGGGGGTCACTGTGTTCGGTGTCAGGGGTCACTGAGGTCGGTGTCGGGGGTCACTGAGGTCGGCGTCGGGGGTCACTGAGTTCGGTGTCGGGGATCACTGAGGTCGGGGGTCACTGAGGTCGGCGTCGGGGGTCACTGAGGTCGGTGTCGGGGGTCACTGAGGTCGGTGTCGGGGGTCGCTGAGATCGGTGTCGGGGATCGCTGAGGTCGGTGTCGGGGGTCGCTGAGGTCGGTGTCTGGGGTCACTGAGGTCGGTGTCGGCGGTCACTGAGGTCGGTGTCGGGGGTCACTGAGGTCGGTGTCGGGGGTCACTGAGGTCGGTGTCGGGGATCAATAAGGTCGGTGTCGGGGGTCACTGAGGTCGGTGTCGGGGATCAATGTGGTCGATGTCGGGGGTCACTGAGGTCGGTGTCTGGGGTCACTTAGGTCGGTGTCGGGGGTCACTGAGGTCGGTGTCGGGGGTCACTGAGGTCGGTGTCGGGGATCAATAAGGTCGGTGTCGGGGGTCACTGAGGTCGGTGTCGGGGATCAATGTGGTCGGTGTCGGGGGTCACTGAGGTCGGTGTCTGGGGTCACTTAGGTCGGTGTCGGGGGTCACTGTGGTCGGTGTCGGGGATCAATGAGGTCGGTGTCGGGGGTCACTGAGGTCGGTGTCGGGGATCAATGAGGTCGGTGTCGGGGGTCACTGTGTTCGGTGTCAGGGGTCACTGAGGTCGGTGTCGGGGGTCACTGAGGTCGGCGTCGGGGGTCACTGAGTTCGGTGTCGGGGATCACTGAGGTCGGGGGTCACTGAGGTCGGCGTCGGGGGTCACTGAGGTCGGTGTCGGGGGTCACTGAGGTCGGTGTCGGGGGTCGCTGAGGTCGGTGTCGGGGATCGCTGAGGTCGGTGTCGGGGGTCGCTGAGGTCGGTGTCTGGGGTCACTGAGGTCGGTGTCGGCGGTCACTGAGGTCGAGGATCGCTAAGAACGGTGTCGGGGCTCACTGAGATCGAGGATCACTGAGGTCGGTGTCGGGGGTCACTGAGGTCGAGGATCACTGAGGTCGGTGTCAGGGGTCACTGAGGTCGGTGTAGGGGATCACTGAGGTCGGTGTCGGGGTCACTGCGGTCGGTGTCGGGGGGCACAGAGGTCGGTGTCGGGGATCAATGAGGTCGGTGTCGGGGGTCACTGAGGTCGGTATCGGGGGTCACTGAGGTCGGTGTCGGGGATCACTGAGGTCGGTGTCGGGGGTCACTGAGTTCGATGTCGGGGATCAATGAGGTCGGTGTCGGGAGTCACTGAGGTCGGTGTCTGGAGTCCCTGAGGTCGGTGTCGGGGGTCACTGAGGTCGGTGTTGGGATCGCTAAGGTCGGTGTGGGGGTCGCTGAGGTTGGTGTCTGCGTCACTGACGTCAGTATCGGGGTCACTGAGGTCAATGTCGGGGGTCACTGAGGTCGGAGTCGGTGGTCACTGAGGTCAGTGTCAGGGGTCACTGAGGTTGGTGTCAGGGGTCACTGAGGTCGGTGTCGGGTGTCGCTGAGTTTGGTGTCGCGGTCGCTAAGGTCGGTGTCGGGGGTCACTGAGGTCGGGGATCACTAAGGACGGTGTCGGGGCTCACTGAGGTCGAGGATCACTGAGGTCGGTGTCGGGGGTCACTGAGGTCGAGGATCACTGAGGTCGGTGTCAGGGGTCACTGAGGTCGGTGTCGGGGATCACTGAGGGTCGTGGATCACTGAGGTTAGAGATCACTGAGGTCGGTGTCGGAGGTCACTGAGGTCGGTGTTGGGATCGCTAAGGTCGGTGTGGGGGTCGCTGAGGTTGGTGTCTGCGTTACTGACGTCAGTATCGGGGTCACTGAGGTCAATGTCGGGGGTCACTGAGGTCGGAGTCGGTGGTCACTGAGGTCAGTGTCAGGGGTCACTGAGGTTGGTGTCAGGGGTCACTGAGGTCAGTGTCGGGGGTCACTGAGTTCAGTGTCGGGATCACTGATGTCGGTGTCGGCGGTCACTGAGGTCGGTGTCGGGGTCACTGAGGTCGGTGTCGGGGATCACTGAGGGTCGTGGATCACTGAGGTTAGAGATCACTGAGGTCGGTGTCGGAGGTCACTGAGGTCGGTGTTGGGATCGCTAAGGTCGGTGTGGGGGTCGCTGAGGTTGGTGTCTGCGTCACTGACGTCAGTATCGGGGTCACTGAGGTCAATGTCGGGGGTCACTGAGGTCGGAGTCGGTGGTCACTGAGGTCAGTGTCAGGGGTCACTGAGGTTGGTGTCAGGGGTCACTGAGCTCAGTGTCGGGGGTCACTGAGTTCGGTGTCGGGATCACTGACGTCGGTGTCGGCGGTCACTGAGGTCGGTGTCGGGGTCACTGAGGTCGGTGTCGAGGATCACTGAGGTCAGTGTCGGGGGTCACTGAGGTCAATTTCAGGGGTCACTGAGGTCAGTGTCGGGAGTCACTGAAGTCCGTGTCGGGGTTCACTTTGGTCAATGTCGGGGTTCACTGTGGTCGGTGTCAGGTGTCACTGAGGTCGGTGTCGGCGGTCACTGAGGTCGCTGTAGGGGGTCACTGAGGTCACTGTCGGGGGTCACTGAGGTCGGTGTCGGGGATCACTGAGGTCGCTGTCTGGGATCACTGAGGTCGGTGTCGGGGGTCGCTGAGGTCGGTGTCGGGGTTCACTGAGGTCGGTGTCGGGGGTCACTGAGGTCGGTGTCGGGGGTCACTGAGGTCGGGGATCCCTGAGGTTGGTGTCAGGGGTCACTGAGGTCGGTGTCGGGTGTCGCTGAGTTTGGTGTCGCGGTCGCTAAGGTCGGTGTCGGGGGTCACTGAGGTCGGGGATCACTAAGGACGGTGTCGGGGGTCACTGAGGTCGGTGTCGGGGATCAATAAGGTCGGTGTCGGAGGTCACTGAGGTCAGTGTCGGGGATCAATGAGGTCGGTGTGGGGGGTCACTGAGGTCGGTGTCTGGGGTCACTGAGGTCGGTGTCGGCGATAAAAGAGGTCGGTGTCGGGGGTCACTGAGGTCGGTGTCGGGGGTCACTGAGGTCGGTGTCGGGGATCAATAAGGTCGGTGTCGGGGGTCACTGAGGTCGGTGTCGGGGATCAATGAGGTCGGTGTCGGGTGTCACTGAGGTCGGTTCTGGGGTCACTGAGGTCGGTGTCGGGGGTCACTGAGGTCGAGGATCGCTAAGAACGGTGTCGGGGCTCACTGAGATCGAGGATCACTGAGGTCGGTGTCGGGGGTCACTGAGGTCGAGGATCACTGAGGTCGGTGTCAGGGGTCACTGAGGTCGGTGTAGGGCATCACTGAGGTCGGTGTCGGGGGTCACTGCGGTCGGTGTCGGGGGGCACAGAGGTCGGTGTCGGGGATCAATGAGGTCGGTGTCGGGGGTCACTGAGGTCGGTATCGGGGGTCACTGAGGTCAGTGTCGGGGATCACTGAGGTCGGTGTCGGGGGTCACTGAGTTCGATGTCGGGGATCAATGAGGTCGGTGTCGGGAGTCACTGAGGTCGGTGTCTGGAGTCCCTGAGGTCGGTGTCGGGGGTCACTGAGGTCGGTGTCTGGAGTCCCTGAGGTCGGTGTCGGGAGTCACTGAGGTCGGTGTCGGGAGTCACTGAGGTCGGTGTCTGGGTCACTGAGGTCGGTGTCGGGGGTCACTGAGGTCGGTGTCGGGAGTCACTGAGGTCGGTGTCGCGAGTCACTGAGGTCGTTGTCGGGAGTCACTGAGGTCGGTGTCGGGGGTCACTGAGGTCGGTGTCGGGAGTCACTGAGGTCGGTGTCGCGAGTCACTGAGGTCGGCGTCGGGGGTCACTGAGGTCGGTGTCAGGGGTCACTGAGGTCACTGTCGGGGGTCACTGAGGTCGGTGTTGGGGATCACTGAGGTCGCTGTCGGGGGTCACTGAGGTCGGTGTCGGGGGTCGCTGAGGTCGGTGTCGGGGGTCGCTGAGGTCGGTGTCGGGGGTCACTGAGGTCGGTGTCGGGGGTCACTGAGGTCGGAGTCGGGGGTCACTGAGGTCGGTGTTGGGGGTCGCTGTGGTCGGTGTCGGGGATCAATGAGGTCGGTGTCGGGGGTCACTGAGGTCGGTGTCGGGGGTCACTGAGGTCGGTGTCAGGGATCACTGAGGTCGGGGGTCACTGAGGTCGGCGTCGGGGGTCACTGAGTTCGGTGTCGGGGATCACTGAGGTCGGGGGTCACTGAGGTCGGCGTCGGGGGTCACTGAGTTCGGTGTCGGGGGTCACTGAGGTCGGTGTCGGGGGTCGCTGAGGTCGGTGTCGGGGATCGCTGAGGTCGGTGTCGGGGGTCGCTGAGGTCGGTGTCGGGGGTCACTGAGGTCGGTGTCGGCGGTCACTGAGGTCGGTGTCTGGGGTCACTGAGGTCGGTGTCGGGGGTCACTGAGGTCGGTGTCGGGGGTCACTGAGGTCGGTGTCGGGGGTCACTGAGGTCGGTGTCGGGGATCAATAAGGTCGGTGTCGGGGGTCACTGAGGTCGGTGTCAGGGATCAATGAGGTCGGTGTCGGGGGTCACTGAGGTCGGTGTCTGGGGTCACTGAGGTCGGTGTCGGGGGTCACTGAGGTCGGTGTCAGGGATCAATGAGGTCGGTGTCGGGGGTCACTGAGGTCGGTGTCTGGGGTCACTGAGGTCGGTGTCGGCGGTCACTGAGGTCGCTGTAGGGGGTCACTGAGGTCGCTGTCGGGGGTCACTGAGGTCGGTGTCGGGGATCACTGAGGTCGCTGTCTGGGATCACTGAGGTCGGTGTCGGGGGTCGCTGAGGTCGGTGTCGGGGTTCACTGAGGTCGGTGTCGGGGGTCACTGAGGTCGGTGTCGGGGGTCACTGAGGTCGGTGTCGGGGGTCACTGTATTCGGTGTCAGGGGTCACTGAGGTCGGTGTCGGGGGTCACTGAGGTCGGCGTCGGGGGTCACTGAGTTCGGTGTCGGGGATCACTGAGGTCGGGGGTCACTGAGGTCGGCGTCGGGGGTCACTGAGGTCGGTGTCGGGGGTCACTGAGGTCGGTGTCGGGGGTCGCTGAGGTCGGTGTCGGGGATCGCTGAGGTCGGTGTCGGGGGTCGCTGAGGTCGGTGTCTGGGGTCACTGAGGTCGGTGTCGGCGGTCACTGAGGTCGGTGTCGGGGGTCACTGAGGTCGGTGTCGGGGGTCACTGAGGTCGGTGTCGGGGATCAATAAGGTCGGTGTCGGGGGTCACTGAGGTCGGTGTCGGGGATCAATGTGGTCGGTGTCGGGGGTCACTGAGGTCGGTGTCTGGGGTCACTTAGGTCGGTGTCGGGGGTCACTGAGGTCGGTGTCGGGGATCAATGAGGTCGGTGTCGGGGGTCACTGAGGTCGGTGTCGGGGATCAATGAGGTCGGTGTCGGGGGTCACTGTGTTCGGTGTCAGGGGTCACTGAGGTCGGTGTCGGGGGTCACTGAGGTCGGCGTCGGGGGTCACTGAGTTCGGTGTCGGGGATCACTGAGGTCGGGGGTCACTGAGGTCGGCGTCGGGGGTCACTGAGGTCGGTGTCGGGGGTCACTGAGGTCGGTGTCGGGGGTCGCTGAGATCGGTGTCGGGGATCGCTGAGGTCGGTGTCGGGGGTCGCTGAGGTCGGTGTCTGGGGTCACTGAGGTCGGTGTCGGCGGTCACTGAGGTCGGTGTCGGGGGTCACTGAGGTCGGTGTCGGGGGTCACTGAGGTCGGTGTCGGGGATCAATAAGGTCGGTGTCGGGGGTCACTGAGGTCGGTGTCGGGGGTCACTGAGGTCGGCGTCGGGGGTCACTGAGGTCGGTGTCGGGGGTCACTGAGGTCGGTGTCGGGGATCAATGTGGTCGGTGTCGGGGGTCACTGAGGTCGGTGTCTGGGGTCACTTAGGTCGGTGTCGGGGGTCACTGTGGTCGGTGTCGGGGATCAATGAGGTCGGTGTCGGGGGTCACTGAGGTCGGTGTCGGGGATCAATGAGGTCGGTGTCGGGGGTCACTGTGTTCGGTGTCAGGGGTCACTGAGGTCGGTGTCGGGGGTCACTGAGGTCGGCGTCGGGGGTCACTGAGTTCGGTGTCGGGGATCACTGAGGTCGGGGGTCACTGAGGTCGGCGTCGGGGGTCACTGAGGTCGGTGTCGGGGGTCACTGAGGTCGGTGTCGGGGGTCGCTGAGGTCGGTGTCGGGGATCGCTGAGGTCGGTGTCGGGGGTCGCTGAGGTCGGTGTCTGGGGTCACTGAGGTCGGTGTCGGCGGTCACTGAGGTCGGTGTCGGGGGTCACTGAGGTCGGTGTCGGGGGTCACTGAGGTCGGTGTATGGGATCAATAAGGTCGGTGTCGGGGGTCACTGAGGTCGGTGTCGGGGATCAATGTGGTCGGTGTCGGGGGTCACTGAGGTCGGTGTCTGGGGTCACTTAGGTCGGTGTCGGGGGTCACTGAGGTCGGTGTCGGGGATCAATGAGGTCGGTGTCGGGGGTCACTGAGGTCGGTGTCTGGGGTCACTGAGGTCGGTGTCGGCGGTCACTGAGGTCGGTGTCGGGGGTCGCTGAGGTCGGTGTCGGGAGTCACTGAGGTCGGTGTCGGGGGTCACTGAGGTCGGTGTCTGGGTCACTGAGGTCGGTGTCGGGAGTCACTTAGGTCGGTGTCGGGAGTCACTGAGGTCGGTGTCTGGAGTCCCTGAGGTCGGTGTCGGGAGTCACTGAGGTCGGTGTCGCGAGTCACTGAGGTCGGTGTCGGGGTTCACTGAGGTCGGTGTCGGGAGTCACTGAGGTCGGTGTCGGGAGTCACTGAGGTCGGTGTCGGGAGTCACTGAGGTCGGTGTCGGGAGTCACTGAGGTCGGTGTCGGGGGTCACTGAGGTCGGTGTCGGGGGTCGCTGAGATCGGTGTCGGGGATCGCTGAGGTCGGTGTCGGGGGTCGCTGAGGTCGGTGTCTGGGGTCACTGAGGTCGGTGTCGGCGGTCACTGAGGTCGGTGTCGGGGGTCACTGAGGTCGGTGTCGGGGGTCACTGAGGTCGGTGTCGGGGATCAATAAGGTCGGTGTCGGGGGTCACTGAGGTCGGTGTCGGGGGTCACTGAGGTCGGTGTCGGGGATCAATAAGGTCGGTGTCGGGGGTCACTGAGGTCGGTGTCGGGGATCAATGTGGTCGGTGTCGGGGGTCACTGAGGTCGGTGTCTGGGGTCACTTAGGTCGGTGTCGGGGGTCACTGTGGTCGGTGTCGGGGATCAATGAGGTCGGTGTCGGGGGTCACTGAGGTCGGTGTCGGGGATCAATGAGGTCGGTGTCGGGGGTCACTGTGTTCGGTGTCAGGGGTCACTGAGGTCGGTGTCGGGGGTCACTGAGGTCGGCGTCGGGGGTCACTGAGTTCGGTGTCGGGGATCACTGAGGTCGGGGGTCACTGAGGTCGGCGTCGGGGGTCACTGAGGTCGGTGTCGGGGGTCACTGAGGTCGGTGTCGGGGGTCGCTGAGGTCGGTGTCGGGGATCGCTGAGGTCGGTGTCGGGGGTCGCTGAGGTCGGTGTCTGGGGTCACTGAGGTCGGTGTCGGCGGTCACTGAGGTCGGTGTCGGGGGTCACTGAGGTCGGTGTCGGGGGTCACTGAGGTCGGTGTATGGGATCAATAAGGTCGGTGTCGGGGGTCACTGAGGTCGGTGTCGGGGATCAATGTGGTCGGTGTCGGGGGTCACTGAGGTCGGTGTCTGGGGTCACTTAGGTCGGTGTCGGGGGTCACTGAGGTCGGTGTCGGGGATCAATGAGGTCGGTGTCGGGGGTCACTGAGGTCGGTGTCTGGGGTCACTGAGGTCGGTGTCGGCGGTCACTGAGGTCGGTGTCGGGGGTCGCTGAGGTCGGTGTCGGGAGTCACTGAGGTCGGTGTCGGGGGTCACTGAGGTCGGTGTCTGGGTCACTGAGGTCGGTGTCGGGAGTCACTTAGGTCGGTGTCGGGAGTCACTGAGGTCGGTGTCTGGAGTCCCTGAGGTCGGTGTCGGGAGTCACTGAGGTCGGTGTCGCGAGTCACTGAGGTCGGTGTCGGGGTTCACTGAGGTCGGTGTCGGGAGTCACTGAGGTCGGTGTCGGGAGTCACTGAGGTCGGTGTCGGGAGTCACTGAGGTCGGTGTCGGGAGTCACTGAGGTCGGTGTCGGGGGTCACTGAGGTCGGTGTCTGGAGTCCCTGAGGTCGGTGTCGGGAGTCACTGAGGTCGGTGTCGCGAGTCACTGAGGTCGGTGACGGGGGTCACTGAGGTCGGTGTCAGGGGTCACTGAGGTCGCTGTCGGGGGTCACTGAGGTCGGTGTTGGGGATCACTGAGGTCGCTGTCGGGGGTCACTGAGGTCGGTGTCGGGGGTCGCTGAGGTCGGTGTCGGGGGTCGCTGAGGTCGGTGTCGGGGGTCACTGAGGTCGGTGTCAGGGGTCACTGAGGTCGGAGTCGGGGGTCACTGAGGTCGGTGTCGGGGGTCGCTGAGGTCGGTGTCGGGGATCAATGAGGTCGGTGTCGGGGGTCACTGAGGTCGGTGTCGGGGGTCACTGAGGTCGGTGTCAGGGATCACTGAGGTCGGGGGTCACTGAGGTCGGCGTCGGGGGTCACTGAGTTCGGTGTCGGGGATCACTGAGGTCGGGGGTCACTGAGGTCGGCGTCGGGGGTCACTGAGTTCGGTGTCGGGGGTCACTGAGGTCGGTGTCGGGGGTCGCTGAGGTCGGTGTCGGGGATCGCTGAGGTCGTTGTCGGGGGTCGCTGAGGTCGGTGTCGGGGGTCACTGAGGTCGGTGTCGGGGATAAATGAGGTCGGTGTCGGGGGTCACTGAGGTCGGTGTCGGGGGTCACTGAGGTCGGTGTCGGGGATCAATAAGGTCGGTGTCGGAGGTCACTGAGGTCAGTGTCGGGGATCAATGAGGTCGGTGTGGGGGGTCACTGAGGTCGGTGTCTGGGGTCACTGAGGTCGGTGTCGGCGATAAAAGAGGTCGGTGTCGGGGGTCACTGAGGTCGGTGTCGGGGGTCACTGAGGTCGGTGTCAGGGATCAATAAGGTCGGTGTCGGGGGTCACTGAGGTCGGTGTCGGGGATCAATGAGGTCGGTGTCGGGTGTCACTGAGGTCGGTTCTGGGGTCACTGAGGTCGGTGTCGGGGGTCACTGAGGTCGGTGTCGGGGGTCACTGAGGTCGGTGTCGGGGGTCACTGAGGTCGGTGTCAGGGGTCACTGAGGTCGGTGTCGGGGGTCACTGAGGTCGGTGTCGGGGGTCACTGAGGTCGGTGTCGGGGATCAATGAGGTCGGTGTCGGGGGTCACTGAGGTCGGTGTCGGGGGTCACTGAGGTCGGTGTCGGGGGTCACTGAGGTCGGTGTCGGAGGTCACTGAGGTCGGTGTCGGGGATCAATGAGGTCGGTGTGGGGGGTCACTGAGGTCGGTGTCTGGGGTCACTGAGGTCGGTGTCGGCGATAAAAGAGGTCGGTGTCGGGGGTCACTGAGGTCGGTGTCGGGGGTCACTGAGGTCGGTGTCGGGGATCAATAAGGTCGGTGTCGGGGGTCACTGATGTCGGTGTCGGGGATCAATGTGGTCGGTGTCGGGTGTCACTGAGGTCGGTTCTGGGGTCACTGAGGTCGGTGTCGGGGGTCACTGAGGTCGAGGATCGCTAAGAACGGTGTCGGGGCTCACTGAGATCGAGGATCACTGAGGTCGGTGTCGGGGGTCACTGAGGTCGAGGATCACTGAGGTCGGTGTCAGGGGTCACTGAGGTCGGTGTAGGGGATCACTGAGGTCGGTGTCGGGGTCACTGCGGTCGGTGTCGGGGGGCACAGAGGTCGGTGTCGGGGATCAATGAGGTCGGTGTCGGGGGTCACTGAGGTCGGTATCGGGGGTCACTGAGGTCGGTGTCGGGGATCACTGAGGTCGGTGTCGGGGGTCACTGAGTTCGATGTCGGGGATCAATGAGGTCGGTGTCGGGAGTCACTGAGGTCGGTGTCTGGAGTCCCTGAGGTCGGTGTCGGGGGTCACTGAGGTCGGTGTTGGGATCGCTAAGGTCGGTGTGGGGGTCGCTGAGGTTGGTGTCTGCGTCACTGACGTCAGTATCGGGGTCACTGAGGTCAATGTCGGGGGTCACTGAGGTCGGAGTCGGTGGTCACTGAGGTCAGTGTCAGGGGTCACTGAGGTTGGTGTCAGGGGTCACTGAGGTCGGTGTCGGGTGTCGCTGAGTTTGGTGTCGCGGTCGCTAAGGTCGGTGTCGGGGGTCACTGAGGTCGGGGATCACTAAGGACGGTGTCGGGGCTCACTGAGGTCGAGGATCACTGAGGTCGGTGTCGGGGGTCACTGAGGTCGAGGATCACTGAGGTCGGTGTCAGGGGTCACTGAGGTCGGTGTCGGGGATCACTGAGGGTCGTGGATCACTGAGGTTAGAGATCACTGAGGTCGGTGTCGGAGGTCACTGAGGTCGGTGTTGGGATCGCTAAGGTCGGTGTGGGGGTCGCTGAGGTTGGTGTCTGCGTTACTGACGTCAGTATCGGGGTCACTGAGGTCAATGTCGGGGGTCACTGAGGTCGGAGTCGGTGGTCACTGAGGTCAGTGTCAGGGGTCACTGAGGTTGGTGTCAGGGGTCACTGAGGTCAGTGTCGGGGGTCACTGAGTTCAGTGTCGGGATCACTGATGTCGGTGTCGGCGGTCACTGAGGTCGGTGTCGGGGTCACTGAGGTCGGTGTCGGGGATCACTGAGGGTCGTGGATCACTGAGGTTAGAGATCACTGAGGTCGGTGTCGGAGGTCACTGAGGTCGGTGTTGGGATCGCTAAGGTCGGTGTGGGGGTCGCTGAGGTTGGTGTCTGCGTCACTGACGTCAGTATCGGGGTCACTGAGGTCAATGTCGGGGGTCACTGAGGTCGGAGTCGGTGGTCACTGAGGTCAGTGTCAGGGGTCACTGAGGTTGGTGTCAGGGGTCACTGAGCTCAGTGTCGGGGGTCACTGAGTTCGGTGTCGGGATCACTGACGTCGGTGTCGGCGGTCACTGAGGTCGGTGTCGGGGTCACTGAGGTCGGTGTCGAGGATCACTGAGGTCAGTGTCGGGGGTCACTGAGGTCAATTTCAGGGGTCACTGAGGTCAGTGTCGGGAGTCACTGAAGTCCGTGTCGGGGTTCACTTTGGTCAATGTCGGGGTTCACTGTGGTCGGTGTCAGGTGTCACTGAGGTCGGTGTCGGCGGTCACTGAGGTCGCTGTAGGGGGTCACTGAGGTCACTGTCGGGGGTCACTGAGGTCGGTGTCGGGGATCACTGAGGTCGCTGTCTGGGATCACTGAGGTCGGTGTCGGGGGTCGCTGAGGTCGGTGTCGGGGTTCACTGAGGTCGGTGTCGGGGGTCACTGAGGTCGGTGTCGGGGGTCACTGAGGTCGGGGATCCCTGAGGTTGGTGTCAGGGGTCACTGAGGTCGGTGTCGGGTGTCGCTGAGTTTGGTGTCGCGGTCGCTAAGGTCGGTGTCGGGGGTCACTGAGGTCGGGGATCACTAAGGACGGTGTCGGGGGTCACTGAGGTCGGTGTCGGGGATCAATAAGGTCGGTGTCGGAGGTCACTGAGGTCAGTGTCGGGGATCAATGAGGTCGGTGTGGGGGGTCACTGAGGTCGGTGTCTGGGGTCACTGAGGTCGGTGTCGGCGATAAAAGAGGTCGGTGTCGGGGGTCACTGAGGTCGGTGTCGGGGGTCACTGAGGTCGGTGTCGGGGATCAATAAGGTCGGTGTCGGGGGTCACTGAGGTCGGTGTCGGGGATCAATGAGGTCGGTGTCGGGTGTCACTGAGGTCGGTTCTGGGGTCACTGAGGTCGGTGTCGGGGGTCACTGAGGTCGAGGATCGCTAAGAACGGTGTCGGGGCTCACTGAGATCGAGGATCACTGAGGTCGGTGTCGGGGGTCACTGAGGTCGAGGATCACTGAGGTCGGTGTCAGGGGTCACTGAGGTCGGTGTAGGGGATCACTGAGGTCGGTGTCGGGGGTCACTGCGGTCGGTGTCGGGGGGCACAGAGGTCGGTGTCGGGGATCAATGAGGTCGGTGTCGGGGGTCACTGAGGTCGGTATCGGGGGTCACTGAGGTCGGTGTCGGGGATCACTGAGGTCGGTGTCGGGGGTCACTGAGTTCGATGTCGGGGATCAATGAGGTCGGTGTCGGGAGTCACTGAGGTCGGTGTCTGGAGTCCCTGAGGTCGGTGTCGGGGGTCACTGAGGTCGGTGTCTGGAGTCCCTGAGGTCGGTGTCGGGAGTCACTGAGGTCGGTGTCGGGAGTCACTGAGGTCGGTGTCTGGGTCACTGAGGTCGGTGTCGGGGGTCACTGAGGTCGGTGTCGGGAGTCACTGAGGTCGGTGTCGCGAGTCACTGAGGTCGTTGTCGGGAGTCACTGAGGTCGGTGTCGGGGGTCACTGAGGTCGGTGTCGGGAGTCACTGAGGTCGGTGTCGCGAGTCACTGAGGTCGGCGTCGGGGGTCACTGAGGTCGGTGTCAGGGGTCACTGAGGTCACTGTCGGGGGTCACTGAAGTCGGTGTTGGGGATCACTGAGGTCGCTGTCGGGGGTCACTGAGGTCGGTGTCGGGGGTCGCTGAGGTCGGTGTCGGGGGTCGCTGAGGTCGGTGTCGGGGGTCACTGAGGTCGGTGTCGGGGGTCACTGAGGTCGGAGTCGGGGGTCACTGAGGTCGGTGTTGGGGGTCGCTGTGGTCGGTGTCGGGGATCAATGAGGTCAGTGTCGGGGGTCACTGAGGTCGGTGTCGGGGGTCACTGAGGTCGGTGTCAGGGATCACTGAGGTCGGGGGTCACTGAGGTCGGCGTCGGGGGTCACTGAGTTCGGTGTCGGGGATCACTGAGGTCGGGGGTCACTGAGGTCGGCGTCGGGGGTCACTGAGTTCGGTGTCGGGGGTCACTGAGGTCGGTGTCGGGGGTCGCTGAGGTCGGTGTCGGGGATCGCTGAGGTCGGTGTCGGGGGTCGCTGAGGTCGGTGTCGGGGGTCACTGAGGTCGGTGTCGGCGGTCACTGAGGTCGGTGTCTGGGGTCACTGAGGTCGGTGTCGGGGGTCACTGAGGTCGGTGTCGGGGGTCACTGAGGTCGGTGTCGGGGGTCACTGAGGTCGGTGTCGGGGATCAATAAGGTCGGTGTCGGGGGTCACTGAGGTCGGTGTCAGGGATCAATGAGGTCGGTGTCGGGGGTCACTGAGGTCGGTGTCTGGGGTCACTGAGGTCGGTGTCGGGGGTCACTGAGGTCGGTGTCGGGGATCAATGAGGTCGGTGTCGGGGGTCACTGAGGTCGGTGTCTGGGGTCACTGAGGTCGGTGTCGGCGGTCACTGAGGTCGCTGTAGGGGGTCACTGAGGTCGCTGTCGGGGGTCACTGAGGTCGGTGTCGGGGATCACTGAGGTCGCTGTCTGGGATCACTGAGGTCGGTGTCGGGGGTCGCTGAGGTCGGTGTCGGGGTTCACTGAGGTCGGTGTCGGGGGTCACTGAGGTCGGTGTCGGGGGTCACTGAGGTCGGTGTCGGGGGTCACTGTATTCGGTGTCAGGGGTCACTGAGGTCGGTGTCGGGGGTCACTGAGGTCGGCGTCGGGGGTCACTGAGTTCGGTGTCGGGGATCACTGAGGTCGGGGGTCACTGAGGTCGGCGTCGGGGGTCACTGAGGTCGGTGTCGGGGGTCACTGAGGTCGGTGTCGGGGGTCGCTGAGGTCGGTGTCGGGGATCGCTGAGGTCGGTGTCGGGGGTCGCTGAGGTCGGTGTCTGGGGTCACTGAGGTCGGTGTCGGCGGTCACTGAGGTCGGTGTCGGGGGTCACTGAGGTCGGTGTCGGGGGTCAATGAGGTCGGTGTGGGGGGTCACTGAGGTCGGTGTCTGGGGTCACTGAGGTCGGTGTCGGCGATAAAAGAGGTCGGTGTCGGGGGTCACTGAGGTCGGTGTCGGGGGTCACTGAGGTCGGTGTCGGGGATCAATAAGGTCGGTGTCGGGGGTCACTGAGGTCGGTGTCGGGGATCAATGAGGTCGGTGTCGGGTGTCACTGAGGTCGGTTCTGGGGTCACTGAGGTCGGTGTCGGGGGTCACTGAGGTCGAGGATCGCTAAGAACGGTGTCGGGGCTCACTGAGATCGAGGATCACTGAGGTCGGTGTCGGGGGTCACTGAGGTCGAGGATCACTGAGGTCGGTGTCAGGGGTCACTGAGGTCGGTGTAGGGGATCACTGAGGTCGGTGTCGGGGTCACTGCGGTCGGTGTCGGGGGGCACAGAGGTCGGTGTCGGGGATCAATGAGGTCGGTGTCGGGGGTCACTGAGGTCGGTATCGGGGGTCACTGAGGTCGGTGTCGGGGATCACTGAGGTCGGTGTCGGGGGTCACTGAGTTCGATGTCGGGGATCAATGAGGTCGGTGTCGGGAGTCACTGAGGTCGGTGTCTGGAGTCCCTGAGGTCGGTGTCGGGGGTCACTGAGGTCGGTGTTGGGATCGCTAAGGTCGGTGTGGGGGTCGCTGAGGTTGGTGTCTGCGTCACTGACGTCAGTATCGGGGTCACTGAGGTCAATGTCGGGGGTCACTGAGGTCGGAGTCGGTGGTCACTGAGGTCAGTGTCAGGGGTCACTGAGGTTGGTGTCAGGGGTCACTGAGGTCGGTGTCGGGTGTCGCTGAGTTTGGTGTCGCGGTCGCTAAGGTCGGTGTCGGGGGTCACTGAGGTCGGGGATCACTAAGGACGGTGTCGGGGCTCACTGAGGTCGAGGATCACTGAGGTCGGTGTCGGGGGTCACTGAGGTCGAGGATCACTGAGGTCGGTGTCAGGGGTCACTGAGGTCGGTGTCGGGGATCACTGAGGGTCGTGGATCACTGAGGTTAGAGATCACTGAGGTCGGTGTCGGAGGTCACTGAGGTCGGTGTTGGGATCGCTAAGGTCGGTGTGGGGGTCGCTGAGGTTGGTGTCTGCGTTACTGACGTCAGTATCGGGGTCACTGAGGTCAATGTCGGGGGTCACTGAGGTCGGAGTCGGTGGTCACTGAGGTCAGTGTCAGGGGTCACTGAGGTTGGTGTCAGGGGTCACTGAGGTCAGTGTCGGGGGTCACTGAGTTCAGTGTCGGGATCACTGATGTCGGTGTCGGCGGTCACTGAGGTCGGTGTCGGGGTCACTGAGGTCGGTGTCGGGGATCACTGAGGGTCGTGGATCACTGAGGTTAGAGATCACTGAGGTCGGTGTCGGAGGTCACTGAGGTCGGTGTTGGGATCGCTAAGGTCGGTGTGGGGGTCGCTGAGGTTGGTGTCTGCGTCACTGACGTCAGTATCGGGGTCACTGAGGTCAATGTCGGGGGTCACTGAGGTCGGAGTCGGTGGTCACTGAGGTCAGTGTCAGGGGTCACTGAGGTTGGTGTCAGGGGTCACTGAGCTCAGTGTCGGGGGTCACTGAGTTCGGTGTCGGGATCACTGACGTCGGTGTCGGCGGTCACTGAGGTCGGTGTCGGGGTCACTGAGGTCGGTGTCGAGGATCACTGAGGTCAGTGTCGGGGGTCACTGAGGTCAATTTCAGGGGTCACTGAGGTCAGTGTCGGGAGTCACTGAAGTCCGTGTCGGGGTTCACTTTGGTCAATGTCGGGGTTCACTGTGGTCGGTGTCAGGTGTCACTGAGGTCGGTGTCGGCGGTCACTGAGGTCGCTGTAGGGGGTCACTGAGGTCACTGTCGGGGGTCACTGAGGTCGGTGTCGGGGATCACTGAGGTCGCTGTCTGGGATCACTGAGGTCGGTGTCGGGGGTCGCTGAGGTCGGTGTCGGGGTTCACTGAGGTCGGTGTCGGGGGTCACTGAGGTCGGTGTCGGGGGTCACTGAGGTCGGGGATCCCTGAGGTTGGTGTCAGGGGTCACTGAGGTCGGTGTCGGGTGTCGCTGAGTTTGGTGTCGCGGTCGCTAAGGTCGGTGTCGGGGGTCACTGAGGTCGGGGATCACTAATGACGGTGTCGGGGGTCACTGAGGTCGGTGTCGGGGATCAATAAGGTCGGTGTCGGAGGTCACTGAGGTCAGTGTCGGGGATCAATGAGGTCGGTGTGGGGGGTCACTGAGGTCGGTGTCTGGGGTCACTGAGGTCGGTGTCGGCGATAAAAGAGGTCGGTGTCGGGGGTCACTGAGGTCGGTGTCGGGGGTCACTGAGGTCGGTGTCGGGGATCAATAAGGTCGGTGTCGGGGGTCACTGAGGTCGGTGTCGGGGATCAATGAGGTCGGTGTCGGGTGTCACTGAGGTCGGTTCTGGGGTCACTGAGGTCGGTGTCGGGGGTCACTGAGGTCGAGGATCGCTAAGAACGGTGTCGGGGCTCACTGAGATCGAGGATCACTGAGGTCGGTGTCGGGGGTCACTGAGGTCGAGGATCACTGAGGTCGGTGTCAGGGGTCACTGAGGTCGGTGTAGGGGATCACTGAGGTCGGTGTCGGGGGTCACTGCGGTCGGTGTCGGGGGGCACAGAGGTCGGTGTCGGGGATCAATGAGGTCGGTGTCGGGGGTCACTGAGGTCGGTATCGGGGGTCACTGAGGTCGGTGTCGGGGATCACTGAGGTCGGTGTCGGGGGTCACTGAGTTCGATGTCGGGGATCAATGAGGTCGGTGTCGGGAGTCACTGAGGTCGGTGTCTGGAGTCCCTGAGGTCGGTGTCGGGGGTCACTGAGGTCGGTGTCTGGAGTCCCTGAGGTCGGTGTCGGGAGTCACTGAGGTCGGTGTCGGGAGTCACTGAGGTCGGTGTCTGGGTCACTGAGGTCGGTGTCGGGGGTCACTGAGGTCGGTGTCGGGAGTCACTGAGGTCGGTGTCGCGAGTCACTGAGGTCGTTGTCGGGAGTCACTGAGGTCGGTGTCGGGGGTCACTGAGGTCGGTGTCGGGAGTCACTGAGGTCGGTGTCACGAGTCACTGAGGTCGGCGTCGGGGGTCACTGAGGTCGGTGTCAGGGGTCACTGAGGTCACTGTCGGGGGTCACTGAGGTCGGTGTTGGGGATCACTGAGGTCGCTGTCGGGGGTCACTGAGGTCGGTGTCGGGGGTCGCTGAGGTCGGTGTCGGGGGTCGCTGAGGTCGGTGTCGGGGGTCACTGAGGTCGGTGTCGGGGGTCACTGAGGTCGGAGTCGGGGGTCACTGAGGTCGGTGTTGGGGGTCGCTGTGGTCGGTGTCGGGGATCAATGAGGTCAGTGTCGGGGGTCACTGAGGTCGGTGTCGGGGGTCACTGAGGTCGGTGTCAGGGATCACTGAGGTCGGGGGTCACTGAGGTCGGCGTCGGGGGTCACTGAGTTCGGTGTCGGGGATCACTGAGGTCGGGGGTCACTGAGGTCGGCGTCGGGGGTCACTGAGTTCGGTGTCGGGGGTCACTGAGGTCGGTGTCGGGGGTCGCTGAGGTCGGTGTCGGGGATCGCTGAGGTCGGTGTCGGGGGTCGCTGAGGTCGGTGTCGGGGGTCACTGAGGTCGGTGTCGGCGGTCACTGAGGTCGGTGTCTGGGGTCACTGAGGTCGGTGTCGGGGGTCACTGAGGTCGGTGTCGGGGGTCACTGAGGTCGGTGTCGGGGGTCACTGAGGTCGGTGTCGGGGATCAATAAGGTCGGTGTCGGGGGTCACTGAGGTCGGTGTCAGGGATCAATGAGGTCGGTGTCGGGGGTCACTGAGGTCGGTGTCTGGGGTCACTGAGGTCGGTGTCGGGGGTCACTGAGGTCGGTGTCGGGGATCAATGAGGTCGGTGTCGGGGGTCACTGAGGTCGGTGTCTGGGGTCACTGAGGTCGGTGTCGGCGGTCACTGAGGTCGCTGTAGGGGGTCACTGAGGTCGCTGTCGGGGGTCACTGAGGTCGGTGTCGGGGATCACTGAGGTCGCTGTCTGGGATCACTGAGGTCGGTGTCGGGGGTCGCTGAGGTCGGTGTCGGGGTTCACTGAGGTCGGTGTCGGGGGTCACTGAGGTCGGTGTCGGGGGTCACTGAGGTCGGTGTCGGGGGTCACTGTATTCGGTGTCAGGGGTCACTGAGGTCGGTGTCGGGGGTCACTGAGGTCGGCGTCGGGGGTCACTGAGTTCGGTGTCGGGGATCACTGAGGTCGGGGGTCACTGAGGTCGGCGTCGGGGGTGACTGAGGTCGGTGTCGGGGGTCACTGAGGTCGGTGTCGGGGGTCGCTGAGGTCGGTGTCGGGGATCGCTGAGGTCGGTGTCGGGGGTCGCTGAGGTCGGTGTCTGGGGTCACTGAGGTCGGTGTCGGCGGTCACTGAGGTCGGTGTCGGGGGTCACTGAGGTCGGTGTCGGGGGTCACTGAGGTCGGTGTCGGGGATCAATAAGGTCGGTGTCGGGGGTCACTGAGGTCGGTGTCGGGGATCAATGTGGTCGGTGTCGGGGGTCACTGAGGTCGGTGTCTGGGGTCACTTAGGTCGGTGTCGGGGGTCACTGAGGTCGGTGTCGGGGATCAATGAGGTCGGTGTCGGGGGTCACTGAGGTCGGTGTCGGGGATCAATGAGGTCGGTGTCGGGGGTCACTGTGTTCGGTGTCAGGGGTCACTGAGGTCGGTGTCGGGGGTCACTGAGGTCGGCGTCGGGGGTCACTGAGTTCGGTGTCGGGGATCACTGAGGTCGGGGGTCACTGAGGTCGGCGTCGGGGGTCACTGAGGTCGGTGTCGGGGGTCACTGAGGTCGGTGTCGGGGGTCGCTGAGGTCGGTGTCGGGGATCGCTGAGGTCGGTGTCGGGGGTCGCTGAGGTCGGTGTCTGGGGTCACTGAGGTCGGTGTCGGCGGTCACTGAGGTCGGTGTCGGGGGTCACTGAGGTCGGTGTCGGGGGTCACTGAGGTCGGTGTCGGGGATCAATAAGGTCGGTGTCGGGGGTCACTGAGGTCGGTGTCGGGGATCAATGTGGTCGATGTCGGGGGTCACTGAGGTCGGTGTCTGGGGTCACTTAGGTCGGTGTCGGGGGTCACTGAGGTCGGTGTCGGGGGTCACTGAGGTCGGTGTCGGGGATCAATAAGGTCGGTGTCGGGGGTCACTGAGGTCGGTGTCGGGGATCAATGTGGTCGGTGTCGGGGGTCACTGAGGTCGGTGTCTGGGGTCACTTAGGTCGGTGTCGGGGGTCACTGTGGTCGGTGTCGGGGATCAATGAGGTCGGTGTCGGGGGTCACTGAGGTCGGTGTCGGGGATCAATGAGGTCGGTGTCGGGGGTCACTGTGTTCGGTGTCAGGGGTCACTGAGGTCGGTGTCGGGGGTCACTGAGGTCGGCGTCGGGGGTCACTGAGTTCGGTGTCGGGGATCACTGAGGTCGGGGGTCACTGAGGTCGGCGTCGGGGGTCACTGAGGTCGGTGTCGGGGGTCACTGAGGTCGGTGTCGGGGGTCGCTGAGGTCGGTGTCGGGGATCGCTGAGTTCGGTGTCGGGGGTCGCTGAGGTCGGTGTCTGGGGTCACTGAGGTCGGTGTCGGCGGTCACTGAGGTCGGTGTCGGGGGTCACTGAGGTCGGTGTCGGGGGTCACTGAGGTCGGTGTCGGGGATCAATAAGGTCGGTGTCGGGGGTCACTGAGGTCGGTGTCGGGGATCAATGTGGTCGGTGTCGGGGGTCACTGAGGTCGGTGTCTGGGGTCACTTAGGTCGGTGTCGGGGGTCACTGAGGTCGGTGTCGGGGATCAATGAGGTCGGTGTCGGGGGTCACTGAGGTCGGTGTCTGGGGTCACTGAGGTCGGTGTCGGCGGTCACTGAGGTCGGTGTCGGGGGTCGCTGAGGTCGGTGTCGGGAGTCACTGAGGTCGGTGTCGGGGGTCACTGAGGTCGGTGTCTGGGTCACTGAGGTCGGTGTCGGGAGTCACTTAGGTCGGTGTCGGGAGTCACTGAGGTCGGTGTCTGGAGTCCCTGAGGTCGGTGTCGGGAGTCACTGAGGTCGGTGTCGCGAGTCACTGAGGTCGGTGTCGGGGTTCACTGAGGTCGGTGTCGGGAGTCACTGAGGTCGGTGTCGGGAGTCACTGAGGTCGGTGTCGGGAGTCACTGAGGTCGGTGTCGGGAGTCACTGAGGTCGGTGTCGGGGGTCACTGAGGTCGGTGTCTGGAGTCCCTGAGGTCGGTGTCGGGAGTCACTGAGGTCGGTGTCGCGAGTCACTGAGGTCGGTGTCGGGGGTCACTGAGGTCGGTGTCAGGGGTCACTGAGGTCGCTGTCGGGGGTCACTGAGGTCGGTGTTGGGGATCACTGAGGTCGCTGTCGGGGGTCACTGAGGTCGGTGTCGGGGGTCGCTGAGGTCGGTGTCGGGGGTCGCTGAGGTCGGTGTCGGGGGTCACTGAGGTCGGTGTCAGGGGTCACTGAGGTCGGAGTCGGGGGTCACTGAGGTCGGTGTCGGGGGTCGCTGAGGTCGGTGTCGGGGATCAATGAGGTCGGTGTCGGGGGTCACTGAGGTCGGTGTCGGGGGTCACTGAGGTCGGTGTCAGGGATCACTGAGGTCGGGGGTCACTGAGGTCGGCGTCGGGGGTCACTGAGTTCGGTGTCGGGGATCACTGAGGTCGGGGGTCACTGAGGTCGGCGTCGGGGGTCACTGAGTTCGGTGTCGGGGGTCACTGAGGTCGGTGTCGGGGGTCGCTGAGGTCGGTGTCGGGGATCGCTGAGGTCGTTGTCGGGGGTCGCTGAGGTCGGTGTCGGGGGTCACTGAGGTCGGTGTCGGGGATAAATGAGGTCGGTGTCGGGGGTCACTGAGGTCGGTGTCGGGGGTCACTGAGGTCGGTGTCGGGGATCAATAAGGTCGGTGTCGGAGGTCACTGAGGTCAGTGTCGGGGATCAATGAGGTCGGTGTGGGGGGTCACTGAGGTCGGTGTCTGGGGTCACTGAGGTCGGTGTCGGCGATAAAAGAGGTCGGTGTCGGGGGTCACTGAGGTCGGTGTCGGGGGTCACTGAGGTCGGTGTCAGGGATCAATAAGGTCGGTGTCGGGGGTCACTGAGGTCGGTGTCGGGGATCAATGAGGTCGGTGTCGGGTGTCACTGAGGTCGGTTCTGGGGTCACTGAGGTCGGTGTCGGGGGTCACTGAGGTCGAGGATCGCTAAGAACGGTGTCGGGGCTCACTGAGATCGAGGATCACTGAGGTCGGTGTCGGGGGTCACTGAGGTCGAGGATCACTGAGGTCGGTGTCAGGGGTCACTGAGGTCGGTGTAGGGGATCACTGAGGTCGGTGTCGGGGGTCACTGAGGTCGGTGTCGGGGGGCACAGAGGTCGGTGTCGGGGATCAATGAGGTCGGTGTCGGGGGTCACTGAGGTCGGTATCGACGGTCACTGAGGTCGGTGTCGGGGATCACTGAGGTCGGTGTCGGGGCTCACTGAGTTCGATGTCGGGGATCAATGAGGTCGGTGTCGGGAGTCACTGAGGTCGGTGTCTGGAGTCCCTGAGGTCGGTGTCGGGAGTCACTGAGGTCGGTGTCGGGAGTCACTGAGGTCGGTGTCTGGGTCACTGAGGTCGGTGTCGGGGGTCACTGAGGTCGGTGTCGGGAGTCACTGAGGTCGGTGTCGCGAGTGACTGAGGTCGTTGTCGGGAGTCACTGAGGTCGGTGTCGGGGGTCACTGAGGTCAGTGTCGGGAGTCACTGAGGTCGGTGTCGCGAGTCACTGAGGTCGGCGTCGGGGGTCACTGAGGTCGGTGTCAGGGGTCACTGAGGTCGCTGTCGGGGGTCACTGAGGTCGGTGTTGGGGATCACTGAGGTCGCTGTCGGGGGTCACTGAGGTCGGTGTCGGGGGTCGCTGAGGTCGGTGTCGGGGGTCGCTGAGGTCGGTGTCGGGGGTCACTGAGGTCGGTGTCGGGGGTCACTGAGGTCGGAGTCGGGGGTCACTGAGGTCGGTGTCGGGGGTCGCTGAGGTCGGTGTCGGGGATCAATGAGGTCGGTGTCGGGGGTCACTGAGGTCGGTGTCGGGGGTCACTGAGGTCGGTGTCAGGGATCACTGAGGTCGGGGGTCACTGAGGTCGGCGTCGGGGGTCACTGAGTTCGGTGTCGGGGATCACTGAGGTCGGGGGTCACTGAGGTCGGCGTCGGGGGTCACTGAGTTCGGTGTCGGGGGTCACTGAGGTCGGTGTCGGGGGTCGCTGAGGTCGGTGTCGGGGATCGCTGAGGTCGGTGTCGGGGGTCACTGATGTCGGTGTCTGGGGTCACTGAGGTCGGTGTCGGGGATAAATGAGGTCGGTGTCGGGGGTCACTGAGGTCGGTGTCGGGGGTCACTGAGGTCGGTGTCGGGGATCAATAAGGTCGGTGTCGGGGGTCACTGAGGTCGGTGTCAGGGATCAATGAGGTCGGTGTCGGGGGTCACTGAGGTCGGTGTCTGGGGTCACTGAGGTCGGTGTCGGGGGTCACTGAGGTCGGTGTCGGGGATCAATGAGGTCGGTGTCGGGGGTCACTGAGGTCGGTGTCTGGGGTCACTGAGGTCGGTGTCGGCGGTCACTGAGGTCGCTGTAGGGGGTCACTGAGGTCGCTGTCGGGGGTCACTGAGGTCGGTGTCGGGGATCACTGAGGTCGCTGTCTGGGATCACTGAGGTCGGTGTCGGGGGTCGCTGAGGTCGGTGTCGGGGTTCACTGAGGTCGGTGTCGGGGGTCACTGAGGTCGGTGTCGGGGGTCACTGAGGTCGGTGTCGGGGGTCACTGAGGTCGGCGTCGGGGGTCACTGAGTTCGGTGTCGGGGATCACTGAGGTCGGGGGTCACTGAGGTCGGCGTCGGGGGTCACTGAGGTCGGTGTCGGGGGTCACTGAGGTCGGTGTCGGGGGTCGCTGAGGTCGGTGTCGGGGATCGCTGAGGTCGGTGTCGGGGGTCGCTGAGGTCGGTGTCGGGGGTCACTGAGGTCGGTGTCGGCGGTCACTGAGGTCGGTGTCGGGAGTCACTGAGGTCGGTGTCGGGGGTCACTGAGGTCGGTGTCGGGGATCAATAAGGTCGGTGTCGGGGGTCACTGAGGTCGGTGTCGGGGATCAATGAGGTCGGTGTCGGGGGTCACTGAGGTCGGTGTCTGGGGTCACTTAGGTCGGTGTCGGGGGTCACTGAGGTCGGTGTCGGGGATCAATGAGGTCGGTGTCGGGGGTCACTGAGGTCGGTGTCTGGGGTCACTGAGGTCGGTGTCGGCGGTCACTGAGGTCGCTGTAGGGGGTCACTGAGGTCGCTGTCGGGGGTCACTGAGGTCGGTGTTGGGGATCACTGAGGTCGCTGTCTGGGATCACTGAGGTCGGTGTCGGGGGTCGCTGAGGTCGGTGTCGGGGGTCACTGAGGTCGGTGTCGGGGCTCACTGAGGTCGGTGTCGGCGGTCACTGAGGTCGGTGTCGGGGGTCACTGAGGTCGGTGTCAGGGGTCACTGAGGTCGGTGTCGGGGGTCACTGAGGTCGGTGTCGGGGGTCACTGAGGTCGGTGTCGGGGGTCACTGAGGTCGGTGTCGGGGGTCACTGAGGTCGGTGTCGGGGATCAATGAGGTCGGTGTCGGGGGTCACTGAGGTCGGTGTCGGGGGTCACTGAGGTCGGTGTCAGGGATCACTGAGGTCGGGGGTCACTGAGGTCGGCGTCGGGGGTCACTGAGTTCGGTGTCGGGGATCACTGAGGTCGGGGGTCACTGAGGTCGGCGTCGGGGGTCACTGAGGTCGGCGTCGGGGGTCACTGAGGTCGGTGTCGGGGGTCGCTGAGGTCGGTGTCGGGGATCGCTGAGGTCGGTGTCGGGGGTCGCTGAGGTCGGTGTCGGGGGTCGCTGAGGTCGGTGTCGGGGGTCACTGAGGTCGGTGTCGGCGGTCACTGAGGTCGGTGTCTGGGGTCACTGAGGTCGGTGTCGGGGATAAATGAGGTCGGTGTCGGGGGTCACTGAGGTCGGTGTCGGGGGTCACTGAGGTCGGTGTCAGGGATCAATAAGGTCGGTGTCGGAGGTCACTGAGGTCAGTGTCGGGGATCAATGAGGTCGGTGTGGGGGGTCACTGAGGTCGGTGTCTGGGGTCACTGAGGTCGGTGTCGGGGATAAATGAGGTCGGTGTCGGGGGTCACTGAGGTCGGTGTCGGGGGTCACTGAGGTCGGTGTCGGGGATCAATAAGGTCGGTGTCGGGGGTCACTTAGGTCGGTGTCGGGGATCAATGAGGTCGGTGTCGGGGGTCACTGAGGTCGGTTCTGGGGTCACTGAGGTCGGTGTCGGGGGTCACTGAGGTCGAGGATCGCTAAGAACGGTGTCGGGGCTCACTGAGGTCGAGGATCACTGAGGTTGGTGTCGGGAGTCACTGAGGTCGAGGATCACTGAGGTCGGTGTCAGGGGTCACTGAGGTCGGTGTCTGGGGTCACTGAGGTCGGTGTCGGGGGTCACTGAGGTCGGTGTCGGGGGTCACAGAGGTCGGTGTCGGGGATCAATGAGGTCGGTGTCGGGGGTCACTGAGTTCGGTATCGGGGGTCACTGAGGTCGGTGTCGGGGATCACTGAGGTCGGTGTCGGGGGTCACTGAGTTCGATGTCGGGGATCAATGAGGTCGGTGTCGGGAGTCACTGAGGTCGGTGTCGGGAGTCACTTAGGTCGGTGTCGGGGGTCACTGAGGTCGGTGTCGGGAGTCACTGAGGTCGGTGTCGCGAGTCACTGAGGTCGGTGTCGGGGTTCACTGAGGTCGGTGTCTGGAGTCACTGAGGTCGGTGTCGGGAGTCACTGAGGTCGGTGTCGGGAGTCACTGAGGTCGGTGTCGCGAGTCACTGAGGTCGGTGTCGCGAGTCACTGAGGTCGGTGTCGGGGGTCACTGAGGTCGGTGTCGGGGGTCACTGAGGTCGGTGTCGGGGTTCACTTAGGTCGGTGTCGGGAGTCACTGAGGTCGGTGTCTGGAGTCCCTGAGGTCGGTGTCGGGAGTCACTGAGGTCGGTGTCGCGAGTCACTGAGGTCGCTGTCGGGGGTCACTGAGGTCGGTGTCGCGAGTCACTGAGGTCGGTGTCGGGGTTCACTGAGGTCGGTGTCAGGGGTCACTGAGGTCGGTGTCGCGAGTCACTGAGGTCGGTGTCGGGAGTCACTGAGGTCGGTGTCGGGAGTCACTGAGGTCGGTGTCGGGAGTCACTGAGGTCGGTGTCGGGAGTCACTGAGGTCGGTGTCTGGAGTCCCTGAGGTCGGTGTCGGGAGTCACTGAGGTCGGTGTCGCGAGTCACTGAGGTCGGTGTCGGGGGTCACTGAGGTCGGTGTCGCGAGTCACTGAGGTCGGTGTCGGGGGTCACTGAGGTCGGTGTCTGGGGTCACTGAGGTCGCTGTCGGGGGTCACTGAGGTCGGTGTTGGGGATCACTGAGGTCGCTGTCGGGGGTCACTGAGGTCGGTGTCGGGGGTCGCTGAGGTCGGTGTCGGGGGTCGCTGAGGTCGGTGTCGGGGGTCACTGAGGTCGGTGTCGGGGGTCACTGAGGTCGGAGTCGGGGGTCACTGAGGTCGGTGTCGGGGGTCGCTGAGGTCGGTGTCGGGGATCAATGAGGTCGGTGTCGGGGGTCACTGAGGTCGGTGTCGGGGTTCACTGAGGTCGGTGTCAGGGATCACTGAGGTCGGGGGTCACTGAGGTCGGCGTCGGGGGTCACTGAGTTCGGTGTCGGGGATCACTGAGGTCGGGGGTCACTGAGGTCGGCGTCGGGGGTCACTGAGTTCGGTGTCGGGGGTCACTGAGGTCGGTGTCGGGGGTCGCTGAGGTCGGTGTCGGGGATCGCTGAGGTCGGTGTCGGGGGTCGCTGAGGTCGGTGTCGGGGGTCACTGAGGTCGGTGTCGGCGGTCACTGAGGTCGGTGTTGGGAATCAATGAGGTCGGTGTCGGGGGTCACTGATGTCGGTGTCTGGGGTCACTGAGGTCGGTGTCTGAGTCACTAAGGTCGGTGTCGGGGGTCACAGAGGTCACTGACGGAGTCACTAAGATTGGTGTTGGAGCTTACTGAGGTCTGTGTCGGGGGTCACTGAGGTCGGGTATCACTGAGGTCGGTGCCGGGGGCCGCTGAGGTCGAGGATCACTGAGATCGGTGACGGGGGTCACTGAGGTCGAGGATCACTGAGGGCGGTGTCGGGGGTCACTGAGGCCGGGGGTCACTGAGGTCTGGGATCACTGAGGTCAGGGATCACTGAGTTCGGTGTTGGGGGCCGCTGAGGTCGGTGTCGGGGGTCGCTGAGGTCGTTGGCGGGGGTCACTGAGGTCGGTGTCAGGGGTCACTGAGGTCAGTGTCTGAGTCACTAAGGTCGGTGTCGGGGGTCACAGAGGTCACTGACGGAGTCACTAAGATTGGTGTTGGAGCTTACTGAGGTCTGTGTCGGGGGTCACTGAGGTCGGGTATCACTGAGGTCGGTGCCGGGGGCCGCTGAGGTCGAGGATCACTGAGATCGGTGACGGGGTCACTGAGGTCGAGGATCACTGAGGGCGGTGTCGGGGGTCACTGAGGCCGGGGGTCACTGAGGTCTGGGATCACTGAGGTCAGGGATCACTGAGGTCGGTATTGGGGTCGTTAAGGTCGGTGTTGAGGGTCGCTAAGGTCTGTGTCGGGGCTCACTGAGTTCGGGGTCACTGAGGTTGGGGGTCACTGAGGTCAGGGATCACTGAGGTCGGTGTCGGGGGTCACTGAGGTCGAGGATCACTGAGGTCGGTGTCGGAGGTCACTGAGGTCGGTGTTGGGGTCGCTAAGGTCGGTGCCGGGGCTTACTGAGATGGGGGGTCACTGAGGTCTGGGGTCACAGAGGTCAGGGATCACTGAGGTCGGTGTCGGGGGTCACTGAGGTCGAGGATCACTGAGGTCGGTGTCGGAGGTCACTGAGGTCGGTGTTGGGGGTCGCTAAGGTCTGTGTCGGGGCTCACTGAGGTCGGGGGTCACTGAGGTCGGGGATCACTGAGGTCGGTGTCGGGGGTCACTGAGGTCGGGGGTCACTGAGGTCGGTGTCGGGGGCCGCTGAGGTCGGTGTCGGGGATCACTGAGTTCGGTGTCGGGGGTCACTGAGTTCGGTGTCGGAGGTCACTGAGGTCGGTGTTGGGGTCGTTAAGGTCGGTGTTGGGGGTCGCTAAGGTCTGTGTCGGGGCTCACTGAGGTCGGGGGTCACTGAGGTCAGGAATCACTGAGGTCGGTGTCGGGTGTCACTGAGGTCGGGGGTCACTGAGGTCGGTGTCGGGGGCCGCTGAGGTCGGTGTCGGGGGCCGCTGAGGTCAGGGGTCACTGAGGTCGGTGTCGAGCGTCACTGAGGTCGGGGGTCACTGAGGTCGGTGTCGGGGATCACTGAGTTCGGTGTCGGGGGTCACTGAGGTCGGTGTCGGGGATTACTGAGGTCGGGTGTCACTGAGGTCGGTGTCGGGGGCCGCTGAGGTCGGTGTCGGGGGTCGCTGGGGTCGGTGTCGGGGATCACTGAGGTCAGTATCGGGGGTCATTGAGGTCGGTGTCGGGAGTCACTGAGGTCGGTGTCGGGGGTCACTGAGGTTGGTGTCGGGGGTCACTGAGGTCGGTGTCGGAGTCACTAAGGTCGGTGTCCTGGGTCACTGAGGTCGGTGTCGGGTGTCACTGAGGTCGGTGTCGAGGGTCACTGAGGTCAGTGTCGGGGATCACTGAGGTTGGGGGTCACTGAGGTCGGTGTCGGGGGCCGCTGAGGTCGGTGTCGGGGGTCACTGAAGTCAGTGTCGGGGGTCACTGAGGTCGGTGTCGGGGTCGCTGAGGTCGGAGTCGGGGATCGCTGAGGTCGGGGATCACTGAGGTCGGTGTCGTGGCTCACTGAGGTCGGGGATCCCTGAGGTTGGTGTCAGGGGTCACTGAGGTCGGTGTCGGGGTCGCTGAGGTCGGAGTCGGGGATCGCTGAGGTCGGGGATCACTGAGGTCGGTGTCGTGGGTCACTGAGCTCGGGGATCACTGAGGTCGGTGTCGGGGGTCACTGAGGGTCGGGGATCACTAAGATCGGAGATCACTGAGGTTGGTGTCGGGGATCACTGAGGTCGGGGATCCCTGAGGTTGGTGTCAGGGGTCACTGAGGTCGGTGTCGGGTGTCGCTGAGTTTGGTGTCGCGGTCGCTAAGGTCGGTGTCGGGGGTCACTGAGGTCGGGGATCACTAAAGACGGTGTCGGGGCTCACTGAGGTCGAGGATCACTGAGGTCGGTGTCGGGGGTCACTGAGGTCGAGGATCACTGAGGTCGGTGTCAGGGGTCACTGAGGTCGGTGTCGGGGATCACTGAGGGTCGTGGATCACTGAGGTTAGAGATCACTGAGGTCGGTGTCGGAGGTCACTGAGGTCGGTGTTGGGATCGCTAAGGTCGGTGTGGGGGTCGCTGAGGTTGGTGTCTGCGTCACTGACGTCAGTATCGGGGTCACTGAGGTCAATGTCGGGGGTCACTGAGGTCGGAGTCGGTGGTCACTGAGGTCAGTGTCAGGGGTCACTGAGGTTGGTGTCAGGGGTCACTGAGGTCAGTGTCGGGGGTCACTGAGTTCGGTGTCGGGATCACTGATGTCGGTGTCGGCGGTCACTGAGGTCGGTGTCGGGGTCACTGAGGTCAGTGTCGGGGATCACTGAGGGTCGTGGATCACTGAGGTTAGAGATCACTGAGGTCGGTGTCGGAGGTCACTGAGGTCGGTGTTGGGATCGCTAAGGTCGGTGTGGGGGTCGCTGAGGTTGGTGTCTGCGTCACTGACGTCAGTATCGGGGTCACTGAGGTCAATGTCGGGGGTCACTGAGGTCGGAGTCGGTGGTCACTGAGGTCAGTGTCAGGGGTCACTGAGGTTGGTGTCAGGGGTCACTGAGCTCAGTGTCGGGGGTCACTGAGTTCGGTGTCGGGATCACTGACGTCGGTGTCGGCGGTCACTGAGGTCGGTGTCGGGGTCACTGAGGTCGGTGTCGAGGATCACTGAGGTCAGTGTCGGGGGTCACTGAGGTCAATTTCAGGGGTCACTGAGGTCAGTGTCGGGAGTCACTGAAGTCCGTGTCGGGGTTCACTTTGGTCAATGTCGGGGTTCACTGTGGTCGGTGTCAGGTGTCACTGAGGTCGGTGTCGGCGGTCACTGAGGTCGCTGTAGGGGGTCACTGAGGTCACTGTCGGGGGTCACTGAGGTCGGTGTCGGGGATCACTGAGGTCGCTGTCTGGGATCACTGAGGTCGGTGTCGGGGGTCGCTGAGGTCGGTGTCGGGGTTCACTGAGGTCGGTGTCGAGGGTCACTGAGGTCGGTGTCGGGGGTCACTGAGGTCGGTGTCGGGGGTCACTGAGGTCGGTGTCGGGGGTCACTGAGGTCGGTGTCGGGGGTCACTGAGGTCGGTGTCGGGGGTCACTGAGGTCGGTGTCGGGGGTCACTGAGGTCGGTGTCGGGGGTCACTGAGGTCGGTGTCGGGGGTCACTGAGGTCGGTGTCGGGGGTCACTGAGGTCGGTGTCGGGGATCAATGAGGTCGGTGTCGGGGGTCACTGAGGTCGGTGTCGGGGGTCACTGAGGTCGGTGTCGGGGGTCACTGAGGTCGGTGTCGGCGGTCACTGAGGTCGGTGTCGGGGGTCACTGAGGTCGGTGTCAGGGGTCACTGAGGTCGGTGTCGGGGGTCACTGAGGTCGGTGTCGGGGGTCACTGAGGTCGGTGTCGGGGGTCACTGAGGTCGGTGTCGGGGGTCACTGAGGTCGGTGTCGGGGATCAATGAGGTCGGTGTCGGGGGTCACTGAGGTCGGTGTCGGGGGTCACTGAGGTCGGTGTCAGGGATCACTGAGGTCGGGGGTCACTGAGGTCGGCGTCGGGGGTCACTGAGTTCGGTGTCGGGGATCACTGAGGTCGGGGGTCACTGAGGTCGGCGTCGGGGGTCACTGAGCTCGGCGTCGGGGGTCACTGAGGTCGGTGTCGGGGGTCGCTGAGGTCGGTGTCGGGGATCGCTGAGGTCGGTGTCGGGGGTCGCTGAGGTCGGTGTCGGGGGTCGCTGAGGTCGGTGTCGGGGGTCACTGAGGTCGGTGTCGGCGGTCACTGAGGTCGGTGTCTGGGGTCACTGAGGTCGGTGTCGGGGATAAATGAGGTCGGTGTCGGGGGTCACTGAGGTCGGTGTCGGGGGTCACTGAGGTCGGTGTCGGGGATCAATAAGGTCGGTGTCGGAGGTCACTGAGGTCAGTGTCGGGGATCATTGAGGTCGGTGTGGGGGGTCACTGAGGTCGGTGTCTGTGGTCACTGAGGTCGGTGTCGGGGATAAATGAGGTCGGTGTCGGGGGTCACTGAGGTCGGTGTCGGGGGTCACTGAGGTCGGTGTCGGGGATCAATAAGGTCGGTGTCGGGGGTCACTTAGGTCGGTGTCGGGGATCAATGAGGTCGGTGTCGGGGGTCACTGAGGTCGGTTCTGGGGTCACTGAGGTCGGTGTCGGGGGTCACTGAGGTCGAGGATCGCTAAGAACGGTGTCGGGGCTCACTGAGGTCGAGGATCACTGAGGTTGGTGTCGGGAGTCACTGAGGTCGAGGATCACTGAGGTCGGTGTCAGGGG
The DNA here is from genome assembly GCF_044704955.1 of Pristiophorus japonicus. NCBI lineage: Eukaryota > Metazoa > Chordata > Chondrichthyes > Pristiophoridae > Pristiophorus > Pristiophorus japonicus. Next base: position 161,878,736 of record NC_091984.1, read on the forward strand.
TCACTGAGGTCGGTGTCTGGGGTCACTGAGGTCGGTGTCGGGGGTCACTGAGGTCGGTGTCGGGGGTCACAGAGGTCGGTGTCGGGGATCAATGAGGTCGGTGTCGGGGGTCACTGAGTTCGGTATCGGGGGTCACTGAGGTCGGTGTCGGGGATCACTGAGGTCGGTGTCGGGGGTCACTGAGTTCGATGTCGGGGATCAATGAGGTCGGTGTCGGGAGTCACTGAGGTCGGTGTCGGGAGTCACTTAGGTCGGTGTCGGGAGTCACTGAGGTCGGTGTCTGGAGTCCCTGAGGTCGGTGTCGGGAGTCACTGAGGTCGGTGTCGGGAGTCACTGAGGTCGGTGTCGCGAGTCACTGAGGTCGGTGTCGCGAGTCACTGAGGTCGGTGTCGCGAGTCACTGAGGTCGGTGTCGGGGGTCACTGAGGTCGGTGTCGGGGGTCACTGAGGTCGGTGTCGGGGTTCACTTAGGTCGGTGTCGGGAGTCACTGAGGTCGGTGTCGGGGGTCACTGAGGTCGGTGTCGCGAGTCACTGAGGTCGGTGTCGGGGGTCACTAAGGTCGGTGTCGGGAGTCACTGAGGTCGGTGTCGGGAGTCACTGAGGTCGGTGTCGGGAGTCACTGAGGTCGGTGTCTGGAGTCCCTGAGGTCGGTGTCAGGAGTCACTGAGGTCGGTGTCGCGAGTCACTGAGGTCGGTGTCGGGGGTCACTGAGGTCGGTGTCGCGAGTCACTGAGGTCGGTGTCGGGGGTCACTGAGGTCGGTGTCTGGGGTCACTGAGGTCGCTGTCGGGGGTCACTGAGGTCGGTGTTGGGGATCACTGAGGTCGCTGTCGGGGGTCACTGAGGTCGGTGTCGGGGGTCGCTGAGGTCGGTTTCGGGGGTCGCTGAGGTCGGTGTCGGGGGTCACTGAGGTCGGTGTCGGGGGTCACTGAGGTCGGAGTCGGGGGTCACTGAGGTCGGTGTCGGGGGTCGCTGAGGTCGGTGTCGGGGATCAATGAGGTCGGTGTCGGGGGTCACTGAGGTCGGTGTCGGGGGTCACTGAGGTCGGTGTCAGGGATCACTGAGGTCGGGGGTCACTGAGGTCGGCGTCGGGGGTCACTGAGTTCGGTGTCGGGGATCACTGAGGTCGGGGGTCACTGAGGTCGGCGTCGGGGGTCACTGAGTTCGGTGTCGGGGGTCACTGAGGTCGGTGTCGGGGGTCGCTGAGGTCGGTGTCGGGGATCGCTGAGGTCGGTGTCGGGGGTCGCTGAGGTCGGTGTCGGGGGTCACTGAGGTCGGTGTCGGCGGTCACTGAGGTCGATGTTGGGAATCAATGAGGTCGATGTCGGGGGTCACTGATGTCGGTGTCTGGGGTCACTGAGGTCGGTGTCTGAGTCACTAAGGTCGGTGTCGGGGGTCACAGAGGTCACTGACGGAGTCACTAAGATTGGTGTTGGAGCTTACTGAGGTCTGTGTCGGGGGTCACTGAGGTCGGGTATCACTGAGGTCGGTGCCGGGGGCCGCTGAGGTCGAGGATCACTGAGATCGGTGACGGGGGTCACTGAGGTCGAGGATCACTGAGGGCGGTGTCGGGGGTCACTGAGGCCGGGGGTCACTGAGGTCTGGGATCACTGAGGTCAGGGATCACTGAGTTCGGTGTTGGGGGCCGCTGAGGTCGGTGTCGGGGGTCGCTGAGGTCGTTGGCGGGGGTCACTGAGGTCGGTGTCAGGGGTCACTGAGGTCAGTGTCTGAGTCACTAAGGTCGGTGTCGGGGGTCACAGAGGTCACTGACGGAGTCACTAAGATTGGTGTTGGAGCTTACTGAGGTCTGTGTCGGGGGTCACTGAGGTCGGGTATCACTGAGGTCGTTGCCGGGGGCCGCTGAGGTCGAGGATCACTGAGATCGGTGACGGGGGTCACTGAGGTCGAGGATCACTGAGGGCGGTGTCGGGGGTCACTGAGGCCGGGGGTCACTGAGGTCTGGGATCACTGAGGTCAGGGATCACTGAGGTCGGAGTCGGGGGTCACTGAGGTCGGTGTCGGGGGTCGCTGAGGTCGGTGTCGGGGATCAATGAGGTCGGTGTCGGGGGTCACTGAGGTCGGTGTCGGGGGTCACTGAGGTCGGTGTCAGGGATCACTGAGGTCGGGGGTCACTGAGGTCGGCGTCGGGGGTCACTGAGTTCGGTGTCGGGGATCACTGAGGTCGGGGGTCACTGAGGTCGGCGTCGGGGGTCACTGAGTTCGGTGTCGGGGGTCACTGAGGTCGGTGTCGGGGGTCGCTGAGGTCGGTGTCGGGGATCGCTGAGGTCGGTGTCGGGGGTCGCTGAGGTCGGTGTCGGGGGTCACTGAGGTCGGTGTCGGCGGTCACTGAGGTCGGTGTTGGGAATCAATGAGGTCGATGTCGGGGGTCACTGATGTCGGTGTCTGGGGTCACTGAGGTCGGTGTCTGAGTCACTAAGGTCGGTGTCGGGGGTCACAGAGGTCACTGACGGAGTCACTAAGATTGGTGTTGGAGCTTACTGAGGTCTGTGTCGGGGGTCACTGAGGTCGGGTATCACTGAGGTCGGTGCCGGGGGCCGCTGAGGTCGAGGATCACTGAGATCGGTGACGGGGGTCACTGAGGTCGAGGATCACTGAGGGCGGTGTCGGGGGTCACTGAGGCCGGGGGTCACTGAGGTCTGGGATCACTGAGGTCAGGGATCACTGAGTTCGGTGTTGGGGGCCGCTGAGGTCGGTGTCGGGGGTCGCTGAGGTCGTTGGCGGGGGTCACTGAGGTCGGTGTCAGGGGTCACTGAGGTCAGTGTCTGAGTCACTAAGGTCGGTGTCGGGGGTCACAGAGGTCACTGACGGAGTCACTAAGATTGGTGTTGGAGCTTACTGAGGTCTGTGTCGGGGGTCACTGAGGTCGGGTATCACTGAGGTCGTTGCCGGGGGCCGCTGAGGTCGAGGATCACTGAGATCGGTGACGGGGGTCACTGAGGTCGAGGATCACTGAGGGCGGTGTCGGGGGTCACTGAGGCCGGGGGTCACTGAGGTCTGGGATCACTGAGGTCAGGGATCACTGAGGTCGGTATTGGGGTCGTTAAGGTCGGTGTTGGGGGTCGCTAAGGTCTGTGTCGGGTCTCACTGAGGTCGGGGTCACTGAGGTTGGGGGTCACTGAGGTCAGGGATCACTGAGGTCGGTGTCGGGGGTCACTGAGGTCGAGGATCACTGAGGTTGGTGTCGGAGGTCACTGAGGTCGGTGTTGGGGTCGCTAAGGTCGGTGCCGGGGCTCACTGAGATCGGGGGTCACTGAGGTCGGGGGTCACAGAGGTCAGGGATCACTGAGGTCGGTGTCGGGGGTCACTGAGGTCGAGGATCACTGAGGTCGGTGTCGGAGGTCACTGAGGTCGGTGTTGGGGGTCGCTAAGGTCTGTGTCGGGGCTCACTGAGGTCGGGGGTCACTGAGGTCGGGGATCACTGAGGTCGGTGTCGGGGGTCACTGAGGTCGGGGGTCACTGAGGTCGGTGTCGGGGGCCGCTGAGGTCGGTGTCGGGGATCACTGAGTTCGGTGTCGGGGGTCACTGAGTTCGGTGTCGGAGGTCACTGAGGTCGGTGTTGGGGTCGTTAAGGTCGGTGTTGGGGGTCGCTAAGGTCTGTGTCGGGGCTCACTGAGGTCGGGGGTCACTGAGGTCAGGAATCACTGAGGTCGGTGTCGGGTGTCACTGAGGTCGGGGGTCACTGAGGTCGGTGTCGGGGGCCGCTGAGGTCGGTGTCGGGGGCCGCTGAGGTCAGGGGTCACTGAGGTCGGTGTCGAGGGTCACTGAGGTCGGGGGTCACTGAGGTCGGTGTCGGGGATCACTGAGTTCGGTGTCGGGGGTCACTGAGGTCGGTGTCGGGGATCACTGAGGTCGGGTGTCACTGAGGTCGGTGTCGGGGGCCGCTGAGGTCGGTGTCGGGGGTCGCTGGGGTCGGTGTCGGGGATCACTGAGGTCAGTGTCTGAGTCACTAAGGTCGGTGTCGGGGGTCACAGAGGTCACTGACGGAGTCACTAAGATTGGTGTTGGAGCTTACTGAGGTCTGTGTCGGGGGTCACTGAGGTCGGGTATCACTGAGGTCGGTGCCGGGGGCCGCTGAGGTCGAGGATCACTGAGATCGGTGACGGGGGTCACTGAGGTCGAGGATCACTGAGGGCGGTGTCGGGGGTCACTGAGGCCGGGGGTCACTGAGGTCTGGGATCACTGAGGTCAGGGATCACTGAGGTCGGTATTGGGGTCGTTAAGGTCGGTGTTGGGGGTCGCTAAGGTCTGTGTCGGGTCTCACTGAGGTCGGGGTCACTGAGGTTGGGGGTCACTGAGGTCAGGGATCACTGAGGTCGGTGTCGGGGGTCACTGAGGTCGAGGATCACTGAGGTTGGTGTCGGAGGTCACTGAGGTCGGTGTTGGGGTCGCTAAGGTCGGTGCCGGGGCTCACTGAGATCGGGGGTCACTGAGGTCGGGGGTCACAGAGGTCAGGGATCACTGAGGTCGGTGTCGGGGGTCACTGAGGTCGAGGATCACTGAGGTCGGTGTCGGAGGTCACTGAGGTCGGTGTTGGGGGTCGCTAAGGTCTGTGTCGGGGCTCACTGAGGTCGGGGGTCACTGAGGTCGGGGATCACTGAGGTCGGTGTCGGGGGTCACTGAGGTCGGGGGTCACTGAGGTCGGTGTCGGGGGCCGCTGAGGTCGGTGTCGGGGATCACTGAGTTCGGTGTCGGGGGTCACTGAGTTCGGTGTCGGAGGTCACTGAGGTCGGTGTTGGGGTCGTTAAGGTCGGTGTTGGGGGTCGCTAAGGTCTGTGTCGGGGCTCACTGAGGTCGGGGGTCACTGAGGTCAGGAATCACTGAGGTCGGTGTCGGGTGTCACTGAGGTCGGGGGTCACTGAGGTCGGTGTAGGGGGCCGCTGAGGTCGGTGTCGGGGGCCGCTGAGGTCAGGGGTCACTGAGGTCGGTGTCGAGGGTCACTGAGGTCGGGGGTCACTGAGGTCGGTGTCGGGGATCACTGAGTTCGGTGTCGGGGGTCACTGAGGTCGGTGTCGGGGATCACTGAGGTCGGGTGTCACTGAGGTCGGTGTCGGGGGCCGCTGAGGTCGGTGTCGGGGGTCGCTGGGGTCGGTGTCGGGGATCACTGAGGTCAGTATCGGGGGTCATTGAGGTCGGTGTCGGGAGTCACTGAGGTCGGTGTCGGGGGTCACTGAGGTTGGTGTCGGGGGTCACTGAGGTCGGTGTCGGAGTCACTAAGGTCGGTGTCCTGGGTCACTGAGGTCGGTGTCGGGTGTCACTGAGGTCGGTGTCGAGGGTCACTGAGGTCAGTGTCGGGGATCACTGAGGTTGGGGGTCACTGAGGTCGGTGTCGGGGGCCGCTGAGGTCGGTGTCGGGGGTCACTGAAGTCAGTGTCGGGGGTCACTGAGGTCGGTGTCGGGGTCGCTGAGGTCGGAGTCGGGGATCGCTGAGGTCGGGGATCACTGAGGTCGGTGTCGTGGCTCACTGAGGTCGGGGATCCCTGAGGTTGGTGTCAGGGGTCACTGAGGTCGGTGTCGGGGTCGCTGAGGTCGGAGTCGGGGATCGCTGAGGTCGGGGATCACTGAGGTCGGTGTCGTGGGTCACTGAGCTCGGGGATCACTGAGGTCGGTGTCGGGGGTCACTGAGGGTCGGGGATCACTAAGATCGGAGATCGCTAAGGTCGGTGTGGGGGTCGCTGAGGTTGGTGTCTGCGTCACTGACGTCAGTATCGGGGTCACTGAGGTCAATGTCGGGGGTCACTGAGGTCGGAGTCGGGGGTCACTGAGGGTCGGGGATCACTAAGATCGGAGATCACTGAGGTTGGTGTCGGGGATCACTGAGGTCGGGGATCCCTGAGGTTGGTGTCAGGGGTCACTGAGGTCGGTGTCGGGTGTCGCTGAGTTTGGTGTCGCGGTCGCTAAGGTCGGTGTCGGGGGTCACTGAGGTCGGGGATCACTAAGGACGGTGTCGGGGCTCACTGAGGTCGAGGATCACTGAGGTCGGTGTCGGGGGTCACTGAGGTCGAGGATCACTGAGGTCGGTGTCAGGGGTCACTGAGGTCGGTGTCGGGGATCACTGAGGGTCGTGGATCACTGAGGTTAGAGATCACTGAGGTCGGTGTCGGAGGTCACTGACGTCAGTATCGGGGTCACTGAGGTCAATGTCGGGGGTCACTGAGGTCGGAGTCGGTGGTCACTGAGGTCAGTGTCGGGGTTCACTGTGGTCGGTGTCAGGTGTCACTGAGGTCGGTGTCGGCGGTCACTGAGGTCGCTGTAGGGGGTCACTGATGTCGGTGTCGGGGGTCACTGAGGTCGGTGTCGGGGATCACTGAGGTCGCTGTCTGGGATCACTGAGGTCGGTGTCGGGGGTCGCTGAGGTCGGTGTCGGGGTTCACTGAGTTCGGTGTCGAGGGTCACTGAGGTCGGTGTCGGGGGTCACTGAGGTCGGTGTCGGGGGTCACTGAGGTCGGTGTCAGGGGTCACTGAGGTCGGTGTCGGGGGTCACTGAGGTCGGTGTCGGGGGTCACTGAGGTCGGTGTCGGGGGTCACTGAGGTCGGTGTCAGGGGTCACTGAGGTCGGTGTCGGGGGTCACTGAGGTCGGTGTCGGGGATCAATGAGGTCGGTGTCGGGGGTCACTGAGGTCGGTGTCGGGGGTCACTGAGGTCGGTGTCGGGGGTCACTGAGGTCGGTGTCGGCGGTCACTGAGGTCGGTGTCGGGGGTCACTGAGGTCGGTGTCAGGGGTCACTGAGGTCGGTGTCGGGGGTCACTGAGGTCGGTGTCGGGGGTCACTGAGGTCGGTGTCGGGGGTCACTGAGGTCGGTGTCGGGGGTCACTGAGGTCGGTGTCGGGGATCAATGAGGTCGGTGTCGGGGGTCACTGAGGTCGGTGTCGGGGGTCACTGAGGTCGGTGTCAGGGATCACTGAGGTCGGGGGTCACTGAGGTCGGCGTCGGGGGTCACTGAGTTCGGTGTCGGGGATCACTGAGGTCGGGGGTCACTGAGGTCGGCGTCGGGGGTCACTGAGGTCGGCGTCGGGGGTCACTGAGGTCGGTGTCGGGGGTCGCTGAGGTCGGTGTCGGGGATCGCTGAGGTCGGTGTCGGGGGTCGCTGAGGTCGGTGTCGGGGGTCGCTGAGGTCGGTGTCGGGGGTCACTGAGGTCGGTGTCGGCGGTCACTGAGGTCGGTGTCTGGGGTCACTGAGGTCGGTGTCGGGGATAAATGAGGTCGGTGTCGGGGGTCACTGAGGTCGGTGTCGGGGGTCACTGAGGTCGGTGTCGGGGATCAATAAGGTCGGTGTCGGAGGTCACTGAGGTCAGTGTCGGGGATCAATGAGGTCGGTGTGGGGGGTCACTGAGGTCGGTGTCTGGGGTCACTGAGGTCGGTGTCGGGGATAAATGAGGTCGGTGTCGGGGGTCACTGAGGTCGGTGTCGGGGGTCACTGAGGTCGGTGTCGGGGATCAATAAGGTCGGTGTCGGGGGTCACTTAGGTCGGTGTCGGGGATCAATGAGGTCGGTGTCGGGGGTCACTGAGGTCGGTTCTGGGGTCACTGAGGTCAGTGTCGGGGGTCACTGAGGTCGAGGATCGCTAAGAACGGTGTCGGGGCTCACTGAGGTCGAGGATCACTGAGGTTGGTGTCGGGAGTCACTGAGGTCGAGGATCACTGAGGTCGGTGTCAGGGGTCACTGAGGTCGGTGTCTGGGGTCACTGAGGTCGGTGTCGGGGGTCACTGAGGTCGGTGTCGGGGGTCACAGAGGTCGGTGTCGGGGATCAATGAGGTCGGTGTCGGGGGTCACTGAGTTCGGTATCGGGGGTCACTGAGGTCGGTGTCGGGGATCACTGAGGTCGGTGTCGGGGGTCACTGAGTTCGATGTCGGGGATCAATGAGGTCGGTGTCGGGAGTCACTGAGGTCGGTGTCGGGAGTCACTTAGGTCGGTGTCGGGAGTCACTGAGGTCGGTGTCTGGAGTCCCTGAGGTCGGTGTCGGGAGTCACTGAGGTCGGTGTCGCGAGTCACTGAGGTCGGTGTCGGGGTTCACTGAGGTCGGTGTCTGGAGTCACTGAGGTCGGTGTCGGGAGTCACTGAGGTCGGTGTCGCGAGTCACTGAGGTCGGTGTCGTGAGTCACTGAGGTCGGTGTCGGGGGTCACTGAGGTCGGTGTCGCGAGTCACTGAGGTCGGTGTCGCGAGTCACTTAGGTCGGTGTCGGGAGTCACTGAGGTCGGTGTCGCGAGTCACTGAGGTCGGTGTCGCGAGTCACTGAGGTCGGTGTCGCGAGTCACTGAGGTCGGTGTCGGGGGTCACTGAGGTCGCTGTCGGGGGTCACTGAGGTCGGTGTCGGGGTTCACTTAGGTCGGTGTCGGGAGTCACTGAGGTCGGTGTCGGGGGTCACTGAGGTCGGTGTCGCGAGTCACTGAGGTCGGTGTCGGGGGTCACTGAGGTCGGTGTCGGGAGTCACTGAGGTCGGTGTCGGGAGTCACTGAGGTCGGTGTCGGGAGTCACTGAGGTCGGTGTCTGGAGTCCCTGAGGTCGGTGTCGGGAGTCACTGAGGTCGGTGTCGCGAGTCACTGAGGTCGGTGTCGGGGGTCACTGAGGTCGGTGTCGCGAGTCACTGAGGTCGGTGTCGGGGGTCACTGAGGTCGGTGTCGGGGATCACTGAGGGTCGTGGATCACTGAGGTTAGAGATCACTGAGGTCGGTGTCGGAGGTCACTGAGGTCGGTGTTGGGATCGCTAAGGTCGGTGTGGGGGTCGCTGAGGTTGGTGTCTGCGTCACTGACGTCAGTATCGGGGTCACTGAGGTCAATGTCGGGGGTCACTGAGGTCGGAGTCGGTGGTCACTGAGGTCAGTGTCAGGGGTCACTGAGGTTGGTGTCAGGGGTCACTGAGGTCAGTGTCGGGGGTCACTGAGTTCGGTGTCGGGATCACTGATGTCGGTGTCGGCGGTCACTGAGGTCGGTGTCGGGGTCACTGAGGTCGGTGTCGGGGATCACTGAGGGTCGTGGATCACTGAGGTTAGAGATCACTGAGGTCGGTGTCGGAGGTCACTGAGGTCGGTGTTGGGATCGCTAAGGTCGGTGTGGGGGTCGCTGAGGTTGGTGTCTGCGTCACTGACGTCAGTATCGGGGTCACTGAGGTCAATGTCGGGGGTCACTGAGGTCGGAGTCGGTGGTCACTGAGGTCAGTGTCAGGGGTCACTGAGGTTGGTGTCAGGGGTCACTGAGCTCAGTGTCGGGGGTCACTGAGTTCGGTGTCGGGATCACTGACGTCGGTGTCGGCGGTCACTGAGGTCGGTGTCGGGGTCACTGAGGTCGGTGTCGAGGATCACTGAGGTCAGTGTCGGGGGTCACTGAGGTCAATTTCAGGGGTCACTGAGGTCAGTGTCGGGAGTCACTGAAGTCCGTGTCGGGGTTCACTTTGGTCAATGTCGGGGTTCACTGTGGTCGGTGTCAGGTGTCACTGAGGTCGGTGTCGGCGGTCACTGAGGTCGCTGTAGGGGGTCACTGAGGTCACTGTCGGGGGTCACTGAGGTCGGTGTCGGGGATCACTGAGGTCGCTGTCTGGGATCACTGAGGTCGGTGTCGGGGGTCGCTGAGGTCGGTGTCCCGGTTCACTGAGGTCGGTGTCGAGGGTCACTGAGGTCGTGTCGGGGGTCACTGAGGTCGGTGTCGGGGGTCACTGAGGTCGGTGTCAGGGGTCACTGAGGTCGGTGTCGGGGGTCACTGAGGTCGGTGTCGGGGGTCACTGAGGTCGGTGTCGGGGGTCACTGAGGTCGGTGTCAGGGGTCACTGAGGTCGGTGTCGGGGGTCACTGAGGTCGGTGTCGGGGGTCACTGAGGTCGGTGTCGGGGATCAATGAGGTCGGTGTCGGGGGTCACTGAGGTCGGTGTCGGGGGTCACTGAGGTCGGTGTCGGGGGTCACTGAGGTCGGTGTCGGCGGTCACTGAGGTCGGTGTCGGGGATAAATGAGGTCGGTGTCGGGGGTCACTGAGGTCGGTGTCGGGGGTCACTGAGGTCGGTGTCGGGAGTCACTGAGGTCGGTGTCGGGAGTCACTGAGGTCGGTGTCGCGAGTCACTGAGGTCGGCGTCGGGGGTCACTGAGGTCGGTGTCAGGGGTCACTGAGGTCGCTGTCGGGGGTCACTGAGGTCGGTGTCGGGAGTCACTGAGGTCGGTGTCGGGGATCAATGAGGTCGGTGTCGGGAGTCACTGAGGTCGGTGTCTGGAGTCCCTGAGGTCGGTGTCGGGAGTCACTGAGGTCGGTGTCGCGAGTCACTGAGGTCGGCGTCGGGGGTCACTGAGGTCGGTGTCAGGGGTCACTGAGGTCGCTGTCGGGGGTCACTGAGGTCGGTGTTGGGGATCACTGAGGTCGCTGTCGGGGGTCACTGAGGTCGGTGTCGGGGGTCGCTGAGGTCGGTGTCGGGGGTCGCTGAGGTCGGTGTCGGGGGTCCCTGAGGTCGGTGTCGGGGGTCACTGAGGTCGGAGTCGGGGGTCACTGAGGTCGGTGTCGGGGGTCACTGAGGTCGGAGTCGGGGGTCACTGAGGTCGGTGTCGGGGGTCGCTGAGGTCGGTGTCGGGGATCAATGAGGTCGGTGTCGGGGGTCACTGAGGTCGGTGTCGGGGGTCACTGAGGTCGGTGTCAGGGATCACTGAGGTCGGGGGTCACTGAGGTCGGCGTCGGGGGTCACTGAGTTCGGTGTCGGGGATCACTGAGGTCGGGGGTCACTGAGGTCGGCGTCGGGGGTCACTGAGTTCGGTGTCGGGGGTCACTGAGGTCGGTGTCGGGGGTCGCTGAGGTCGGTGTCGGGGATCGCTGAGGTCGGTGTCGGGGGTCGCTGAGGTCGGTGTCGGGGGTCACTGAGGTCGCTGTCGGGGGTCACTGAGGTCGCTGTCGGGGGTCACTGAGGTCGGTGTCGGGGGTCGCTGAGGTCGGTGTCGGGGGTCGCTGAGGTCGGTGTCGGCGGTCACTGAGGTCGGTGTTGGGAATCAATGAGGTCGGTGTCGGGGGTCACTGAGGTCGGTGTCTGGGATAAATGAGGTCGGTGTCGGGGGTCACTGATGTCGGTGTCTGGGGTCACTGAGGTCGGTGTCGGGGATAAATGAGGTCGGTGTCGGGGGTCACTGAGGTCGGTGTCGGGGGTCACTGAGGTCGGTGTCGGGGATCAATAAGGTCGTTGTCGGGGGTCACTGAGGTCGGTGTCAGGGATCAATGAGGTCGGTGTCGGGGGTCACTGAGGTCGGTGTCTGGGGTCACTGAGGTCGGTGTCGGGGGTCACTGAGGTCGGTGTCGGGGATCAATGAGGTCGGTGTCGGGGGTCACTGAGGTCGGTGTCTGGGGTCACTGAGGTCGGTGTCGGCGGTCACTGAAGTCGCTGTAGGGGGTCACTGAGGTCGCTGTCGGGGGTCACTGAGGTCGGTGTCGGGGATCACTGAGGTCGCTGTCTGGGATCACTGAGGTCGGTGTCGGGGGTCGCTGAGGTCGGTGTCGGGGTTCACTGCGGTCGGTGTCGGGGGTCACTGAGGTCGGTGTCGGGGGTCACTGAGGTCGGTGTCGGGGGTCACTGAGGTCGGTGTCAGGGGTCACTGAGGTCGGTGTCGGGGGTCACTGAGGTCGGCGTCGGGGGTCACTGAGTTCGGTGTCGGGGATCACTGAGGTCGGGGGTCACTGAGGTCGGAGTCGGGGGTCACTGAGGTCGGTGTCGGGGGTCACTGAGGTCGGTGTCGGGGGTCGCTGAGGTCGGTGTCGGGGATCGCTGAGGTCGGTGTCGGGGTCGCTGAGGTCGGTGTCGGGGGTCACTGAGGTCGGTGTCGGCGGTCACTGAGGTCGGTGTCGGGGGTCACTGAGGTCGGTGTCGGGGGTCACTGAGGTCGGTGTCGGGGATCAATAAGGTCGGTGTCGGGGGTCACTGAGGTCGGTGTCGGGGATCAATGAGGTCGGTGTCGGGGGTCACTGAGGTCGGTGTCTGGGGTCACTTAGGTCGGTGTCGGGGGTCACTGAGGTCGGTGTCGGGGATCAATGAGGTCGGTGTCGGGGGTCACTGAGGTCGGTGTCTGGGGTCACTGAGGTCGGTGTCGGCGGTCACTGAGGTCGCTGTAGGGGGTCACTGAGGTCGCTGTCGGGGGTCACTGAGGTCGGTGTCGGGGATCACTGAGGTCGCTGTCTGGGATCACTGAGGTCGGTGTCGGGGGTCGCTGAGGTCGGTGTCGGCGTTCACTGAGGTCGGTGTCGGGGGTCACTGAGGTCAGTGTCGGGGGTCACTGAGGTCGGTGTCGGGGGTCACTGAGGTCGGTGTCAGGGGTCACTGAGGTCGGTGTCGGGGGTCACTGAGGTCGGTGTCGGGGGTCACTGAGGTCGGTGTCGGGGGTCACTGAGGTCGGTGTCGGGGGTCACTGAGGTCGGTGTCGGGGATCAATGAGGTCGGTGTCGGGGGTCACTGAGGTCGGTGTCGGGGGTCACTGAGGTCGGTGTCAGGGATCACTGAGGTCGGGGGTCACTGAGGTCGGCGTCGGGGGTCACTGAGTTCGGTGTCGGGGATCACTGAGGTCGGGGGTCACTGAGGTCGGCGTCGGGGGTCACTGAGGTCGGTGTCGGGGGTCACTGAGGTCGGTGTCGGGGGTCACTGAGGTCGGTGTCGGGGATCGCTGAGGTCGGTGTCGGGGGTCGCTGAGGTCGGTGTCGGGGGTCGCTGAGGTCGGTGTCGGGGGTCACTGAGGTCGGTGTCGGCGGTCACTGAGGTCGGTGTCTGGGGTCACTGAGGTCGGTGTCGGGGATAAATGAGGTCGGTGTCGGGGGTCACTGAGGTCGGTGTCGGGGGTCACTGAGGTCGTTGTCGGGGATCAATAAGGTCGGTGTCGGAGGTCACTGAGGTCAGTGTCGGGGATCAATGAGGTCGGTGTGGGGGGTCACTGAGGTCGGTGTCTGGGGTCACTGAGGTCGGTGTCGGGGATAAATGAGGTCGGTGTCGGGGGTCACTGAGGTCGGTGTCGGGGGTCACTGAGGTCGGTGTCAGGGATCAATAAGGTCGGTGTCGGGGGTCACTTAGGTCGGTGTCGGGGATCAATGAGGTCGGTGTCGGGGGTCACTGAGGTCGGTGTCGGGGGTCACAGAGGTCGGTGTCGGGGATCAATGAGGTCGGTGTCGGGGGTCACTGAGTTCGGTATCGGGGGTCACTGAGGTCGGTGTCGGGGATCACTGAGGTCGGTGTCGGGGGTCACTGAGGTCGGTGTCGGGGGTCACTGAGGTCGGTGTCGGGGATCGCTGAGGTCGGTGTCGGGGGTCGCTGAGGTCGGTGTCGGGGGTCGCTGAGGTCGGTGTCGGGTGTCACTGAGGTCGGTGTCGGCGGTCACTGAGGTCGGTGTCTGGGGTCACTGAGGTCGGTGTCGGGGATAAATGAGGTCGGTGTCGGGGGTCACTGAGGTCGGTGTCGGGGGTCACTGAGGTCGTTGTCGGGGATCAATAAGGTCGGTGTCGGAGGTCACTGAGGTCAGTGTCGGGGATCAATGAGGTCGGTGTGGGGGGTCACTGAGGTCGGTGTCTGGGGTCACTGAGGTCGGTGTCGGGGATAAATGAGGTCGGTGTCGGGGGTCACTGAGGTCGGTGTCGGGGGTCACTGAGGTCGGTGTCAGGGATCAATAAGGTCGGTGTCGGGGGTCACTTAGGTCGGTGTCGGGGATCAATGAGGTCGGTGTCGGGGGTCACTGAGGTCGGTTCTGGGGTCACTGAGGTCGGTGTCGGGGGTCACTGAGGTCGAGGATCGCTAAGAACGGTGTCGGGGCTCACTGAGGTCGAGGATCACTGAGGTCGGTGTCGGGGGTCACTGAGGTCGAGGATCACTGAGGTCGGTGTCAGGGGTCACTGAGGTCGGTGTCTGGGGTCACTGAGGTCGGTGTCGGGGGTCACTGAGGTCGGTGTCGGGGGTCACAGAGGTCGGTGTCGGAGATCAATGAGGTCGGTGTCGGGGGTCACTGAGTTCGGTATCGGGGGTCACTGAGGTCGGTGTCGGGGATCACTGAGGTCGGTGTCGGGGGTCACTGAGTTCGATGTCGGGGATCAATGAGGTCGGTGTCGGGAGTCACTGAGGTCGGTGTCTGGGTCACTGAGGTCGGTGTCGGGGGTCACTGAGGTCGGTGTCGGGAGTCACTGAGGTCGGTGTCTGGAGTCCCTGAGGTCGGTGTCGGGAGTCACTGAGGTCGGTGTCGCGAGTCACTGAGGTCGGTGTCGGGAGTCACTGAGGTCGGTGTCGGGGGTCACTGAGGTCGGTGTCGGGAGTCACTGAGGTCGGTGTTGGGGATCACTGAGGTCGCTGTCGGGGGTCACTGAGGTCGGTGTCGGGGGTCACTGAGGTCGGAGTCGGGGGTCACTGAGGTCGGTGTCGGGGGTCGCTGAGGTCGGTGTCGGGGATCAATGAGGTCGGTGTCGGGGGTCACTGAGGTCGGTGTCGGGGGTCACTGAGGTCGGTGTCAGGGATCACTGAGGTCGGGGGTCACTGAGGTCGGCGTCGGGGGTCACTGAGTTCGGTGTCGGGGATCACTGAGGTCGGGGGTCACTGAGGTCGGCGTCGGGGGTCACTGAGTTCGGTGTCGGGGGTCACTGAGGTCGGTGTCGGGGGTCGCTGAGGTCGGTGTCGGGGATCGCTGAGGTCGGTGTCGGGGGTCGCTGAGGTCGGTGTCGGGGGTCACTGAGGTCGGTGTCGGCGGTCACTGAGGTCGGTGTTGGGAATCAATGAGGTCGGTGTCGGGGGTCACTGAGGTCGGTGTCTGGGGTCACTGAGGTCGGTGTCGGGGATAAATGAGGTCGGTGTCGGGGGTCACTGAGGTCGGTGTCGGGGGTCACTGAGGTCGGTGTCGGGGATCAATAAGGTCGGTGCCGGGGGTCACTGAGGTCGGTGTCAGGGATCAATGAGGTCGGTGTCGGGGGTCACTGAGGTCGGTGTCTGGGGTCACTGAGGTCGGTGTCGGGGGTCACTGAGGTCGGTGTCGGGGATCAATGACGTCGGTGTCGGGGGTCACTGAGGTCGGTGTCTGGGGTCACTGAGGTCGGTGTCGGCGGTCATTGAGGTCGCTGTAGGGGGTCACTGAGGTCGCTGTCGGGGGTCACTGAGGTCGGTGTCGGGGATCACTGAGGTCGCTGTCTGGGATCACTGAGGTCGGTGTCGGGGGTCACTGAGGTCGGTGTCGGGGTTCACTGAGGTCGGTGTCGGGGGTCACTGAGGTCGGTGTCGGGGGTCACTGAGGTCGGTGTCGGGGGTCACTGAGGTCGGTGTCAGGGGTCACTGAGGTCGGTGTCGGGGGTCACTGAGGTCGGTTTTGGGGAGTCGCTGAGGTCGGTGTCGGGGATCAATGAGGTCGGTGTCGGGGGTCACTGAGGTCGGTGTCGGGGGTCACTGAGGTCGGTGTCAGGGATCACTGAGGTCGGGGGTCACTGAGGTCGGCGTCGGGGGTCACTGATTTCGGTGTCGGGGATCACTGAGGTCGGGGGTCACTGAGGTCGGCGTCGGGGGTCACTGAGGTCGGTGTCGGGAGTCACTGAGGTCGGTGTCGGGGGTCGCTGAGGTCGGTGTCGGGGATCGCTGAGGTCGGTGTCGGGGGTCGCTGAGGTCGGTGTCGGGGGTCGCTGAGGTCGGTGTCGGGGGTCACAGAGGTCGGTGTCGGCGGTCACTGAGGTCGGTGTCGGGGATAAATGAGGTCGGTGTCGGGGGTCACTGAGGTCGGTGTCGGGGATCAATAAGGTCGGTGTGGGGGGTTACTGAGGTCGGTGTCTGGGGTCACTGAGGTCGGTGTCGGGGGTCACTGAGGTCGAGGATCGCTAAGGACGGTGTCGGGGCTCACTGAGGTCGAGGATCACTGAGGTCGGTGTCGGGGGTCACTGAGGTCGAGGATCACTGAGGTCGGTGTCAGGGGTCACTGAGGTCGGTGTCTGTGGTCACTGAGGTCGGTGTCCGGGGTCACTGAGGTCGGTGTCAGGGGTCACAGAGGTCGGTGTCGGGGATCAATGAGGTCGGTGTCGGGGGTCACTGAGGTCGGTATCGGGAGTCACTGAGGTCGGTGTCGGGGATCACTGAGGTCGGTGTCGGGGGTCACTGAGGTCGGTGTCGGGGATCAATGAGGTCGGTGTCGGGAGTCACTCAGGTCGGTGTCTGGAGTCCCTGAGGTCGGTGTCGGGAGTCACTGAGATTGGTGTCGCGAGTCACTGAGGTCGGTGTCGGGGGTCACTGAGGTCGGTGTCAGGGGTCACTGAGGTCGCTGTCGGGGGTCACTGAGGTCGGTGTCGGGGGTCACTGAGGTCGGTGTCCGGGTTCACTGAGGTCGGTGTCGGGGGTCACTGAGGTCGGTGTCGGGGGTCACTGAGGTCGGTGTCGGGGGTCACTGAGGTCGGTGTCGGGGGTCACTGAGGTCGATGTCAGGGGTCACTGAGGTCGGTGTCAGGTGTCACTGAGGTCGGTGTCGGGGGTCGCTGAGGTCGGTGTCGGGGATCAATGAGGTCGGTGTCGGGGGTCACTGAGGTCGGTGTCAGGGATCACTGAGGTCGGGGGTCACTGAGGTCGGCGTCGGGGGTCACTGAGTTCGGTGTCGGGGATCACTGAGGTCGGGGGTCACTGAGGTCGGCGTCGGGGGTCACTGAGGTCGGTGTCGGGGGTCACTGAGGTCGGTGTCGGGGGTCGCTGAGGTCGGTGTCGGGGATCGCTGAGGTCGGTGTCGGGGGTCACTGAGGTCCATTTCGGGGGTCACTGAGGTCGGTGTCGGGGTCACTGAGGTCGGTGTCTGGGTCACTGAGGTCGGTATCGGGGGTCACTGAGGTCGGTGTTGGGGTCAATAAGGTCGGTGTCAGGGTCACTGAGATCGGTATCGGGGTCACTGAGGTCGGTGTGTTGGTCACTGAGGTCGGTGTCGGGGGTCGCTGAGGTCGGTGTCGGATGTCGCTGAGGTCGGTGTTGGGGGTCGCTGAGGTCGGTGTCGGGGGTCGCTGAGGTCGGTGTCGGGGGTCGCTGAGGTCGGTGTCGGGCGTCGCTGAGGTCGGTGTCGGGGGTCGCAGAGGTCGGTGTCGGGGGTCGCTGAGGTCGGTGTCGGAGGTCACTGAGGTCGGTGTCGGGGGTCGCTGAGGTCGGTGTCGAGGGTCGCTGAGGTCGGTGTCGGGCGTCGCTGAGGTCGGTGTCGGGCGTCACTGAGGTCGGTGTCTGGGGTCACTGAGGTCAGTGTCGGGGGTCACTGAGGTCGGTGTCGGGGGTCACAGAGGTCGGTGTCGGGGATCAATGAGGTCGGTGTCGGGGGTCACTGACGTCGGTATCGGGGGTCACTGAGGTCGGTGTCGGGGATCACTGAGGTCGGTGTCGGGGATCACTGAGGTCGCTGTAGGGGGTCACTGAGGTCGGTGTCGGGGGTCGCTGAGGTCGGTGTTGGGGTTCACTGAGGTCGGTGTCGGGCGTCACTGAGGTCGGTGTCGGGGTTCACTGAGGTCGGTGTCGGGGGTCACTGAGGTCGGTGTCTGGAGTCCCTGAGGTCGGTGTCGGGAGTCACTGAGGTCGGTGTCTGGAGTCCCTGAGGTCGGTGTCGGGAGTCACTGAGGTCGGTGTCGCGAGTCACTGAGGTCGGTGTCGGGGGTCACTGAGGTCGGTGTCAGGGGTCACTGAGGTCGCTTTCGGTGGTCACTGAGGTCGGTGTCGGGGGTCGCTGAGGTCGGTGTCGGGGTTCACTGAGGTCGGTGTCGGGGGTCACTGAGGTCGGTGTCCGGGTTCACTGAGGTCGGTGTCGGGGGTCACTGAGGTCGGTGTCGGGGGTCACTGAGGTCGGTGTCGGGGGTCACTGAGGTCGGTGTCGGGGGTCACTGAGGTCGATGTCAGGGGTCACTGAGGTCGGTGTCAGGTGTCACTGAGGTCGGTGTCGGGGGTCGCTGAGGTCGGTGTCGGGGATCAATGAGGTCGGTGTCGGGGGTCACTGAGGTCGGTGTCAGGGATCACTGAGGTCGGGGGTCACTGAGGTCGGCGTCGGGGGTCACTGAGTTCGGTGTCGGGGATCACTGAGGTCGGGGGTCACTGAGGTCGGCGTCGGGGGTCACTGAGGTCGGTGTCGGGGGTCACTGAGGTCGGTGTCGGGGGTCGCTGAGGTCGGTGTCGGGGATCACTGAGGTCGGTGTCGGGGGTCACTGAGGTCCATTTCGGGGGTCACTGAGGTCGGTGTCGGGGTCACTGAGGTCGGTGTCTGGGTCACTGAGGTCGGTATCGGGGGTCACTGAGGTCGGTGTTGGGGTCAATAAGGTCGGTGTCAGGGTCACTGAGATCGGTATCGGGGTCACTGAGGTCGGTGTGTTGGTCACTGATATCGGTGTCGGGGGTCGCTGAGGTCGGTGTCGGATGTCGCTGAGGTCGGTGTTGGGGGTCGCTGAGGTCGGTGTCGGGGGTCGCTGAGGTCGGTGTCGGGGGTCGCTGAGGTCGGTGTCGGGCGTCGCTGAGGTCGGTGTCGGGGGTCGCAGAGGTCGGTGTCGGGGGTCGCTGAGGTCGGTGTCGGAGGTCACTGAGGTCGGTGTCGGGGGTCGCTGAGGTCGGTGTCGAGGGTCGCTGAGGTCGGTGTCGGGCGTCGCTGAGGTCGGTGTCGGGCGTCACTGAGGTCGGTGTCTGGGGTCACTGAGGTCAGTGTCGGGGGTCACTGAGGTCGGTGTCGGGGGTCACAGAGGTCGGTGTCGGGGATCAATGAGGTCGGTGTCGGGGGTCACTGACGTCGGTATCGGGGGTCACTGAGGTCGGTGTCGGGGATCACTGAGGTCGGTGTCGGGGATCACTGAGGTCGCTGTAGGGGGTCACTGAGGTCGGTGTCGGGGGTCGCTGAGGTCGGTGTTGGGGTTCACTGAGGTCGGTGTCGGGCGTCACTGAGGTCGGTGTCGGGGTTCACTGAGGTCGGTGTCGGGGGTCACTGAGGTCGGTGTCTGGAGTCCCTGAGGTCGGTGTCGGGAGTCACTGATGTCGGTGTCGGGAGTCACTGAGGTCGGTGTCGGGGGTCACTGAGGTCGGTGTCGGGAGTCACTGAGGTCGCTGTCTGGAGTCCCTGAGGTCGGTGTCGGGAGTCTCTGAGGTCGGTGTCTGGAGTCCCTGAGGTCGGTGTCGGGAGTCTCTGAGGTCGGTGTCGCGAGTTACTGAGGTCGGTGTCGGGGGTCACTGAGGTCGGTGTCAGGGGTCACTGAGGTCGCTGTCGGGGGTCACTGAGGTCGGTGTCGGGGATCACTGAGGTCGCTTTCGGTGGTCACTGAGGTCGGTGTCGGGGGTCGCTGAGGTCGGTGTCGGGGTTCACTGAGGTCGGTGTCGGGGGTCACTGAGGTCGGGGTTCACTGAGGTCGGTGTCGGGGGTCACTGAGGTCGGTGTCGGGGGTCACTGAGGTCGGTGTCGGGGGTCACTGAGGTCGATGTCAGGGGTCACTGAGGTCGGTGTCGGGGGTCACTGAGGTCGGTGTCGGGGGTCGCTGAGGTCGGTGTCTGGGTCACTGAGGTCGGTATCGGCGGTCACTGAGGTCGGTGTCTGGGGTCACTGAGGTCGGTGTCGGGGGTCACTGAGGTCGGTGTTGCGGATCAATGACGTCGGTATCGGGGGTCACTGAGGTCAGTGTCGGGGGTCACTGAGGTCGGTGTCGGGAGTCACTGAGGTCGCTGTCTGGAGTCCCTGAGGTCGGTGTCGGGAGTCTCTGAGGTCGGTGTCTGGAGTCCCTGAGGTCGGTGTCGGGAGTCTCTGAGGTCGGTGTCGCGAGTTACTGAGGTCGGTGTCGGGGGTCACTGAGGTCGGTGTCAGGGGTCACTGAGGTCGCTGTCGGGGGTCACTGAGGTCGGTGTCGGGGATCACTGAGGTCGCTTTCGGTGGTCACTGAGGTCGGTGTCGGGGGTCGCTGAGGTCGGTGTCGGGGTTCACTGAGGTCGGTGTCGGGGGTCACTGAGGTCGGGGTTCACTGAGGTCGGTGTCGGGGGTCACTGAGGTCGGTGTCGGGGGTCACTGAGGTCGGTGTCGGGGGTCACTGAGGTCGATGTCAGGGGTCACTGAGGTCGGTGTCGGGGGTCACTGAGGTCGGTGTCGGGGGTCGCTGAGGTCGGTGTCTGGGTCACTGAGGTCGGTATCGGCGGTCACTGAGGTCGGTGTCTGGGGTCACTGAGGTCGGTGTCGGGGGTCACTGAGGTCGGTGTTGCGGATCAATGACGTCGGTATCGGGGGTCACTGAGGTCAGTGTCGGGGGTCACTGAGGACGGTGTTGTGGATCAATGAGGTCGGTGTCGCGAGTCACTGAGGTCGGTGTCGGGAGTCACTGAGGTCGGTGTCTGGAGTCCCTGAGGTCGGTGTCGGAAGTCACTGAGGTCGGTGTCGGGGATCACTGAGGTCGGTGTCGGGGATCACTGAGGTCGCTGTAGGGGGTCACTGAGGTCGGTGTCGGGGGTCGCTGAGGTCGGTGTTGGGGTTCACTGAGGTCGGTGTCGGGCGTCACTGAGGTCGGTGTCGGGGTTCACTGAGGTCGGTGTCGGGGGTCACTGAGGTCGGTGTCTGGAGTCCCTGAGGTCGGTGTCGGGAGTCACTGATGTCGGTGTCGGGAGTCACTGAGGTCGGTGTCGGGGGTCACTGAGGTCGGTGTCGGGAGTCACTGAGGTCGCTGTCTGGAGTCCCTGAGGTCGGTGTCGGGAGTCTCTGAGGTCGGTGTCTGGAGTCCCTGAGGTCGGTGTCGGGAGTCTCTGAGGTCGGTGTCGCGAGTTACTGAGGTCGGTGTCGGGGGTCACTGAGGTCGGTGTCAGGGGTCACTGAGGTCGCTGTCGGGGGTCACTGAGGTCGGTGTCGGGGATCACTGAGGTCGCTTTCGGTGGTCACTGAGGTCGGTGTCGGGGGTCGCTGAGGTCGGTGTCGGGGTTCACTGAGGTCGGTGTCGGGGGTCACTGAGGTCGGGGTTCACTGAGGTCGGTGTCGGGGGTCACTGAGGTCGGTGTCGGGGGTCACTGAGGTCGGTGTCGGGGGTCACTGAGGTCGATGTCAGGGGTCACTGAGGTCGGTGTCGGGGGTCACTGAGGTCGGTGTCGGGAGTCGCTGAGGTCGGTGTCTGGGTCATTGAGGTCGGTATCGGCGGTCACTGAGGTCGGTGTCTGGGGTCACTGAGGTCGGTGTCGGGGGTCACTGAGGTCGGTGTTGCGGATCAATGACGTCGGTATCGGGGGTCACTGAGGTCAGTGTCGGGGGTCACTGAGGACGGTGTTGTGGATCAATGAGGTCGGTGTCGCGAGTCACTGAGGTCGGTGTCGGGGGTCACTGAGGTCGGTGTCTGGGTCACTGAGGTCGGTATCGGGGGTCACTGAGGTCCGTGTCGGGGGTCACTGAGGTCTGTGTCGGGAGTCACTGAGGTCCATGTCGGGGGTCACTGAGGTCGGTGTCGGGGTCACTGAGGTCGGTGTCTGGGTCATTGAGGTCGGTATCGGGGGTCACTGAGGTCGGTGTTGGGGTCAATAAGGTCGGTGTCAGGGTCACTGAGATCGGTATCGGGGTCACTGAGGTCGGTGTGGGGGTCACTGATATCGGTGTCGGGGGTCGCTGAGGTCGGTGTCGGATGTCGCTGAGGTCGGTGTCGGGGGTCGCTGAGGTCGGTGTCGGGGGTCGCTGAGGTCGGTGTCGGGGGTCGCTGAGGTCGGTGTCGGGCGTCGCTGAGGTCGGTGTCGGGGGTCGCAGAGGTCGGTGTCGGGGGTCGCTGAGGTCGGTGTCGGAGGTCGCTGAGGTCGGTGTCGAGGGTCGCTGAGGTCGGTGTCGGGCGTCGCTGAGGTCGGTGTCGGAGGTCGCTGAGGTCGGTGTCGAGGGTCGCTGAGGTCGGTATCGGGGGTCACTGAGGTCGACGTCGGGGATCACTGAGGTCGGTGTCGGGGATCACTGAGGTCGGTGTCGGGGATCAATGAGGTCGGTGTCGGGAGTCACTGAGGTCGGTGTCTGGAGTCCCTGAGGTCGGTGTCGGGGGTCACTGAGGTCGGTGTCTGGGTCACTGAGGTCGGTGTCGAGGGTCACTGAGGTCGGTGTCGGGAGTCACTGAGGTCGGTGTCTGGAGTCCCTGAGGTCGGTGTCGGGAGTCACTGAGGTCGGTGTCGCGAGTCACTGAGGTCGGTGTCGGGGGTCACTGAGGTCGGTGTCAGGGGTCACTGAGGTCGCTGTCGGGGGTCACTGAGGTCGGAGTCGGGGATCACTGAGGTCGCTGTCGGGGGTCACTGAGGTCGGTGTCGGGGGTCGCTGAGGTCGGTGTTGGGGTTCACTGAGGTCGGTGTCGGGCGTCACTGAGGTCGGTGTCAGGGTTCACTGAGGTCGGTGTCGGGGGTCACTGAGGTCGGTGTCTGGAGTCCCTGAGGTCGGTGTCGGGAGTCACTGAGGTAGGTGTCGTGAGTCACTGAGGTCGGTGTCGGGAGTCACTGAGGTCGGTGTCTGGAGTCCCTGAGGTCGGTGTCGGGAGTCACTGAGGTCGGTGTCGCGAGTCACTGAGGTCGGTGTCGGGGGTCACTGAGGTCGGTGTCAGGGGTCACTGAGGTCGCTGTCGGGGGTCACTGAGGTCGGTGTCGGGGATCACTGAGGTCGCTTTCGGGGGTCACTGAGGTCGGTGTCGGGGGTCGCCGAGGTCGGTGTCGGGGGTCACTGAGGTCGGTGTCGGGGTTCACTGAGGTCGGTGTCGGGGGTCACTGAGGTCGGTGTCGGGGGTCACTGAGGTCGGTGTCGGGGGTCACTGAGGTCGATGTCAGGGGTCACTGAGGTCGGTGTCAGGGGTCACTGAGGTCGGTGTCGGGGGTCGCTGAGGTCGGTGTCGGGGATCAATGAGGTCGGTGTCGGGGGTCACTGAGGTCGGTGTCGGGGGTCACTGAGGTCGGTGTCAGGGATCACTGAGGTCGGGGGTCACTGAGGTCGGCGTCGGGGGTCACTGAGTTCGGTGTCGGGGATCACTGAGGTCGGGGGGTCACTGAGGTCGGTGTCGGGGGTCACTGAGGTCGGTGTCGGGGATCGCTGAGGTCGGTGTCGGGGGTCGCTGAGGTCGGTGTCGGGGGTCACTGAGGTCGATGTCGGCGGTCACTGAGGTTGGTGTCGGGGATCAATGAGGTCGGTGTCGGGGGTCACTGAGGTCGGTGTCTGGGGTCACTGAGGTCGGTGTCAGGGATAAATGAGGTCGGTGTCGGGTGTCACTGAGGTCGGTGTCGGGGGTCACTGAGGTCGGTGTCGGGGATCAATAAGGTCGGTGTCTGGGGTCACTGAGGTCGGTGTCGGGGATCAATGAGGTCGGTGTTGGGGGTCACTGAGGTCGGTGACTGGGGTCACTGAGGTCGGTGTCGGGGGTCACTGAGGTCGAGGATCGCTAAGGACGGTGTCGGGGCTCACTGAGGTCGAGGATCACTGAGGTCGGTGTCGGGGGTCACTGAGGTCGAGGATCACTGAGGTCGGTGTCAGGGGTCACTGAGGTCGGTGTCTGGGGTCACTGAGGTCGGTGTCGGGGGTCACTGAGGTCGGTGTCGGGGGTCACAGAGGTCGGTGTCGGGGATCAATGAGGTCGGTGTCGGGGGTCACTGAGGTCGGTATCGGGGGTCACTGAGGTCGGTGTCGGGGATCACTGAGGTCGGTGTCGGACGTCACTGAGGTCGGTGTCGGGGATCAATGAGGTCGGTGTCGGGAGTCACTGAGGTCGGTGTCTGGAGTCCCTGAGGTCGGTGTCGGAAGTCACTGAGGTCGGTGTCGCGAGTCACTGAGGTCGGTGTCGGGGGTCACTGTGGTCGGTGTCAGGGGTCACTGAGGTCGGTGTCGGGGATCACTGAGGTCGCTTTCGGGGGTCACTGAGGTCGGTGTCGGGGGTCGCCGAGGTCGGTGTCGGGGTTCACTGAGGTCGGTGTCGGGGGTCACTGAGGTCGGTGTCGGGGTTCACTGAGGTCGGTGTCGGGGGTCACTGAGGTCGGTGTCGGGGGTCACTGAGGTCGGTGTCAGGGGTCACTGAGGTCGGTGTCTGGGGTCACTGAGGTCGGTGTCGGGGGTCACTGAGGTCGGTGTCGGGGGTCACAGAGGTCGGTGTCGGGGATCAATGAGGTCGGTGTCGGGGGTCACTGAGGTCGGTATCGGGGGTCACTGAGGTCGGTGTCGGGGATCAATGAGGTCGGTGTCGGGGGTCACTGAGGTCGGTGTCGGGGTCACTGAGGTCGGTATCGGGGGTCACTGAGGTCGGTGTCGGGAGTCACTGAGGTCGGTGTCGGGCGTCACTGAGGTCGGTGTCGGGGATCAATGAGGTCGGTGTCGGGAGTCACTGAGGTCGGTGTCGGGAGTCACTGAGGTCGGTGTCTGGAGTCCCTGAGGTTGGTGTCGGAAGTCACTGAGGTCGGTGTCGCGAGTCACTGAGGTCGGTGTCGGGGGTCACTGTGGTCGGTGTCAGGGGTCACTGAGGTCGGTGTCGGGGATCAATGAGGTCGGTGTCGGGGGTCACTGAGGTCGGTGTTGCGGATCAATGACGTCGGTATCGGGGGTCACTGAGGTCGGTGTCGGGGGTCACTGAGGACGGTGTCGGTAGTCACTGAGGTCGGTGTCTGGGTCACTCAGGTCGGTGTTGCGGATCAATGAGGTCGGTGTCGCGAGTCACTGAGGTCGGTGTCGGTAGTCACTGAGGTTGGTGTCTGGGTCACTGAGGTCGGTATCGGGTGTCACTGAGGTCGGGGGTCACTGAGGTCGGTGTCGGGGATCAATGAGGTCGGTGTCGGGAATCACTGAAGTCGGTGTCGGGGGTCACTGAGGTCGGTGTCGGTGGTCACTGAGGTCGCTGTCGGGGGTTACTGAAGTCGGTGTCAGGGGTCACTGAGGTCCGTGTCGGGGGTCACTGAGGTCGGTGTCGGGGTCACTGAGGTCGGTGTCGGGAGTCACTGAGGTCCGTGTCGGGGGTCACTGAGGTCCATGTCAGGGTCACTGAGGTCGGTGTCTGGGTCACTGAGGTCGGTATCGGGGGTCACTGAGGTCGGTATCGGGGGTCACTGAGGTCGGTGTCGGGCGTCGCTGAGGTCGGTGTTGGGCGTCGCTGAGGTCGGTGTCGGGGGTCACTGAGGTCGGTGTTGGGGGTCACTGAGGTCGGTTGCGGGAATCAATGAGGTCGGTGTCGGCGGTCACTGAGGTCGGTGTCGGGGGTCGCTGAGGTCGGTGTCGGGGATCAATGAGGTCGGTGTCGGGAGTCGCTGAGGTCGGTGTCGGGAGTCACTGAGGTCGGTGTCGGGGGTCACTGAGGTCGGTGTCGGGAGTCACTGAGGTCGGTGTCGGGGGTCATTGAGGTCGGTGTCGGGGTCACTGAGGTCGGTATCGGGAGTCACTGAGGTCGGTGTCGGGGGTCACTGAGGTCGGTGTCGGGAGTCACTGAGGTCGGTGTCGGGGGTCATTGAGGTCGGTGTCGGGGTCACTGAGGTCGGTGTCGG
Source organism: Pristiophorus japonicus (assembly GCF_044704955.1). Classification (NCBI taxonomy): domain Eukaryota; kingdom Metazoa; phylum Chordata; class Chondrichthyes; family Pristiophoridae; genus Pristiophorus; species Pristiophorus japonicus. The sequence continues at coordinate 161,904,126 of NC_091984.1, forward strand.
GGATCAATGAGGTCGGTGTCGGGGGTCACTGAGGTCGGTATCGGGGGTCACTGAGGTCGGTGTCGGGGATCAATGAGGTCGGTGTCTGGGTCACTGAGGTCGGTATCGGGGGTCACTGAGGTCCGTGTCGGGGGTCACTGAGGTCCGTGTCGGGGGTCACTGAGGTCCGTGTCGGGGGTCACTGAGGTCGGTGTCGGGGTCACTGAGGTCGGTGTCGGTAGTCACTGATGTCGGTGTCTGGGTCACTGAGGTCGGTATCGGGTGTCACTGAGGTCGGGGGTCACTGAGGTCGGTGTCGGGGATCACTGAGGTCGCTGTCGGGGGTCACTGAGGTCGGTGTCGGGGGTCACTGAAGTCGCTGTCGGGGGTCACTGAGGTCGCTGTCGGGGGTCACTGAGGTCGGTGTCGGTGGTCACTGAGGTCGCTGTCGGGGGTCACTGAGGTCGGTGTCGGGGGTCACTGAAGTCGCTGTCGGGGGTCACTGAGGTCGGTGTCGGTGGTCACTGAGGTCGCTGTCGGGGGTCGCTGAGGTCGGTGTCGGGGATCAATGAGGTCGGTGTCGGGAGTCGCTGAGGTCGGTGTCGGGAGTCACTGAGGTCGGTGTCTGGGTCACTGAGGTCGGTATCGGGTGTCACTGAGGTCGGGGGTCACTGAGGTCGGTGTCGGGGATCACTGAGGTCGGTGTCGGGGATCACTGAGGTCGGTGTCGGGGGTCACTGAGGTCGGTGTCGGGGATCAATGAGGTCGGTGTCGGGAGTCACTGAGGTCGGTGTCTGGAGTCCCTGAGGTCGGTGTCTGGGTCACTGAGGTCGGTGTCGGGGGTCACTGAGGTCGGTGTCGGGAGTCACTGAGGTCGGTGTCGGGAGTCACTGAGGTCGGTGTCTGGGTCACTGAGGTCGGTGTCGGGGGTCACTGAGGTCGGTGTCGGGGGTCACTGAGGTCGGTGTCGGGGATCAATGAGGTCGGTGTCGGGTGTCACTGAGGTCGGTGTTGCGGTTCAATGAGGTCGCTATCGGGGGTCACTGAGGTCAGTGTCAGGGGTCACTGAGGTCGGTGTTGCGGATCAATTAGGTCGGTGTCGCGAGTCACTGAGGTCGGTGTCGGGGCTCACTGAGGTCAGTGTCGGGGGTCACTGAGGTCCGTGTCGGGGGTCACTGAGGTGGTGTCGGGGTCACTGAGGTCGGTGTCGGGGGTCACTGAGGTCGGTGTCTGGGTCACTGAGGTCGGTATCGGGGGTCACTGAGGTCCGTGTCGGGGGGCACTGAAGTCTGTGTCGGGAGTCACTGAGGTCCGTGTCGGGGGTCACTGAGGTCGGTGTCGGGTTCACTGAGGTCGGTGTCTGGGTCACTGAGGTCGATATCGGGGGTCACTGAGGTCGGTGTCGGGGTCACTAAGGTCGGTGTCAGGGTCACTGAGATCGGTATCGGGGTCACTGAGGTCGGTGTGGGGGTCACTGATATCGGTGTCGGGGGTCGCTGAGGTCGGAGTCGGGGGTCGCTGAGGTCGGTGTCGGGGGTCGCTGAGGTCGGTGTCGGGCGTCGCTGAGGTCAGTGTCGGGGGTCGCTGAGGTCGGTGTCGGGGGTCGCTGAGGTCGGTGTCGGGGGTCGCTGAGGTCGGTGTTGGGGGTCACTGAGGTCGTTTGCGGGAATCAATGAAGTCGGTGTCGGCGGTCACTGAGGTCGGTGTCGAGGGTCGCTGAGTTCGGTGTCGGGGATCAATGAGGTCGGTGTCGGGAGTCACTGAGGTCAGTGTCGGGGGGCACTGAGGTCGGTGTCGGGGGTCGCTGAGGTCGGTGTCGGTAGTCACTGAGGTCGCTGTCAGGATTCACTGAGGTCGGTGTCGGGGGTCACTGAGGTCGGTGTCGGGGTCACTGAGGTCGGTGTCGGGGATCAATGAGGTCGGTGTCGGGGGTCACTGAGGTCGGTATCGGGGGTCACTGAGGTCGGTGTCGGGGATCAATGAGGTCGGTATCGGGGGTCACTGAGGTCAGTGTCGGGGGTCACTGAGGTCCGTGTCGGGGGTCACTGAGGTCGGTGTCGGGGTCACTGAGGTCGGTATCGGGGGTCACTGAGGTCCGTGTCGGGGGTCACTGAGGTCCGTGTCGGGGGTCACTGAGGTCGGTGTCGGGGTCACTGAGGTCGGTGTCGGGGGTCACTGAGGTCGGTGTCTGGGTCACTGAGGTCGGTATCGGGGGTCACTGAGGTCGGGGGTCACTGAGGTCGGTGTCGGGGATCAATGAGGTCGGTGTCGGGAGTCACTGAGGTCGTTGTCGGGGGTCACTGAGGTCGGTGTCGGTGGTCACTGAGGTCGCTGTCGGGGTCACTGAGGTCGGTGTCAGGTGTCACTGAAGTCGCTGTCGGGGGTCACTGAGGTCGGTGTCGGTGGTCACTGAGGTCGCTGTCGGGGGTCACTGAGGTCGGTGTCGGGGATCAATTAGGTCGGTATCGGGGGTCACTGAGGTCGGTGTCGGGGGTCACTGAGGTCGGTGTCGGGAGTCACTGAGGTCGGTGTCGGTGGTCACTAAGGTCGCTGTCGGGGGTCACTGAGGTCGGTGTCGGGGGTCACTGAGGTCGGTGTCGGGGGTCACTGAGGTCGGTGTCGGGGGTCACTGAGGTCGGTGTCGGGAGTCACTGAGGTCGGTGTCGGGGGTCACTGAGGTCGGTTTCGGGGGTCACTGAGGTCGGTGTCGGGGGTCACTGAGGTCGGTGTCTGGGGTCACTGAGGTCAGTGTCGGGGATCACGGAGGTCAGTGTCGGGGGTCACTGAGGTCCGTGTCGGGGGTCACTGAGGTCGGTGTCGGGGTCACTGAGGTCGGTGCCGGGGGTCACTGAGGTCGGTGTCTGGGTCACTGAGGTCGGTATCGGGGGTCACTGAGGTCAGTGTCGGGGTCACTAAGGTCGGTGTCAGGGTCACTGAGATCGGTATCGGGGTCACTGAGGTCGGTGTGGGGGTCACTGATATCGGTGTCGGGGGTCACTGAGGACGGTGAAGGGGGTCACTGAGGTCGGTGTCGGGGTCACTGAGGTCGGTGTCGAGGATCACTGAGGTCAGTGTCGGGGTTAGTGAGGTTGGTGTCTGGGGTCACTGAGGTCTGTGTCGGGGATCACTGAGGTCGGTGTCGGGAGTCACGGAAGTCAGTGTCGGGGGTTACTCAGGACGGTGTCGGGGGTCACTGAGGTTGGTGTTGGGTTCAATGAGGTAAGTGTCGGGGGTCACTGAGGTCGGTGTCGGGGTCACTGAGGTTGGTGTCGGGTTCACAGAGGTCAGTGTCGGGGGTCTCTGAGGTCGGTGTCGGGGGTCGCTGAGGTCTGGGATCACTGAGGTCGGTGTCGGGGGTCACTTAGGTCATTGACGGGGGTCACTGAGGTCGGTATCGGGGGTCACTGAGGTCGGTGTCGGGGTCACTGAGGTCGGTGGCGGGGTCACTGAGGTCGGTATCGGGGGTCACTGAGGTCGGTATCGGGGGTCACTGAGGTCGGTGTCGGGGTCACTGAGGTCGGTGTCGGGATCACTGAGGTTGGTATCGGGGGTCACTGAGTTCTGTGTCGGGTTTATTGAGGTCGGTGTCGGGGGTCACTGAGGTCGGTGTCGGGGGTCACTGAGGTCGGGGATCACTGAGGTTGATGTCGGAGTCACTGAGGTCAGTGTCGGGGGTCTCTGAGGTCAGTGCCGGGGATCACTGAAGTCGGTGTCGGGGGTCACTGAGGTCGGGGATCGCTGAGGTCGGTGTCGGGGGTCTCTGAGGTCAGTGCCGGGGATCACTGAAGTCGGTGTCGGGGTCACTGAGGTCTGGGATCACTGAGGTCGGTGTCGGGGGTCACTTAGGTCATTGTCGGGGGTCACTGAGGTCGGTATCGGGTGTCACTGAGGTCGGTGTCGGGGTCACTGAGGTCGGTGGCGGGGTCACTGAGATCGGTATCGGGGGTCACTGAGGTCGGTGTCCGGGGTCACTGAGGTCGGTGTCGGGAGTCACTGAGGTCGGTGTCGGGGTCACTGAGGTTGGTATCGGGGGTCACTGAGTTCTGTGTCGGGTTTATTGAGGTCGGTGTCGGGGGTCACTGAGGTCGGGGATCACTGAGGTCGGTGTTGGGGGTCACTGAGGTCAGGGATCACTGAGGTTGATGTCGGGGTCACTGAGGTCAGTGTCGGGGGTCTCTGAGGTCAGTGCCGGGGATCACTGAAGTCGGTGCCGGCGGTCACTGAGGTCTGGGATCACTGAGGTCGGTGTCGGGGGTCACTTAGGTCATTGCCGGGGGTCACTGAGGTCGGTATCGGGTGTCACTGAGGTCGGTGTCGGGGTCACTGAGGTCGGTGGCGGAGTCACTGAGATCGGTATCGGGGGTCCCTGAGGTCGGTGTCCGGGGTCACTGAGGTCGGTGTCGGGAGTCACTGAGGTCGGTGTCGGGAGTCACTGAGGTCGGTGTCGGGGTCACTGAGGTTGGTATCGGGGGTCACTGAGTTCTGTTTCGGGTTTATTGAGGTCGGTGTCGGGGGTCACTGAGGTCGGGGATCACTGAGGTCGGTGTTGGGGGTCACTGAGGTCGGGGGTCACTGAGGTCGGTGTCAATGAAATACTTTTAGAGTGTAGTCACTGTTGCAATGTGTGAAACGCGGCAGCATATTGCGCACAGCAAGCTCCCACACACAGCAATACGATAATGACCAGATAATCTGTTTTTTTTTAATGTTGATTGAGGGAAAGATATTGGCCAAGAAAACGGGGATTACTCTCGTGCTTTTCTTCGAAATAGTGCCTCAATATAACCTCCTGAGAGAACAGACGGACCTCGGTTTAACGTCTCATCCAAAAGATGGCACCTCCGACAGTGCAGCGCTCTCTCATCACTGCACTGGAGTGTCAGCATGGATTTATGTGCTCACGTCCGTGGAGTGGGACTTGAACCCACAACCTTCTGACTCAGAGGCGGGTGTGGTGCCCACTGAGCCACGGCTGACACAGTAGGTCAGGGAAGATCGGGACCAGCAATCGCTCGGATAGAGTCAAGTGCGGTAGCAATGATGGGGGTGGGCATTGCGGGGATCATGAACACCGACAATGGCGGGAGGGGCGGGGGGGGCGCGGAGTTACAGACCCTGACACCTGCCAAAAAAACACTGGAAATGGAGCAGGGGATTTAACAACTGACTTTGTATAGGGCACTGGTAAGACCAAACCTGGAGTATTGTGCACAGTTTTGGTCTCCTTACCTAAGGAAGGATATACTTGCCATTGAGGGAGTGCAACAAAGGTTCACCAGACTGATTCCTGGGATGGGGGGATTGTCCTATGAGGAGAGATTGATTAGACTAGGCCGATATTCTCTAGTGTTTAGAAGAATGAGAGGGGATCTCATTGAAATATACACCATTCTTACAGGGCTTTACAGGGTAGATGCTGGGAGGATGTTTCCTCTGGCTGGGGAGTCTAGAACCAGGGGTCACTGCCTCAGAATAAGGGGTCGGCCATTTAGGACTGAGATGAGGAGAAACTTCTTCACTCAGAGGGTGGTGAACCTCTGGAATTCTCTACCCCTGAGAGCTGTGGAGCCTGGGTCATTGAATATATTTAAGGCGGAGATAGACAGATTTTTGAGAGAAAAGGGAGTCAAGGGTTATGGGGAGCGGGCAGGGAAGTGGAGCTGAGTCCATGATCAGATCAACCATGATCTTATTGAATGGCAGAACAGGCTCTAGGGGCCATATGGCCGACTCCTGCTCCTATTTCTTATGTCCTTATGTCCTTATGTACGCCTCGGTTTTGTAAGTAAGGCATGAGAGAAAGCTGAGGCCCTGAGGATGTGGTCTGTGCCCAAATTGGCCAAGGAGAGCACTAGCAGAGGACATCGGGACCTGTGAATTATCCAGCAAGTGCCACAGCATACTTGTCCGGATTGAGAAGTCCGGCTGATGCTTTAACCTTTTCTCCAGCCTCGGGGCATGAGGACCACAACTGTAGGGGGTCACAGTCTAAGGGTGAGCCATTTAGGACAGAGATGAGGAGAAACTTCTTCACTCAGAGAGTGGTGAACCTGTGGAATTCTCTACCACAGAAAGTTGTTGAGGCCAGTTCGTTGGATATGTTCAAAAGGGAGTTAGATGTGGCCCTTACAGCTTTTGGGATCAGGGGTATGGAGAGAAAGCAGGAATTGGGTACTGAGGGAATGATCAGCCATGATCATATTGAATGGTGGTGCAGGTTCGAAGGGCTGAATGGCCTACTCCTGCACCTACTTTCTATGTAGCACCCCAATCACTGCGGCAAACCGTCTAACTCTGAGCATTTAATTAGCTCCGTGTCGTGCCATGTGATTCTACCCAATCAGGCATCAGGACAGTCCGTTGTTGGTGTGCTTTAAACTTCTGAGATTAATTTATGTTAATCTAATTATATTTAATTAAATTAAATGTGCTTAATTAAATTTAACAGAATTATAGGGGATACAGCCTTTTCTAAAAATACATAGGTTCTGCAGTAAATCTTAAGATTTGTTGTAACTTAGAATCTGATGCAATTGTACAAGAACCATTGCAGAGTCTGGCTGGCCTTGGAGCTCAGATATGTGGGCAGAATACAGAGTCTCTGTCCTTCATAGCAGCGGGACATTCAAATTGTAGCGTTTACAATGTGAAGCTAATCTAAAATCATGGTTTGCAGCCAATTACACTATGTGTAACACTCGAGGAACATCACCTCATCTTTCGTTTAGACACTTTACAGACTTCTGGACTCAACATCGAGTTCAACAATTTCAAAGCTCTGTCCATCTTTGGTTCCTTTCCCAGCCCCCCTCACCCACCCCCCCGCACCACCTACCCTCCCCTCCCCCCACGCCCGGCCCCCCCCTGGATCTTATCTCTGTCTTTTCTCTGTCTCCAATGGCAGCTGGTCATTATTTCACCATTCACACCCTATCTACACTAACCGTTTTCTAACTTCTCTCATTACTATTTCAATTTGTCCCATCATCCCTTTTGTCTCTCTAGTCTCTCCTGCCTCCCACCCTATCACAGACCTTCTCTTTTGTTCTTTCTTCCCTCCCCCTTTCAGTGCTCCTTAAAAATCTGTTCTTTTCGAACACTCGCCAGTTCTGATGAAGGGTCATTGACCTGAAACGTTAACTCTGTTTCTCTCCACAGTTGCAGCCTGACCCGCTGAGATTTCCCGCATTCTCTGTTTTTAATACTCTAAGTTTAATTCTGAATGATAGCCCATGGGGATGGAGATTCGGTCGTGCCTTTGTTGCAGCACTAACCCAGGCGGAGCGGTCAATTTTGCGCCGGGAAATGGTTTGCGTCTCTGAATTGGAATATTTAAATAAGCACTCGACACCAGGTCTGTATTCGAAGATTCAAGCAGTCTTTATTCGCACTGGTGGGGAGGTGACACACTGTGAGACTAGCCAAGTCACTGTCCAACGATACGTAGCTTCAAACAACCTTTTATACACTTAAATGTACATGCTCAACCTCGTGCACGATCCTTTGGCACAATTTGATTAGTTTAAAGCCCGTGACTGGTTAATTTCCTTCAGCGTCACATAACGTCATTCACCTCTGTTTTCTGCCTAGCTTGCGTAACATTAAGGTACTGCTTCCATAACCGGAAGAAGCGCATGACTGATGTGGCCATAATCTATTGTCAGTCCTGACCTTTGCTCAGGCCAGGTGGTATCCTGTTAACGGTTCACACCTGTCCCATTGTTCTGCTTTCCGACCCTCCGAGGCCCCTTGTGGTTCCTTTTCTAAGTCATGCAGCTTATCTCGGGTAGTTACTGCAAAGTCAACATGTTACTCTCAGCACTTCATTTGAGCCCCGCAACCCCTTCTTAACCCTATAGTTATAGCAGAGCTCAAGTAGTCTCCAGCCGCAAGATTCACCAGCTGGGCCCCGAGTGTGGGGCGGAACGCTAAGGGAGGTGTTCCACACCTCTCTCAGGGCGCTAGGCCGGCTGAGCAACTGAAAATCCCCAGATAACCAGCCGGCCTCTGAGCGCCCTGAGAGAGGCTTCCATGGAGAGAAATAAGTCTGACAAAAAACCCACCAGAAACTTTCCCCAATAGCTTCCTGACGCCATATCAACATAAATTGCAAAATATAAAAATGTAACGAACATCCACACTTACCCGAGGCCGACATTCCTTCCCTCACTGCAGCCGCTACCGCTCGGACCGCCGGCTTTCTCAGGCGGTCCCGCTAGGGGGTGCTGCGGGGCGCTACGGATCGGGCGCGAAGGAAATCTCAAACTGGTGTCGCCAGCGGGAGCGCTGCACACTGGATCGCCTCTCCCGGGCAGTACTGCTCCGTGAGCCCCGCAAACCCGGCACCGAACGTCCCACAGGGCGCTGGGAGCTGGCCGCCCGCCCGGAAACGCTTCCCGCCGCCATTGCCGCCCCTCCGGGGCGCTAACAGGGGCGGCAACGGACCGAAAATCTAGCCCTCTATTTGCTAGCACTGCCTTATTGTCACATTTATGTTATAATTGGAACTGCCAGGAAGTCACCATGGTAACAGGGTGACAGAGAGTTTTGATTTTCTGTTAGCTCTCAGACGCGCGAGTGTATGTTTAATCATAGCGCTTAGGGTCATGAGATGAATGCCTCCCCATTCCACTGCTTGGCCACAACGATCTTTTCTGCTACATTTTATTTCGACATCGAACCAAACTTGAATAAAATGTGGCAGTAATCTTTGAATGTTGCAACTTTTGGATCAACATATATAAATGATTTAAAAAATTGAAGGTGTCTTACTTCGCTTAATGACTCGGTACATAATTCTCTTACCATTGAGAAACCAAGGCGAAATATCTCAGTATTCTAGGCTGACACTCTCAATGCAGTGCTGAGGGAGTGCCGCACTGTTGGAGGTGCCGTTTGTTGTATGAGACGTTTAACTGAGGCTTGCCCTCTCAGGTGGATGTAAAAGAGCCCACGGCACTATTGGAAGAAGAGCAGGGGAGTTCTCCCCCGGTGTCCTGGCCAATATTTATCACTCAATCGACGTAACTAAAACAAATTGTCACATTGCTGTGTGTGGGAGCTTGCTGTGTGCAAATTGGCTGCCGCGTTTCCCACATTACAACAGTGAATGCAACTTCAAGAAAGTACGACATTGTCTGTAAAGCAGTTTGGGATTGTAATCACTCCACCATTGACGGCCGTTCTTTCAGCTCACCAGGCACTAGAACTCCCTCCCTAAACCTCTCTGCCTCTCTCCTTCTTTAGCGAGCTTAAGGTCACCTGTTCTAATTTCTCTTTCTGTAGCTCAGTGTCAAATTTCGTTTGATAATGCTCGTGTGATGGGGCCTTGGGACATTTTAGTATATTAAAGGCTCTGTATAAATGGAGGTTGTTGTTGGGACACCCATAGGTCTTGAAAGGCACTATATAAAGGCAAATCTTGTCAGCTGTGGCTCAGTGGGCAGCAAACTCGCCTCTGAGTCAGAAGGTTGTGGGTTCAGCATGGTCCCAGCCTGCAAGACCATCAGCAGGCCGGGGCCATTGGAGGGAGCAGCGTGCGGCGACATACCAGTGCAGGGTGCAGCGCGTGCTGCTGCAGGAGGACAGCGGCTGTGAAGCCAGGTCGCTGATTGCAGTGCGGGCAGGTACAACAGGGGGGGGCGAAGGAGCGGCAAGAGTTTGTAGAGGGAAGCGATTGGGGCCCAGGAGAGGCGTGAGTTCGGAGCCCAGGAAAAGCGAAGGGCCCAGGGGCAACCCACACCGCGATATGTGTACGCACTCGGTCCATGCAGCAGAGCAGGTCTCCAGTCGTCCTGGTTACACTGGGCCACCAGGGAGGGTTTCCGCCCGGCCAGTGGCCCCCATACCTAATAGCGGGTGCCGGGCTGCCTGTTGGCGGCTCGGCCGAACCTGTGGCCGTCATTGTTGGGCCGATCTGGCAGTCGGCCGACAATTAAAATAAAATGGCAGCCGTGGCCTTTAAGGGCGGACGGCGCCACCAAGCCACGAGAAGGTTTCCGCCGGGAAAAGCTGTCGGGAGCACCGACCGGTGGCGGCGTCGCTCCCGCGGGGCAATTTCCCAGAAGAAGTCGACGCGGGGTTGGCGCGTGCTCGACACGGCGGGAAAATGGATGGGGCATTCCCGTACACCATTCCAAAAATAAAGGAGGGCAATTTACAAAATGGCGGCTCCTCTGGCTGACCGAGCGGTGACTCCTCCGGCTGTCCTCTTTGAGGCTCTTGTAGAAAAGGGCAACTTCGGCCCCCAGAGAGTATAGACCCATTCTTCACAATCTCTCATCATAAGACAGGCCCCTCATCCCAGGAATCAGTCTTGTGAACCTTCGTTGTACCGTCTCCAAGGCAAGTATATCCTTCTTTAGATACGGAGACCAGAACTGTGCGCAGTACTCCAGGTGTGGTCTCACCAAGGCCCTGTACAATTGTAGCAAGACTTCCTTACTCTTATACTCCAACTCCCTTGCAATAAAGGACAACATGCAATTTGCCTTCTTCATTGCTTGCTCAAATCCTCAAGTCGCTGGAGAAATACCATCAATGATGTCTCCGCAAGATCCTGCAAGTCCTCTGGGAGGACAGATGTAGCAACGTTTGCGTCCTCGATCAGGCTAACATCCCCAGCACTGACCACACTCGACCAGCCCCCATTGCCACATGCCCGACACAAGACTCCCAAAGCAAGCGCTCTACTCGGAACTCCTACACGACAAACAAGCCAAAGGTGGGCAGAGGAAACGTTACAAGGACACCCTCAAAGCCTCCCTGATAAAGTGAAACATCCCCACTGACACCCGGGAGTCCCTGGCCAAAGATTGCCCTAAGTGGAGGAAGTGCATCCGGGAGGGTGCTGAGCACCTCGAGTCTTATCGCCGAGAGCATGCAGAAACCAAGCGCAGGTAGCGGAAAGAGCGTGCGGCAAACCTGTCCCACCCACCCTTTCCCTCAATGACTGTCTGTCCCACCCGTGACAGGGACTGTGGTTCTCGTATTGGACGGTTCAGCCACCTAAGGACTCATTCTAAGAGTGGAAGCAAGTCTTCCTCGATTTCGAGGGACTGCCTATGATGATGATGATGATTGCAGCACCTCAATGCTGTAGAACACTGGCAGCACCAACGTAAAAAGTAAGTTGGCCGTGGTCCCTTCAGGAAACCGGCCGATGACGGGTCATGAATGACGTCACCAGACCCGCTGCCTCTAACTGGACCGAGAATGCGGCGGGGCGGATTTGACAAGCCCCGTCAATGTGAGTTCATTTTCCAGAGTGGGGTGGAGCCAGCAGTGGGGTCGCAACCCCTGACCGACATCGCCCGCCCCCCCCCCGACCCGCCGATGTCAGGGAGACCCCGGCCAATATAATCGATAAAGCCAGCCCCTCCCCAGAGACATCTCTAATTAAAGTCAGCCACTACCTGCGTCGGAAGTCACAGCCTAAAAATTAGGAGCACGTTGTGGTTGTAAATAGATGTGGATTAGACGTTCAATGGTGCCTTCAGTACAAGTGAATGGATCAGTGTGCGTTTAATGGTTCATGTTGGCTGAATTGTAAATAAGCCTGTAGTCATTTTCCAATTCTACTAATAACATTATAATTGATATTATTTAACCGCTAGCGGCTGATTTCCATATTTAACATTCGATGATGCCAACAGGACAGGAACTGTGTTGTTCCATATATAGCAAGTTTCCTCTCTATCTCATCAAAATCATCTACAATGGAAAAACAGATGAAATAGTTCAATGTCTCTGCCTCCCCATATTTGGCTTGGCCTGTGTTAAATTTCATGGGTCGCTCATTGGCAAATGAATAGAAGAATTCCTCGAGACCGGAACAGCCTCATGCAAACCAGCTAAACAGATCCACAGGAGGGAGGCTGATTTAGAAAGTATGTGGAGCAGGGCCAAAAGGTAATTAAAATTTTTTAAAAAACATCCACTGTATTGGGGCTCCATGGACTCTGACAGAACAGACAAACATCTTTCACAACAGCAATGCAGGCTTTCTGAACTCTGGCTTCACAAAGAGGCCAGCACAGCAAAAAATTATCTTGTCGACAGAAAGTGGCGGTGAAAGGAAGTGGGGGATGGGAGGGTTAGCCCCTGCACTGCCCCAGCACTGGGCGAGATTCTCTCTGTTCCACACAGAGCTTTCAGAGCAGAACTGTACGTTAGAACCACTCTGTAACTAACTCAGTGGAGCTTGGCTGGTAATCTGCTGTCACAGGGCACTGCAAACTGCAAGTCTCCCTCTTTTTCTCTGCCCTTCTGCTCTGGAAGTTGGCGACTAGTGAATTGGATCATTTGCGATCTGGGGGATCAAAGAAAAAGAAAGACTTGCATTTATATAGTGCTTTTCATGACCACCGGACGTCTCAATGCACTTTACAGCCAATGAAGTATTTTTCGAGCGTAGTCACTGTTGCAATGTAGGAAACGCGGCAGCCAATTTGCGCATAGCAAGCTCCCACAAACTGCAATGTGATAATGACCAGATAATCTGTTTTAGTGATGTTGATTGAGGGATAAATATTGGCCAGGACACTGGGGATAATTCCCCTGCTCTTCTTCAAAATAGGAACTTAGGATATTTTACATCCACCTGAGAGAGCAGACGGGGCCTCGGTTTAACATCTCACCTGAAAGACGGCACTTCTGACAGTTCCCTCAGCACTGCACTGCAGTGTCAGCCTAGATTTATGTGCTCAAGTTCCTGGAGTTGGACTATGAACTCTGACCTTCTTACTCTGAGGTGAGGGTGCTGCCCACTGAGCCACAGCTGACACAGCAGAGCTAGTATGTGATCCAGCCTTCTGGCAAGCTGACACCACTGGCCCAGTTGCTGCACACTTGTGATTGGTGGTTCAGCATGTGAAGACTCCTCCTCTAACCCACCCTCTAAAGTACATGCCGCACCCATCTCTGGACTGGTGATTCCTAGAGTCAGATTGAAGGAAGGATTCTGCAGGAAGGCTGTGCTCCGCTTCCTGAAATAGCAGAGGCATGCCAACATGTTCAGCACCTGAAATGAAAGTGAGGAACATGGTTGAGCTTTTAGTGTGAAGGGTGAGCAGAGAGAGATGAGTGGCTGCTTACACTAGAGCGGGTACAGAGGAGATTCACGAGGATGTTGCCTGGACTGGAGAATTTTAGCTATGGGGAAAAATTGGATCGGCTGGGGTTGTTTTCTTTGGAACAGAGGAGGCTGAGGGGAGACCTGATTGAGCTGTATAAGCTTAAGGACAACAAGATTACGGGAGTGGATGGAATCCCTACTGGGGCACTGAAGTATGGCAGGGAGGCACTGCTGGCGCGAATGCATGACCTCATCGCTCTCATCTGGGGGGAGGAGAGTATGCTGGGAGATCTCAGAGATGCAGTGATCGTGACCATCTTTAAAAAAGGGAACAAGTCCGACTGCGGCAACTAGAGCGGAATCTCCCTGTTATCAGCAACTGGGAAAGTCATCGCTAGAGTCCTCCTCAACCGTCTTCTCCCTGTGGCCAAGGAGCTCCTCCCGGAGTCACAGTACGGATTTCGCCCCTTCCGGGGCACAACGGACATGATTTTTGTAGCGCGACAAAGGCCTTTGACACTGTCAATCGCGAGGGTCTATGGAGCGTCTCCTCCATTTCGGATGCCCCCAAAAGTACGTCATCATCCTGTACCTGCTCCACGATGATCCTTGTTGTGTAGGCATGCCTGTTTACTGTGCGATGTCTGTAACACTGTATGCAACATTGAATGTACCCTTGTACTGTACACACCTTACAGGTACACCAGAGGGTGCTGTTGCTGGAGACCCAGGGGTTGCCTGCACACGGCAGGTAACCCAGTATAAAAAGGAACACACAGCTTGTTGTCAGCACTCAGGAGCTGCTAATAAAGGACTGCAGGGCTGCAGAGTTTAAGTACCATACCCTGCCTCGTGGAGTCATTACTAAAGGTGCCTACATGCGCTACAACTGGCGACGGGAATACGGGATCACGAACTACACGCTCAACATGTCTAACCTCAGCAACTTTCAGCAATTTACGGAGGGGGAGGATTGGGATGCTTTTGTGGAAAGATTGGAACACTTCTTCATAGCCAACGACCTGGATGGGGACACACCGGCCACACTACCGAACAAACGCAGGCCATCCTGCTTAGCAGTTGTGGGCCCACCATCTACGGTCTCGTCAGGGACTTACTAGCCCCGGAGAAGACAACCACCAAGAGCAATGAGGAACTTGTAACAATCATACAGGAACAACTAAAACCTAAAGAAAGCATCCTCACAGCCAGGCACCGGTTCTATACTTACCGGCGACCTGAGGGCCAGGAAATTGCCAAGTGTGCTGCACACTTAAGAAGACTAGCTGCATCGTGTGAGTTTGGCGACCACCTTAATGAAGCACTAAGGGACATATTTGTCATCGGAATCGGCCACGAAGGCCTCCTACACAAATTGCTCTCAGTTGACATTATGGTCACCCTGCAGAAAGCAATTCAAGTGAGCCAGGCCTACATGGTTTTGACCAGCGACTCCAGGCGAATACTGACCCAGGACTCTAAACCAGCGAGCGCAGTGCACCGCATAGACACTTCTAAAGGCGGAAATGCTGCCCCGAGTTCTGCAACCCTGAGTCCGCCACATGGGGCAAACCGGATGGCCCTGTACTGGCACTGTGGAGGAAACCACAGGGCCCACCAGGGCTGCTACAAAGACTATGCATGCAAAGGTTGCAAAGAAAAAGGGCACCTTCAGAGAATGTGCAGAAAAGGCTGTACTCACTGTGTCTCTGATGAATTGGCTAATCACCAGGGCTCCGACACAGATGAAGATGAAGCTGCTTTAACCCTGGGAGAGGAGTATGGAATCTTTACCTGCTCCACCGGAAGTTCTCCGTGGATGATGGAAGTGGACATCGACGGGGTCCCAGTTTCCATGGATATCGACACAGGGGCAAGCAGTCTGTGATGAGCCAAAAGACCTTTGAAAAAATTTGGAGGAATCCTGCCACTCGACCAAAACTGTCTCCTGTCCAGGCAAAGCTGCTCACCTACACCAAAGGTAAAATCCAAATCGTTGGCAGTGTAGACGTCCAGATCTCCCAGGGTGGCATGTTGCACAAACCCCCTGTGGATTGTAGCCGGCGACGGTCCCACGCTGCTGGGCAAGAATTGGATGAACCGGGTCCACATCAGGGGAAGTGGTGATGTGGAAGAAGAGACCACCACAGCCTGTCTGCAGTAAGACCACAGAATGACTGCAGCACCACAAGCATGTGGAAGAAAAGACCACCACTACCACAGCCTGCCTGCAACAAGACCACAAAATGACTGCAGCACCACAAAAATGTGGAAGAAAGGAGCACCACAAAATGGCTGCTGCTTGCCGCAACAGGACAGAGCGCCCGCTTTCCCAGGCAGTCCAGCAGGGGGCGCACTATGGATCGGTTGGGAGCCACAAATTGAGCCGGTGTCACAACCAGGAGGCGTTACACACCGGCTCACCTCTCCCGGGCAGTGATGCTCCGCGCCCCACCAAAACTGGCCCCGAAAAGCCTGGCGGGATGCTGGATGCTGGCCGCCAGCTCAGGGGAGTTCACCGCCGCCATTGCCACCCCTCCGGGGTGCTAACAGGGGCGGCAACGTGCATAAAATCCAGCCCCTAGTTTTTAGACTCCCCCACAGATGGAAACATTTTCTCTACATCTCTGCTATCAATACCGTCTTAATATTAAAGACCTCTATTAGGTCACCCCTCAGACTTCTCTTTTCTAGAGAAAAAAGCCCCTGCCTGTTCAGTCACCTCTCAGTTCTCGTAGCATCTTCGTAAATATTTTTTTTGCCTTCTCCAGTGCCTCTATATCTTTTTTGTAATGAGGAGACCAGAACTGTACAAGTAGTCTAAGTGTGGTCTAACCAAGTTTCTATACAAGTTTGGAACATAGAACATAAGAACATAAGAAATAGGAGCAGGAGTCGGCCATTTTGTCACTCGAGCCTGCTCCGCCATTTAATGAGATCAAGGCTGATCTAATCCTGGACTCAGCTCCACTTCCCTGCCCGCTCCCCATAACCCTTTACTCCCTTATCGTTCAAAAATCTGTCTATCTCCACCTTAAACATATTCAATGACCCAGTCTCCACAGCTCTCTGGGGCAGAGAATTCCACAGATTCATGACCCTCTGAGAGAAAAAATTTCTCCTCATTTCCATTTTAAATGGACGACCACTTATTCTGAAACTATGCCGGCTAGTTCTAGATTCCCCCCTGAGGGGAAACATCCTCTCTGCATCTACCTTGTCGAGCCCCCTCAGAATCTTATATGTTTCATTAAGATCACCTCTCATTCATCTAAACTCCAATAAATATAGCTCCAACCTACTCAACCTTTCTTCATAAGACAACCCCTTCATCTGAGGAATTAACCTGGTGAACCTTCTCTGAACTGCCTCCAATAAAAGTATATCCATCCTTAAATACGGAGATCAAAACTGTACACAGTACTTCAGGTGTGGCCTTACCAATACTCTGTACAGTTGTAGCAGGACTTCTCTGCTTTTATACTCTATCCCCCTTGCAATAAAAGCCAGCATTCCATTTGCCTTCCTGATTACTTGCCGTACCTGCATGCGTATTTTTTATGTTTTATGTACGAGGACCCCCAGATCCCTCTGTACCGCAGCATTTTGTAATCTTTCTCCATTTAAATAATAATTTACTTTTTTATTTTTCCTACCAAAGTGGCTAACCTCACATTTTCCCATATTATACTCCATCTGCCAAATGTTTGCCCGCTCACTTAGCCTTTACTAAATAGTTGAGGCCCCAGCACTGATCCCTGTGGCACCCCACTAGTTACAGTTTGCCAACCTGAAAATAACCCATTTATCCTGACTCTCTGTTTTTTCTATCCATGCTATATATTACCCCTCAACCCCGTGAACTTTTATCGTATGCAGTAAACTTTTATGTGGCACCTTATCGAATGCCTTCTCGAAATCCAAATACACCACATCTACTGGTTCCCCCTTATCCACCCTGCTTGTTATATCCTCAAAGAACTCCAGCAAATTTGTCAAACACGATATCCCGTTCATAAAACTATGCTGACTCTGCTTGACTGCATAATGTATATTTAACATAATCTCTCTGCTCTTCAATTCTATCCCTCCAGAAATGAACCCTTCAAGTTCATTCAGAGCTGAAGCATTGGCAAGGTATTGTCATGACAGATTGTGTTTGAGAAACCGGAACTGCAGAGAAATTGTTGTGTCAGATCCGTGCAGGTAAACTCAGCAATCAGACCCACCTTTGACAGTCTATATACGTATATTGCCCAAGTTACCGAACCAGCTGTTATCTTGCCTGTGATTTATTGAAATGTTGATATGACTCTGGAAAAGAGGGAGACAGATTCCCACACCTTTTGTTTTCACATCTATTTGAGGCGTTAAACTGAGGCCTTGTTTAAAGAAGAACAAGGGAATTTTTCCCGGTGTCCTGGCCAATATCTATGCCTCAACCAGCATCACTAAAAACAGATTATCCCATTGTTTATCTCACTGCTGATTGTGGGACCTTGCTGTGTGCAAATTGGTGACCGCATTTCCTACATTTCAACAGTGATTGCCCATCAAAAGTACTTTATTGCCTGTGAAGAGCTATGGGATGTCCTGAGGCCGTGAAAGTCGCTATATAAATGTGGCTGTGTTTATTGTTGCTAAAGTTATTTGACACTTAACACAACATTATGTACAGTCCGATTACACTAATTACAGAGGAGGTTCCCTGTTGTCTGCCACAGGGAAACTTACCACAAGAATCCTCCTCAATCGCCTCCTCCCAGTGGCTGAAGAGCTCCTCCCAGAGTTGCAATGCGGATTCCGTCCACTCAGGGGCACAATGGACATGATTTTTACCGCGCGACAAATTCAAGAGAAATGTAGTGAGCAGCACCAACCTCTGTACATGCCTTCTTTGACCTCACAAAGGCCTTCGACTCTGTCAACCGAGAGGGAATGTTGAGTGTTCTTCTCAAATTCGGCTGTCCTCAATAATTTGTCACCATCCTTCGCCTGCTTCATGATGACATGCAAGCCGTGATTCTCACCAACGGATCCACCACAGGCCCAATACATGTACAGATCGGGGTCAAGCAAGGCTGTGTCATCGCACCAACGCTCTTCTCGATCTTCATCACTGCTATGCTTCATCTCAACCTTAACAAGCTCCCCGCTGGAGTGGAGTTAATCTACAGGACAAGGGGGAAATTGTTCAACCTCCGACGCCTCCAGTCCAGATCCAAGGTTGCTCCAACCTCTGTCATTGAATTGCAATATATAGACGACACTTGCGTCCGTGCACACTCGGAGTCCGAACTCCAAACCATTGTTGACACCTTCACTGAAGCGTACGAGAGACAAAGGTCCTCTACCAACCTGCACCCACCACACACAACTGCCCCATGATTATCAAGATCCATGACGTGGCCTTGGACAACATGGACCACTTTCCATACCTTGGGAGCCTACTGTCAGCAAGGACAGACATCGATGACGAAGTCCAACACCGCCTTCAGTGTGCCAGTGCAGCCTTCGGTCACCTGAGGAAGAAAGTGTTTGAAGACCAAGGTCTCAAACCCGGCACCAAGCTCATGGTCTACAGAGCATACCCATCCTCCTATATGTTTCAGAGACATGGATTATGTACAGCATGCACCTCAAAACACTGGAGAAGTACCACCCACGCTGCCTCCGCAAGATCCTGCAAATATATTGGCAGCATAGGAGTACCAACGTCAATGTTCTCTCTCAGGCCAACATCCCCAGCATCGAAGCATTGACCATGCTCAACCAGCTCCGATAGATGGACCACATCGTCCGCATGTCCGATACTAGACTTCTGAAACAAGCACTCTACTCCGAGCTCTGTCATGGCAAGCCAGACCCAGGAGGGCAGAGAAAACGCTTCAAGGACACCCTCAAACCCTCCTTGAAAAAAATGTAACATCCCCACCGACTCTTGGGAATCCCTGGCTCAAGAGCGCTCAAAGTGGAAAAGAAGCATTCGGGAAGGGCTTGAACACTTCGAGTCTCTTTGCCGGGAGCACACAGTCGTCAAGTAGAAACAGCAGAAGGAGCACACGACAATGCAAGCACCCCACCCACCCGTCCCTCCAACCGTCTGCCCCACCTGTGACAAAGACTGTAGATCCCTCATTGGTCTCCTCATTCATCTGAGAACTCATATTAGTGTTGAAGCAAGTCATCCTCGACTCCGAGGGACTGCCTGAGAAGAAGGAGAAGAAAGATGCATAACCTTTCACTTGTGGTCGAGGCCCCTTCGCCCGATTGGTCTGTCAGCTCTTGTCAGCAATAAAGCCTGTCTCCTTTCCACTTTCATAACCCACTTTTTTATAAATGTAATCTTTATGATATGTTATTTTTATCCTTCCTCAAGGATTCTTTGCTGACAATTTTTCAGCAGTACAACATTTTCAAGAGTTAATTATACATTTATTGAGCAGGGTGTCTGCTTTCCCACATCGCTGGCCACTTGTCTCCGGTTATTCTGCAGGAACCTACGAGATCAGCAGCATGTAAACTATAACCACATCTTCATATAATCTATTGTGTTCCTAACACAGATGAGGCTGCACACAGAGAGGTTAAAGTAACAGTGACCTCAGTCTTTAATAAGACACTCCAGAGTGAGGAACAGGCTTTAGGGGCCGGCTTATATACAGTGCTCCCAAGGGATGCTGGAATCCCTTGGGACTTCAGGGGATGAACTCCCTGGTGGCGGGACATGGGAGTGCATGCTTTACAGATACACAACATCACTTCCCCCACCCAAAGTCAAAGAAAACTATTTACAAGGTGAGGCGGTCGGGAGCCTTTCTTTCCCTGGTGGACTGCCTTGGTACAAATCTCTGTTCTGGTGTGTTGGCTGTGCCCTCGCTGGGCTGGCGTGTTGTTGGCCCTGCAGGGCTGCTAGGTGAGCCTGGCCTTGCTGGGCTGTTGGGCATGATGGGTTCGATTTCCTGGTCCGGGGTGGTGTCATTGATCCTTTGCGTGTGTGTTGTGGGCTCAAAAAGGTGGTGTCTGTTGTGGGTTATTCAGGGCAGTCTGTGAACCGCAGCCTCGTTTGGTCCAGGTGCTTTCTGCAAATTTGTCCATTGTCTAGTTTGACTACAAACACCCCATTCCCTTCTTTAGCTATCACCATGCTCGCGATCCACTTGGGACCATGTCTATAGTTTAGCACATACACAGGGTCATTCAGATCAATTTCCCGTGACACAGTGGCGCGACCATCATTTACATTTTGTTGCTGCTGCCTGCTCTCTACCTGATCATGCAGGTTGGGGTGAACCAGCGAGAGTCTGGTTTTAAGTGTCCTTTTCATGAGTAGCTCAGCCGGGGGCACCCCTGTGAGCGAGTGGGGTCTCGTGCGGTAGCTGAGCAGTACTCGGGACAGGCGGGTTTGGAGTGAGCCTTTTGTGACTTGTTTAAGGCTCTGTTTGATGGTTTGTACTGCCCGCTCTGCCTGCCCATTGGAGGCTGGTTTAAACGGGGCCGAGGTGACATGTTAGGTCCCATTGCGGGTCATGAATTCTTTACATTCGGCACTGGTGAAATATGGCCTGTTGTCACTGACGTATGTCAGGCAGGCTGTGGGTGACAAACATGGCCCTCAGGATTTCAATGGTGGCGGTGACGGTGCTTCCTGACATTATTTCACATTCAATCCATTTTGAAAAAGCATCCATCACCACCAGGAACATTTTGCCGAGAAACGGGCCCGCATAGTCAACATGGATCCTCGACCATGGTCTGGAGGGCCAGGACCACAAACTTAGTGGTGCCTCTCTGGGCACGTTGCTCAACTGAGCACATACGGCATTGCCGTACACAGGACTCTAAGTCAGAGTCGATACCGGGCCACCACACGTGGGATCTGGCTATCGCTTTCATCATTACTATACCCGGGTGTGTGCTGTGGCGATCCGAGATGAACGTCTCCCTGCCCTTTTTGGGTAGCACTACGCGGTTACCCCACAACAGGCAGTCTGCCTGAATGGACAGCTCATTCTTTCGCCGCTGGAACGGCTTGATTGGCTCTTGCATTTCAACGGGGATGCTGGCCCAGCTCCCATGCAGTACACAGTTTTTTACTTGGGACAGCAGAGGATCTTGGCTGGTCCAAGTCCTAATCTGGTGGGCCGTGACAGGTGATTTATCATTTTCAAACGCTTCCATGACCATCAACAAGTCTGCGGGCTGTGCCACCATCAACAAGTTTGCAGGCTGCGCCATTTCCACCCTCGTGGTGGGCAATGGTAGCCGACTGAGAGCATCCGCACAGTTCTCGGTGCCTGGCATGTGGCGGATGGTATAGTTATACGCTGATAGCGCGAGTGCCCATCTTTGTATGCGGGCTGAGTCATTCGTATTTATCCCCTTGTTTTCAGCGAACAGGGATGTGAAGGGCTTGTGATCGGTTTCCAGCTCAAATTTGAGGCCAAACAGGTACTGATGCATTTTCTTTACCCCGAAAACACACGCTAATGCCTCTTTCTCAATCATGCTGTACGCCATCTCGGCCTTAGACAAGCTCCTGGAAGCATAGGTGACAGGTTGCAACTTCCCCGCAACGTTAGCTTGTTGAAATATACACCCAACTCCGTACGATGACACGTCACATGCTAGCACAAGTCTTTTACACGGGTTATACAATACAAGCAGCTTGTTGGAGCATAAAATGTTTCTGGCTTTCTCAAAAGCAATTACTTGTTTTTTTCCCCATACCCAGTTTTCACCTTTGCGCAATAACACATGCAAGGGCTCTAAAAGGGTGCTTAACCCCGGTAAGAAGTTACCAAAATAGTTGAGGAGTCCCAGGATTGACCGCAGCTCCGTGATGTTCTGTGATCCTGATAGCCTCTGTCTTGGCATCTGTGGGCCGTATGCCATCCACCGCGATCTTTCTTCCCAAAAACTCCACTTCTGTTGCCATGAAGACGCATTTCGACCTCTTCAGCCGCAGCCATACGCGATCCAGTCGCTGGAGGACCTCCTCCAGGTTTTGTAGGTGCTCAGCGACTTGAGATGTCTAATGTACATTGTCCATGTTTCTGATCCATCCAGGAGGGCGGGTATTACTACAGCCCTATAGACCATGAGCTTGGTGGCAGTTTGGTGTCAGCTTAGTATCCCGCTTTTTAATAACAATGAATATATAATTTTCTTCTTCTTTCGAATGGTAGAACGTTGATATCTAAGTTGGATATCCAGGCCAAAGCTCCCGGTGTAACAATGTGGATATCTTGTAGGCTGCTTGTGAATTCCCTCTGAGGGCAGTGCTCAATAATGTGCTCCAGGGTCTGATTAGGAGCTCCACAGTTGCATGATGGGGAGGCTTTAAGCTTCCACCTATGGAGAAAGTGGCAGCGTCGACCGTGACCGGTTCTGAGGCGGTTGATGGTTGTCCACTGTTTGTGAGGAAGGTTTGATCCTTCAGGTTATACTGTGGGGTCCTCTATAAGGAATCCATTCCGTATGTCACAGTTCTTCAAAGCATTTCGCCATCAGTCATCAAGGCTGATGGGAGATTGCTGAAGGGCTTCGGCGACGGTCCAAAATGGCCACCTAGATTTGAGACGGGTTGGTGGTAAGTTGTTCAAGTCGGCCTGGATCGGCATGTCTTTGCTGGTGTAGTGGTTGTGTTCTCTGGAGACTGCATATTCGCGGCGTAGGTGTGGTGCAAGCTCGGGGATAATGTAATGATATACAACAACACGACATGAGGAGTTTCCTGATCACTTACCGCCAGCAACTCCTGCTTCTCCAACTCCCACAGCTCCAAGACTTCCTCTTCGTACAGGGTGAGAGGGCAAAGTCTTTGGGTTCCTCCCCCCTGACAATTCCTTTCCTCTAGTTCTTTGCTGTTTTCTCCCTATCTCTGTAATCTCATCCAGCCCTACAACCCTCCAAAATCTCTGCGCTCCTCCAATTCTGGCCTCTTGCCCGTCTTTGATTTTTATCGCTCCACCATTGGCGGCCGTGCCTTCAGCCGCTTAGACCATAAGCTCTGGAATTCCCTTCCTAAACCTCTCCGCATCTCCACCTCTCTCTCCTCATTTAAGACGCTCCTGAAGACCTACGTCTTTGACCAAGCTTTTGATCATTTGCCCTAATATCTCCTAATGTAGCTCGGTGTTACATTTTATCTGCTAACGCTCCTGAGAAGCCCCTTGGGGTGTTTTATAATGTTAAAGGCGCTATATAAATGCAAGCTGATGTTGTTAATACACCGGGTGGGCTGCCAGTGGGATTTGCTGCCCTTATTGGGAGCTTGCTTCTGGCAGTTCCAGCACTGCTTGAAGTGGCTGCAGCAGCTGAAAGGGTCCAGGCAGCCATTTCCTGTGTGCAGCTATTTGGAGTATTGTACACAGTTTGGGTCTCCTTACCTAAGGAAGGACAGACTTGCCATTGAGGGAGTGCAACGAAGGTTCACCAGACTGATTCCTGGGATGGGAGGATTGTGCTATGAGGAGAGATTGAGTAGACTAGGCCGATATTCTCTAGTGTTTAGAAGAATGAGCAGGGATCTCATTGAAACATACGCAATTCTGACAGGGCTTGACAGGGTAGATGCAGGGAGGATGTTTCCCCCTGGCTGGGGAGTCTAGAACCAGGGGTCACAGTCTCAGAATAAGGGGTCGGCCATTTAGGACTGAGATGAGGAGAAACCTCTTCACTCAGAGGGTGGTGAATCTCTGGAATTCTCTACCCCAGAGGGCTGTGGAGGCTCAGTCCTTGAGTATATTCCGGAGATTGATAGATTCTTGGATATTAAGGGAATCAAGGGATATGGGGACAGTGCAAGAAAGTGGAGTTGAGGTAGAAGATCAGCCATGATCTCATTGAATGGAGGAGCAGGCTCGAGGGGCCGAATGGCCTCCTCCTCTTATGTTATTATAACAGATGTTTCAGGTCGATGGTCCTTCTCTGGATAGATAACAATGGGACCAGGTGAGGGATTTGAGCACAATGGTGAGAGATTATTTAATTCCAATAATAAGATAAGGTTGACTCAGTAAAATAGGACAGGGTGATGGTAGAATCAGGGTGTAAGTATCATCCGACACACTTCTAACCCTCTCGAAATGAAAATCTACCTTGATAGTTCTAGTTGAAGAACCAGCCCTGCTACATGCACAATGGGCCGGCCTCCTTTCACGCTGTAATATCTACCATTCAGAGAGTGTGCCCTCTTTTGGAATGCAACATCCCCACTGACACCTGGGAGTCCCTGGCCAAAGATCGCCCTAAGTGGAGGAAGTGCATCCAGGAGGGCGCTGAGCACCTCGAGTCTCATCACCGAGCGCATACCGAAATCAAGCGCAGGCAGCGGAAAGAGCGTGCGGCAAACCTGTCCCACCCACCCTTACCCTCAACAACTATCTGTCCCACCTGTGACAGAGTCCGTGGCTCTCGTATTGGACTGTTCAGCCACCTAAGGACTCATTTTTTGAGTGGAAGCACATCTTCTTCGATTCCGAGGGACTGTCTATGATAATGATGGTGATGGTTCCGATATTCCTTTTCCGTGTTACAATACGCCGAGGATTGTCCTTGTTTTTGACAGTTTTGCGGGGTTTCCTTGGTTCTTCCATCAAAGTCACAGCGGGTAAGCAGGAGAGCCACCGCCTCCCACCCCCCCCTCCCCGCCCGCCCCACATGGAAATTGACTGTTGTCAGCTTCCAGTATCAGCTGTGGCTCAGTGCGTTGCACTCTGACCTCTGAGTCAGAAGGTTGTGGGTTCAAGTCCCACTCCAGGGACTCGAACACAAAAATCTAGGCTGCGAGTACAGTGCTGAGGGAGCGCTGTACTGTCGAAGGTGCCGTCTTTTGGGTAAAACGTTAAACTGAGGCCCAGTCTGCTCTCTCAACCGAATGTAAAAGATCCCACGGCACTAAGACGAAGAAGAACAGGGAAGTTATCCCCGCTGTCCTAGCCAATATTTATCTCTCAATCAACATAACAAAAAAACAGATTATCTGGGTCATTATCACATTGCTGTTTGTGGGAGCTTGCTGTGTGAAAATTGGCTACCGCGTTTCCCACATTACAACAGTGACTACACTCCAAAAAGTGCTTCATTGGCTGCAAAGCGCTTTGAGATGTCCGGTGGTCATGAAAGGAGCTATATAAATGCAAGTCTTTCTTTTACAGGGTAAGTGACAATCAGTCTGGAGTCAAAGCTAATTTTAATTGGGCAGTAGCGGACCCAATGCTAAAGTCCATAATGATTTCTCCTTCTTTGCACCCCCAGCAAGAGGTAGTCACTCCTGCTAAGTAATTCGTTGTCAGCAGAACTCAGAATGGAATTTTCAGGCTTATGCCTGTCGACCCTTGGCATTCGACCTTTATTGCACCAAATCCCTACATCAATCCAAAAATTGTTTGTCTCACTTCAATCCCCAAACGTTTGAAAAAGCTCTTGCCAAACAGAGAAATGCTAAACCTTTTATGGAATGCCATCCTGCGAGTGGGAAACTTTCCATTTGGTGAGGAACACTCTACACACTCTGTACTTGGCTCCTGGGCTTCCCGGAAGTAAGTGCCCATTTGTAAAGCTGCCGCCCGCAGCAATCCCCATAGTTTATTAAACACCGGCCCTGAAATCCCGGTTTCTTCTTCCCGCGGGCGTTCGACTAAAAATAGGACAGAAGATACACACTTACCATTTGGTCGAATACTTGCCAGAGATCCCGGACTCGCAACGGAGCGCATTCACTTTGGGACGTCCGCAGGAGTCACATGGGCCTGGACACCCAATCACAGTAAAGTATTTTCTCATTCATTGTAATAGGGGTTTCGTAAGTCCGAAACTCCTATTACTATGAATGAGAAACACCCCAAACACCCAAACACTACATAAAACATTAAATAAAACGCCTCACATAAATACTCTATACAAATTAAAGTTGATAGAAATGTTTTTGAAAAAAAATATTTGCCCATTTTTTAAAAAAGTTTTAATTATGGTTTAAAATAAAATTACCTGAGTGGGCAGGGTTTTTTAACATAAATATGTATTTTTAAATTTTATTTTAATATGTTTTGATATGTTTTTAAACTCTTACGCTGGTAAAAGTAGGCTATGCACCTGCTTTTACCAGGCGCAAGAGTTTTAAGGACATTTGTAGGGCAAGAGACGGGCAAATAGCCCAATCTCTGCCATGGGAATGTCCTTCTCCCTGAGATGTGGGAGATCTGTCAGGCCAGAAATTTAACAGATCGGAAAATCTGGTTTTCAGCGCATGCGCGTTGCGTGCTGAAAACCGACTTTTGCGATGCCTTCCCGGATCCTTCACACTCCGTACACACTCCATACGGACACGGGGAGGCCGGGATTTCAGGGCCATCAATATTATTGTTGGCATTTCAGAGCTCGACCCAAGTTTATTCTGGTGGCTGCCGTCTCTGCCTCTGTTCCTTGCAAACACGTGCCTCTACTTCGGTTAGTGTTTGCTACTTAGTCCGTGTCCAGCAGCACGGAATGCCTGGAATGAGGAACAAAGTGAGATTGCTTTGCCTTGAAGAGTCCCTTCACATACACCCTCTGCACAGTCAGCTCTCGGCCTTGTGTCCTTGTACAGAGTGAATGTTCAAATTCCTTTCCCCCTTGGTAATTTTCCAGGGTCAAAAACAAATCGATTCTGAACAAGAGGGGTGAAACATAGAAACATAGAAAATAGGAACAGTAGTAGGCCATTGGGCCCTTCGGGCCTGCACCGCCATTCAATATGATCATGGTTGATCCTCTATCTCAACACCATATTCCCGCTTTTTCCCCATAGGCCTTGATCAAACAAGAAATTAGGGATGCATGCAATAAAGGTACAGCAGTTATCATTGGTGACTTTAATCCACATATTGATTGGGCTAACCAAACTGGTAGCAATGCGGTGGAGGAGGATTTCCTGGAGTGTATCAGGGATGGTTTTCTGGACCAATATGTCGAGGAACCAACCAGGGAGCTTGCCATCCTACACTGGGTGATGTGTAATGATAAAGGACCAATTAGCAATATTGTTGTGCGAGACCCCTTGGGGAAGAGTGACCATAACATGGTAGAATTCTTTATTAGGATATAGAGTGACACAGTTAATTCAGAAACTCGGGTCCTGAACTTAAGGAAAGATAACTTCGATGGTTTGAGGCGTGAATTGGCTAGAATAGACTGGCAAATGATACTGGCAAAGGATAGTGTTAAATCCAAGGAAGAGGCATATAAATTGGCCAGAAAAAGCAGCAAACCTGAGGACTGGGAAAAATTTAGAATTCAGCAGAGGAGGACAAAGGGTTTAATTAAGAGGGGGGAAATAGAGTACGAGAAGAAGCTTGCCGGGAACATAAAAACTGACTGCTAAAGCTTCTATAGATATATGAAGTGAAAAAGATTACTGAAGACAAACGTAGGTCCCTTGCAGTCGGATTCAGGTGACTTTATAATGGGGAACAAAGAAATGGCAGACCAATTGAACAAATACTTTGGTTCTGTCTTCATGAAGGAAGACACAAATAACCTTCCAAATGAACTAGGGAAGGAGGAACTGAAGGATATCCTTATTAGGCGGAAAATTGTGTTCGGGAAATTGATGGGATTGAAGGCCGATAAATCCCCGGGGCCTGATAGTCTGCATCCCAGAGTACTTAAGGAAGTGGCCCTAGAAATAATGGATGCATTGGTGATCATTTTCCAACAGTCTATCGACTCTGGATCAGTTCCTGTGGACTGAAGAGTAGCTAATGTAACACCACTTTTTAAAAAGGGAGGGAGAGAGAAAGTGGGTAATTATAGACCGGTTAGCCTGACATCAGTGGTGGAGAAAATGTTGGAATCAATTATTAAGGATGAAATAGTAGCGCATTTGGAAAGCAGTGACAGGATCGGTCCAAGTCAGCATGGATTTATGAAAGGGAAATCATGCTTGACGAATCTTCTGAAATTTTTTGAGAATGTAACTAGCAGAGTGGACAAGGGAGAACCAGTGCATGTGGTGTATTTGGATTTTTAAAAGTCTTTTGACAAGGTCCCACACAAGAGATTGGTGTGCAAAATCAAAGCACATGGTATTGGGGGTAATGTACTGACATGGATAGAGAACTGGTTGGCAGACAGGAAGCAGAGAGTCGCGATAAACGGGTCCTTTTCAGAATGGCAGGCAGTGACTAGTGGAGTACCGCAGGACTCAGTGCTGGGACCCCAGCTATTTATAATATACATCAATGATTTGGATGAGGGAATTGAAGGTAATATCTCCAAGTTTGCAGATGACACTAAACTGGGTGGCAGTGTGAGCTGTGAGGGAGACGCTAAGAGGCTGCAGGGTGACTTAGACAGGTAAGGTGAGTGGGCAAATGCATGGCAGATGCAGTATAATGTGGATAAATGTGATGTTATCCACTTTGGGGGCAAAAACGCGAAGACAGAATATTATCTGAATGGTGGCAGATTAGGAAAAGGGGAGGTGCAACGAGACCTGGGTGTCATGGTTCATCAGTCACTGAAAGTTGGCACACAGGTACAGCAGGCGGTGAAGAAGGCAAATGGTATCCAAGTCATTCTGCAGCCTCATAGCATCCTCCTCGCAGCTCACACTGCCACCCAACTTAGTGTCATCCGCAAATTTGGAGATACTACATTTAATCCCCTCATCCAAATCATTAATGTACAATGTAAACAGCTGGGGGCCCAGCACAGAACCTTGCGGTACCCCACTAGTCACTGCCTGGCATTCTGAAAAGTAACCATTTACTCCTACTCTTTGCTTCCTGTCTGCCAACCAGTTCTCAATCCATGTCAGCACACTACCCCCAATCCTGTGCTTTAACTTTGCACATTAATCTCTTGTGTGGGACCTTGTCGAAAACCTTCTGAAAGTCCAAATATACCACATCAACTGGTTCCCCCTTGTCCACTCTACTGGAAACATCCTCAAAAATTTCCAGAAGATTTGTCAAGCATGATTTCCCTTTCACAAATCCATGCTGACTTGGACCTATCATGTCACCTCTTTCCAAATGCGCTGCTCTGACATCCTTAATAATTGATTCCATCATTTTACCCACTACCGATGTCAGGCTGACCGGTCTATAATTCCCTGTTTTCTCTCTCCCTCCTTTTTTAAAAAGTGGGGTTACATTGGCTACCCTCCACTCCATAGGAACTGATCCAGAGTCTATGGAATGTTGGAAAATGACTGTCAATGCATCCGCTATTTCCAAGGCCTAGTCGACCCATTCTCTCCTCATATGACAGCCCTGTCATCCCAGAAATCAGTCTGGTGAACCTTTGCTGCACTCCCTCTATGGCAAGTCTATCCTTTCTTAGGTAAGGAGACCAAAACTGCACACAATACTCCAGGTGCGGTCTCACCAAGGCCCTGTATAACTGGAGTAAGGCATCCTTGCTCCCGTACTCAAATTCTCTTGCAATGAAGGCCAACATACCATGTGCCTTCCTAACTGCTTGCTGCACCTGCATGTTTACTTTCAATGACTGGTGTACAAGAATACCCAGGTCCCTCTGTACATCGACACTTCCCAAGCCATCACCATCTAAATCGCCTTGCAGCATCTTTGCATCCTCCTCACAACTCACAATCTCACCTTGTGGTGACTCCAATTTGGGGTGTTAATGTGTCGGTAGAGGTCAGGAAATCTGTGCAATAAGTTTTTAAGTCAGTTTACGGGCTCCCAGGCAATTTCTGCGATCTGGAGGAGTCCGTGTTCCACGTCTATGTTCAATATGTGAGTTTGCAACCCCTGTTTCATTATTTGAAGGGGCTGCTTCTCAAATTCTGGTTGCACTTCAGTCCCACACTCCTGATCTTTGGGCACCCTGTGCGGAGGGAAGCGGGCAGGTCGGAGGTCTTCCTCATAGGACTGCTCCTGGGAATGGCCAAGGGGGCCATCAGCCGGTCCAGGCAGCGGGCGGTCGAGGGGGTTGTTCAGCCCGACTGCCTGCCTCTCTTCCACAGTTACATCCGAGCCAGGGTGTCCCTGGAGATGGAGCACTCGGTGTCCACTGGTATGCTCGCGGCCTTCTGCGAGAGGTGGGCGCCAGTGGGACTGGAGTGCATCATCACCCCCGGCAACCAAATTTTAATTTGATTTAAATTTAATGTCAAAAGTTTAATGTGTCGGTTTTAGTACTGCTTTAATCAGGGGGCAGTTGATTATTGTTTCAACTTCAAATAGTTGTAGAGCTGTTGAGTTGGGAGTGGCTTAGCCAGTCATGTGATGTTCACAAGACTCAATAAAACCCCAGCCAGTTGGGTTCGGGGGATCCACGATGGGGCAGGTGGTTGTGAGCCTGGTGGATGAACTGGTAATGTGTAGTGTGATTGTTAAACCTTCGCTAATAAACCAACTAGTTCTTAATATCAATGTATTGCTATGAATTCTTAAGCAAAGAACTCATGTAGCAAATACATTACAGTGGCCAAGAGGCTACAAACTATTTCCCATACCTCGGGAGCCTCTTATCAACAAGAGCAGACATTGACGACGAAATTCAACATTGTTTCCAGTGCACCAGTGCAGTCTTCGGCTGCCTGAGGAAAAGAGTGTTCGAAGACCAGGCCCGCAATTCTGCCATCAAGCTCATGGTCTTTCGGGCTGTAGTAATACCCGCCCTCCTGTATGGCTTAGAGACGTGGACCATGTACAGTAGACACCACAAGTCGCTGGAGAAATACCACCAATGATATCTCCGCAAGATCCTACAAATCCCCTGGGAGGAACAGCCAACAGCAGCGTCCTCGACCAGGTCAACATCCCCAGCATTGAAGCACTGACCACACTTGATCAGCTCCGCTGGGCAGGCCACATTGTCCGCATGCCAGACACGAGACTCCCAAAGCAAGCACTCTACTCGGAACTCCTTCACGGCAAATGAGCCAAAGGTGGGCAGCGGAAACGTTACAAGGACACCCTCAAAGCCTCCCTGATAAAGTGCGACATCCCACTGACACCTGGGAGTCCCTGGCCAAAGACCACCCTAAGTGGAGGAAGTGCATCCGGGAGGGCGCTGAGCTCCTCGAGTCTCATCGTCGAGAGCATGCAGAAATCAAGCGCAGGCAGCGGAAAGAGTGTGCGACATCGTTGGTGATATTTCTCCAGCGACTTGAGGTATCTACTGTACATGGTCCATGTCTCTGAGCCATACAGGAGGGCGGGTATTACTACAGCCCGAAAGACCATTTATATAGCACCTTTCGGGACCCACGAGAGGTGATTTTATTGAGACATATAAGATAATGAGGAGGCTTGACAAGGTAGATGCAGAGAGGAGATTTTCACTCGTGGGGTAATCTAGAACTCGGGGACATAGTTTCAGAATAAGTGGCCGCCCTTTAAAAACTGAGATGAGGAGGAATTTCTTCTCTCAGAGGGTTGTAAATCTGTGGAATTCTCTGCCTCAGAGAGCTGTGGAGGCTGCATCATTGAGTATATTTAAGGCGGAGATAGACCGATTTTTGAATGATAAGGGAGTACAGGGTTATGGGGAGCAGGCAGGGAAGTGGAGCTGAGTCCAGGATCAGATCAGCTATGATCTTATTAAATGGTGGATTAGGCTTGAGGGGCAAATGGCCGACTCCTGGTCCTATTTCTTATGTTCTTATGACTACAGGTGGACCATAACATTTTACAAACAATTAAGCATTTTTTTGAAGTGTGCTCACTGTTGCAAGGCGGCAGCCAATTTGCGCACAGCAAGATCCCAAGAAGAGCAATCTGCTAATGGCCAAATAATCTGTTTTAGTGATGTTGGTTGAGGGATAAATATTGCCCCAGAACAGCAGGGATAACTCCCTTACACTTCGTCAAATAGCATCATGAGACCTTTTACACGCAGCTGAGAGAGCAGATGGGGAGTCCGTTTAATGTCTCATCCGAAAGACGGCACCTCCGACAGTGCAGCACTCCCTCAGCACTGCGCTGGAGTGTCAGCCTAGATTTTTGAGCTCAGTCCCTAGAGTGGGACTTGAACCCACAACCTTTTAATTTAGAGGCGGAAGTGCAACGCACTGAACCACGGCTGACACTTCAATTGGGAATCTTTCCTGACTTGTTAAGTGCTGCACAACTACGGCTGAAAATAGAGCTGCTCTTCATTTTCAGAGCCGAGGGCCCAGGGGCAGCACGGCCCAGCCCACACTGCGATATGTGTGCGCACTAGGTCCGTGCAGCAGAGCTGGTCTCCAGTCGTCCTGGTTAACCCTTGCCACTGGACCAAGACCGAGCTCTGTCAAGCCCGTGTGGTGGCTGGTGTGCAACGGCCACAACACGTTAAAAAAATCCACGCACAGGCATCTTCCACCCTTCAGGATGTAGTTCGGGATCTGGAATATTTAGGTCCTTCATTGAAACACCTGTAAACTTTTTGGCGTGGAAGCAAGTCATCCTCGACTCGAGGGACCGCCTATGATGACGATGATCTTCATTTTCAACAGACAGAATGATAGACCTTTTCAAAAACAGGTGGCACACCTTAAATTGGACCCACCACCTTGAACTAAACCACAGTAAACTTTCTTACAATACAGCACGAGGAAGAGTTAAATATAAGTGTGTGTGTGATCGTTGAGTTAGTCCGCACCTCTCCGATGGCTGGCTGCCAGAGTCTCTGTCCTCTGTGCTTTACCGGTGGATGCTGTATTATTCACACAGCTGTTTGGTTAATGTGTTACAGCTGAACCTTCTTGCAAGAGGAATGGTTGCTGAGTCAGACCATTGTTACCATGGAGTCCGCTGACAGCTAGGGATTCCTTTGCTGCTATCCAAATACAAGTGTTCATTTGTTTATAGAAATCCAGCTGCTTAATAACATTGCAGCCCTTCTTTTAATAACGACACAATATGTTTACAAAGAAACTCCAGGAAGGCACCCCGCCCCCGCCCCCACACCCCGCCCCCCCGAGAAGCACATTGTCAGGGTCCCTCTCTGTTCCTTTTGGATTTTTTCGTGGAAATTGAAAGTCTGCTCGATTTTCCAAATAGAAATCAGAATCGTTTTTCCAGGGACCTGGGGTGGTGATGTAGAATGGAAACTGCTGTTCCACCTCTGAGACCCAGCCTCAATGTTCCACAACCTTCTGACTTACAGGCGCGTGGGCTACCCACTGAGCCACAGCTGACACTGACAATAGGGGCATTGTCAACGATGTCTCCGCAAGATCCTACAAATCCCCTGGGAGGACAGACGCACCAACGTCAGCGTCCTCGACCAGGCCAACATCCCCAGCATTGAAGCACTGACCACACTCGATCAGCTCCGCTGGGCAGGCTACATTGTTCACATGCCCCAACACGAGACTCCCAAAGCAAGCGCTCTACTCAGAACACCTTCATAGAAACATAGAAAATAGGTGCAGGAGTAGGCCATTCAGCCCTTCGAGCCTGCACCACCATTCAATATGATCATAGCTGATCATGCAACTTCAGTACCCCATTCCTGCCTTCTCTCCATACTCCTTGAACCCTTTAGCCATAAAGGCCACATCTAACTCCCTTTTGAATATATCCAACGAACTGGACTCAAGAACTTTCTGTGGTAGAGAATTCCACAGGTTCACCACTCTCTTGGTGAAAAAGTTTCTCCTCATCTCGGTATAAGTGGCTAACCCCTTATCCTTAGACTGTGACCTGTCCCACCCTCCCTTACCCTCAACGACTATCTGTCCCACCTGCGACAGAGATTGTGGCTCTCGTATTGGACTGTTCAGCCACCTAAGGACTCATTTCAGGAGTGGAAGCAAGTCTTCCTCGATTGCGAGGGACTGCCTATGATGAGTGGCAGCAATATCTGCTCCCACTGCCTGTCTCCCATGGCTTTAGGGCACAGGATGCGATGTGCTACTGGTCACTATCGCTACAGTCTGATAGACCCACTCAAGTTTTGTAAGGTCTGTGAAAGTGTGTTTAGAATGCCTTCAAAGAATCTATTGGAGCAGGGATAGCTGCCACTCCAGAAGCCAATAATACCCCTCCTGATGGCTTGTTTCGGGAATCCCCTGCACTGTCACTCTCTCCAAGGTGCTCTGACTGACAGGAGAAAAGTCCAACAATGTGCTGCGAGAAGGACATAACATAAGCGTTAGGAGCAGGAGTAGGCCATTCGGCCCCTCGAGCCTGCTCCTCCATTCAATGAGATCATGGCTGATCTTCTACCTCAACTCCACTTTCCTGCACTGTCCCCATATCCCTCGATTCCCTTAATATCCAAAAATCTATTGATCTCCGGAATATACTCAAGGACTGAGCCTCCATAGCCCTCTGGGGTAGAGAATTCCAGAGATTCACCACCCTCTGAGTGAAGAGGTTTCTCCTCATCTCAGTCCTAAATGGCCGACCCCTTATTCTGAGACTGTGACTCCTGGTTCTAGACTCCCCAGCCAGAGGAAACATCCTCCCTGCATCTACCCTGTCAAGCCCTGTTAGAATCTCGTATGTTTCAATGGGATCCTCTCTCATTCTTCTAAACACGAGAGAATATAGGCCTAGTCTACTCAATCTCTCCATAGGACAATCCCCCATCCCGGGAATCAGTCCGGTGAACCTTTGATGCACTCCCTGTATGACAAGTATATCCTTCTTTAGGTAAAGGAGACCAAAACTGTGCACAATACTGCAGGTGCGGTCTCACCAGGGCCCTATATAATTGCAGTAAGACGTCTTTGCTCTTATACTCAAATCCCCTTGTAATAAAGGCCAACATTCCATTTGCTTTGTTAATTGCTTGCTGTACCTGCATGTAAACTTTCAGTGATTTGTGTACAAGGACACCCAGGTCCCTCTGAACACAAACATTTCCCAGTGGACGCCTGCCACTTCTCTATCAGCAGAATCGTATAAAGGAATGCAATCTCCATTGCCTGCACATAAATTAAATGCTCCTGAATCATTCTTCTTTTGAAGGCTGGGCTCCTGAGATCTGGCTTCTTAGCTGAGGGTGATCAATTCTCCAGCGCTCATACACCCCCAGGTTCTTTTGCTTACTGTGCACGCTGCTTCACCCAGTGAAAACCTTT
Organism: Pristiophorus japonicus; assembly: GCF_044704955.1. NCBI lineage: Eukaryota > Metazoa > Chordata > Chondrichthyes > Pristiophoridae > Pristiophorus > Pristiophorus japonicus. The sequence goes on from NC_091984.1 coordinate 161,939,213, forward strand.
CCGACTTGGAAACAACTTCTGCCCCAGTGCTTGTATCTGGGCTGCTGCTTGAGCAGGTTAGTTGCCATGACAGGTGCCTTTATTAGCCGAGGCATTGAATGCAAGAGCAGGGAGGTTATGCTTGAACTGTATAAAACACTAGTTAGGCCACAGCTGGAGTACTGCGTGCAATTCTGGTCACATTACAGGAAAGATGCGATTGCACTAGAGAGGGTACAGAGGAGATTTATGAGGATGTTGCCTGGACTGGGGAATTTTAGCTATGAGGAAAGAATGGATAGGCTGGGGTTGTTTTCTTTGGAACACAGGAGGCTGAGGGGAGACCCTATTGTGGTGTATAAAATTATGAAGGGCCTAGATAGAGTGGATAGAAAGGACCTATTTCCCTTAGCCGAGGGGTCAACAACTACGGGGAATAGATTGGTAGACGGTTTAGAGGAGATATGAGGGGAAACGTCTTCACCCAGAGGATGGTGGGCGTCTGGAACTCACTGCCTGAAAGGGTGGTAGAGGCAGAAGAAGAGGCGAGGGCCCAGGGGCAGCACGGGCCAGCCCACACTGTGATATGTGTGCGCACTAGGTCCATGCAGCAGAGCTGGTCTCCAGTCGTCTTGGTTAACCCTTGTGTAAAGTCCTGTCCCCTCAGTACAGATTCACACGAGGCATGTAGTAAAGTCAAGGTCACTCTGGACCTGCACCTTTATTTCACAGCTCTGGAATATTGCACTTGCCTGAGACCTGTCCTTATATACCTGTCTCTTGCAAGTGTACCCCTGGTGGTAAGGTATGCTGGTGGTTACAGGTCATATCTTATTACAGTTATGTATAGCATGTTAGGATACAGTTATATATAAAAATGTAAGATACATGACATCACCCTCCCCCAAGGTCTTATTGTCTTTATAGGTTCAGTCTCTCAGGTGGTCTACGCTCTCGCGTGGAGCGTCTGAGTTGTGGTTCAGTTGTTTGCCTTGGTGTCTGTTTTTCTTTGGGTGTGGTTGCTGGTATCTCGCCTGGGCTGTCTGTTTCGATTGGTGTGATTGTTGTTGACTCGCCTGGACTGTCTGTTGGATTGCCCTTTCCTCAGGTTGTTCCCTCTGTCTGTCCACCAGGTGTGGTGCGAGTTCCACATTGTAGTCAGCCTCTGGTTCCACAGTGTTGTCGGTAAATCTGCTTTTGACTTGGTCTACATGCCTCCGGCAGGTTTTGCCATTGTCCATTTGTACTACCTGTAGCCTGTTTCCTTCCTTGCCCATTACTGTCCCTGCAAGACATTTGGGACCCCTGCCATAATTTAGTACAAACACTTTGTCCCCTATCTCATTCCATCTCCCCCTCGAATTTCTGTCATGGTACTCAGTCAGATTACGGTGCTTTGCCTCAACGATTTCATGCATGTCTGGGAGGATTAATGAGAGCCTTGTTTTTCAAGTCCTTTTCATCAACAGTTGCGCGGGGGGGGGGGAATCCCAGTCAGTGAGTGCGGACGAGATCTGTATGCCAGCAGCAGTCGCGACAGGCGACCCTGCAGCGTGGGACCTTGGATTTTAAGCATACCTTGTTTAATGATTTGCACTGCTCTCTCCACCTGGCCGATGGAGGCCGGCTTGAACGGTGCCATCTTGATGTGATTTTTGCCGTGGTCAATTATAAAGTCTTGGAATTCTGCACTGGTGAAGCACGGACCATTGTCACTGTCAGGGATTCCATGTGTTGGAAACATGGTTGCGAGGCTCTCCACAGTGGTGGAGATTGTGCTCGAGTTTAAAATGGTGCATTCGATCCACTTTGAAAATGCATCTACAACTACGAGGAACATTTTGCCAATGAATGGGCCCGCATAGTCTACGTGCACCTGCGACCACGGTTTGGTAGGCCAAGGCCAGGGGCCCAGTGGAGCCTCCCTGGGGGCATTGCTGAGTTGGGCACAAATGGTGCACCTTCAGACGCAGAGCTCCAAGTCCGCGTCAATACCAGGCCACCAGATGTGGGATCTGGCTATGGCCTTCATGAGAACGATCCCCGGGTGCTCGCGGTGGAGCTCCCAGACAAATGCCTCTCTGCCTCGCAGAGGCATGAATACCTGGCTGCCCCACATCAGGCAGTCTGATTGCACTGATAGTTCATGCATGCGCCTGTGAAAGGGTTTTAATTCCTCGGGGCAGGCATCGCGAGCCCCTGCCCAGTCACCGGTTAGGACACATCTTTTTACTAGGGATAATATGGGGTCACTGGCCGTCCAGGCTCTGATTTGACGAGCCGTCATGGGCGAACCTGTGGACTCAAAGGCATTGATTGCCATGACTATCTCACAGTCCTGTTCATCAGACCCTTCCGTGGTCACCAGGGGCATCGGCACAGTTGTCTGTGCCTGGTCTGTGCCTTATGGTATAGTCGTAGGACGCCAGCATGCGTGCCCACCGTTGAATTCGCGCCGAGGCGTTGGCATTTATTGCCTTGCTCTCGGATAGGAGGGACGTGAGGGGCTTGTGGTCGGTTTCTAACGCGAATTTGGCCCCGAAAAGGTATTGGTGCATCTTTTTGACACCGTACACGCATGCGAGCGCCTCCTTCTCTACCATTCCATACCCACGCTCCGCCCGCGAAAGTGACCTGGAGGCATAAGCTATGGGTTGTAATTTGCCCGCACTATTGACATGTTGCAAAACGCACCCGACCCCATACGCTGAGGCATCGCATGTGAGAACTAGCTTTTTACCTGGATCAAAGAAAGTCAAAACACTGTTGGAACACAGAAGGTTGCATGCCTTATTGAAGGTGCGTTCCTGGGCGTCCCCCCAAAACCAATCGCACCCCTTCCTGAGTAGCATGTGGAGAGGCTCCAGCAGCGTGCTTAAGTTCTGCATAAAGTTCCCAAAGTAATTGAGTAGCCCGAGAAAGGCGCGCAGTTCTGAGACATTCCGGGGCCTGGGTGCCAGGCGAATTGCTTCTGTTTTGGACTCTGTTGGGCGGATTCCATCAGCGGCAATCCTTCTGCCCAAAATTCAACCTCGGGTGCGAGAAGCAGGCACTTGGATTTATTGACTCGTAGGCCTACCCGATCCACCCGCTTTAGTACTTCCTCCAAATTACGGAGATGGGAGTCGGTGTCCCTGCCCGTGATAAGTATGTCGTCTTGAAATACAACCGTCCCCGGGATGGACTTGAGCAGACTATCCATGTTGCGCTGGAATATGGCAGCTGCCAACCTGATGCCGAATGGGCATCGATTGTACATGAAAAGGCCTCGAAGTGTGTTGATGGTGGTGAGTAGCTTGGATTCCTCGGTCAATTCTTGCGTCATATACACAGATGTGAGGTCTAGTTTTGAGAAAAGTTTACCTCCAGCCCAATGTGGCAAATAAGTCCTCCACTCTGGGCAGCGGGTACTGGTCCTGTAGGGAGACTCTGTTTATGGTAGATTTGTAGTCCCCACAGATTCGTACGGATCCATCAGGCTTCATGACTGGGACGATGGGACTTGCCCAGTCGCTAAATTCCACAGGTGATATAATGCCTTCCCGCAGAAGCCTGTCTAGTTCGTGTTCAATCTTTTCCCTCATCACATAGGGTACATCTCTGGCCTTGTGATGAACCGGTCTAGCATCCTGTGTGATGTAGATTTTGACTTTTGCCCCTTTGAAAGTGCCCACACCTGGCTGAAAGAGATGTTCAAATCGCTTTATAACTGTTGAGCAGGAGGTCCGTTCCTCTAATGACATGGCATGGACATCATCCCATTTCCAGTTTAGTTTTGCCAGCCAGCTTCTCCCCAGCAGTGCTGGGGGGTCTCCGGGGACAATCCACAGGGGAAGTCGGTTCACTGTCCCTTTGTGTGTGACAGAGCATGGCGCTGCCGAGGACTGGTACGATTTCTTTGATATAGGTCCTTAGTTTGGTGTCGACCCTTGTGAGTTTTGGTCTGTCTCTTTTATGCGGCCACAGTTGTTCAAATTGTTGAGCACCCATGAGAGATTGACTCGCTCCCGTATCCAGCTCCATGTTGACAGATATCCCGTTGAGTCGGACCCTCATCATTATAGGAGGCGTCCTGTTGTAGGAGCAGCGGCCATTGATCGTGTTGACCCGCTGGACATCGGTGTCCCGGGTACTGTCCCCACCATCTTCTGGTTCGCTTTCCGACCCATCCGATTCGTATACCAGCCGAGCTGCCATTTTTTTGCACATGCGGGCCAAATGCCCTGTATATTCACAATTTCTGCAAACAGCCTGCTAAAATCGACATCCCCTTGACGAGTGCCCACCCCCACACCTCCAGCACAGACCTGTTCCATTGTTCAAAGTGTTCCCAAAGAATGAGCAGCGTCTGGCTGATCTCTCTTGAGCTTCTCTCAGTTTGTAGTTGATTGCTCGCATTTTGGATTGATGAGGTGTGAACGGCCATTCCTGTGGCCCTTGATGGCTTCTGCCTGCTGTCGAGAACCTGTTCTCCCGGTTTTGTCTGTGTGTGGGGGTGGCAGCTTGTTTAGTGCTGTGAACTTCTTGTTCCGATATTTCGTTAGTTGTTGTACCTGCATTGTAAATCAACCTCGTTTCTTCTTCCCCTACCAAGAATGTCTGTGCAACCAATGCTGCTGCCTCTAAGGTCAGGTTCTTGGTCTCTATGAGCTTTCGAAATATGCCTGCGTGGCCTATTCCTTCAATGAAAAAGTCTCTCAGCATTTCTCTCCTCAGTTCATCAGAGAAGTCACATAAACTAGCCAACCTCCGAAGTTCCGCCACGAAGTCGGGTATGCTCTGGCCCTATACAGTGTCTGTAGTTGTAGAACCTGTGTCTGGCCATGTGTAGGCTGCTCACTGGCTTCAGGTGGTCTCTTACCAGTGTGCTCAATTCTTCAAACGACTTGCTTGCTGGTTTCTCGGGTGCCAACAGATCCTTCATTAAAGCGTATGTTTTCGAGCCACAGCTGGTCAAGAGATGGGCTCTTCTCTTGTCTGCCTTATCGTCGCCTAACCAGTCTTTGGTTACAAATCTTTGCTGGAGCCTTTCTATAAAGTCCTCCCAATTGTCTCCCGCATTGTACTTTTCATCTGATCCGTTGTTTGCCATTCTGTGGATTCTGTAATCCCGTAACCCGTCGCCACTGTAAAGTCCTGTCCCCTCAGTACAGATTCACACAAGGCATGTAGTGAAGTCAAGGTCACTTTGGACCTGCACCTTTATTTCACAGCTCTGGAATGCTGCACTTGCCTGAGACCTGTGCTTATATACCTGTCTCTTGCAAGTGCACCCCTGGTGGTAAGGTATTCTGGTGGTTACAGGTCATATCTTATTACAGTCATGTACAGCATGTTAGGATACAGTTATATATAATAATGTAAGATACATGACACCTTGCCACTGGATAAAGGCCGAGCTCTGCCAAGCCCGTGTGGTGGCTGGTGTGCAACGGCCACCACACGTTAAAAAAATCCACACATGGGCATCTTCCTCCCTTCAACATGTAGTTCGGGACCTGGAATATTGGGTCCTTCATTGAAACACCTGTGAACTCATCCCTTTTTGGTGTGGAAGCAAGTCATCCTCGATACGAGGGACTGCCTAAGAAGAAGAGTGTAGAGGCAGAAACCCCTCATCACATTTAAAAAATACTTGGATGTGCACTTGAAGTTCCGTAACCTACAGAGCTACGGACCCAGAGCTGGAAAGTGGGATTTGCTGGATTGCTCTTGGTCGGCCGGCGCAGACACAATGGGCCAAAATGGTCTCCTTCCGTGCTGTAAATGTCTCTGATGCTATGGCAGAGTTGGTGAGCATGGGCTGTTGATCTTGTGCCCATCTGTTCACCTGAGCGGCATGCCTCTTCCTCCAAGTGCACTAAGATTTAAAAAAAACAGAAACTTGTTTAGCTGTATAAGCACTAGCATGGCTTCTTGAAGAAATAGCAACAGAGTGCATGGCCGCTGCCATAGTGTAACAACCCATTTAAAACTGGAACCAATCTGAGTTCCGCCTTACCCTGCCTTTGTCATCTTGATCTTGGGCATCTCGCCTGATACCCCATCTCCTGCAACGGCCGCCGCTCATCGTTCTACTGCCTTCAAAATGTCATCCTCGCCGATTTAATGGTCCTGAATTACTGCAGAGGTTTCATCATCATCCTTGGCAGTCCCTCGGAATCGAGGAAGACTTGCTCCCACTCTTAAAATGAGTCCTTAGGTGGCTGAACAGTCCAATACAGAACCACAGTCCCTGTCACAGGTGGGACAGATAGTCGTTGAGGGAAAGGGGTGGGTGGGACTGGTTTGCCGCACGCTCTTTCCGCTGCCTGCGCTTGGTTTCTGCATGCTCTCGGCGACGAGACTCGAGGTGCTCAGCGCCCTCCCGGATGTACTTCCTCCACTTAGGGCATTCTTTGGCCAGGGACTCCCAGGTGTCAGTGGGGATGTTGCACTTCATCAGGGAGGCTTTGAGAGTGTCCTTGTAACGTTTCCGCTGCCCACCTTTGGCACGTTTGCCGTGAAGGAGTTCCAAGTAGAGTGCTTGCTTTGGGAGTCTTGTGTCTGGCATGCGGGCAATGTGGCCTGCCCAGCGGAGCTGATCGAGTGTGGTCAGTACTTCGATGCTGGGGATGTTGGCCTGGATGAGGACGCTAATGTTTGTGCGTCTGTCCTCCCAGGGGATTTGCAGAATCTTGCGGAGGCATCGTTGGTGGTATTTCTCCAGCGACTTGAGGTGTCTACTGTATATGGTCCATATCTCTGAGACATACAGGAGTGGTTGACCCTTAACCTTAGTGCGAGATCGGCCGAACTTCCAAAGGAGCTGTCTTTTCCAGCAGCTTCTGCTGTTTCCCCAGGGTTCCTCCAATCTGCCGAAAGGTTGCAGCAGGAGATCAGGAGAACTACCATTGCAAATTCGGGGCCAAGGTTTTCAAGGTTGATGACTCTCCTTCAGGAGCAGTTCTTTGGCACTGCTTGCGTGCGATTGTTTATCCTTTGAAGTGAGAGAACGCAGAGTTAAAGTAACGTGACTAGCAAGGACAATTCTTATCGCCCATATGTGTGCTTGCATGCCATTGTTATCACACTTGCAGGCATAGACTCAGGATCAACAAAAACCCCTTGTGACAGTCGATATGAGTTCTTCCAGTGGTTAGGTGTTAACATGGTGGGCTATTGGTTCCCTGTGAATAGGTCACCCAGGCAATGGCCATCCAGGTACGGAGGCGAGTCACGCCACTCTCATTCCAACAGGGTGCACACAGGGAGCAATGCCTTTATTTACTCTGGCTAACCTTGTGAAGATCATTCGACCTCTTCCTCCACTGTGTGCAAGCTGGTAAAGAAAGAAAGAAGGACTTGTATTTATATAGCGCCTTTCACGACCACTGGATGGCTCAAAGCACTTTACAGCCAATGCAGTACTTTTGAAGTGTAGTCACTGTTGCAATGTGGGAAACTCGGCAGCCAATCTGCGCACAGCAAGCTCCCACAAACAGCAATATGAAAATTACCAGATGATCTGTTTTTGTTATGTTGATTGAGGGATAAATATTGGCCAGGACACAGAGGATAACTCACCTGCTCTTCTTCGAAATAGTGCCATGGGATATTTTACATCCACCTGAGAGAGCTGACGGAGCCTGAGTTTAACGTCTCATCCGAAAGATGGCACCTCCGACAGTGCAGTGCTCCCTCAGCACTGCTGCTCCGATAGTGCAGCACTCTCTCAATACTGACCCTCCGACAGTGTGGCACTCCCTCAGCACTGCCCCTCCGACAGTGCGGTGCTCCTTTAGCACTGCCCCTCCGACAGTGCGGCGCTCCCTCAGCACTGCCCCTCTGACAGTGCGGCGCTCCCTCAGCACTGCCCCTCTGACAGTGCAGCGCTCCCTCAGCACTGCCCCTCTGACAGTGCGGCGCTCCCTCAGCACTGCCCCTCTGACAGTGCGGCGCTCCCTCAGCGCTGCCCCTCTGACAGTCGGCGCTCCCTCAGCACTGCCCCTCCGACATTGCGGTGCTCCCTCAGCCCTGCCCCACTGACAGTGCGGCGCTCCCTCAGTACTGCCCCTCCGACAGTGCGGCGCTCCCTCAGCACTGCCCCTCCAACAGTGCGGTGCTCCCTCAGCACTGCCCCTCCGACAGTGCGGTGCTCCCTCAGCACTGCCCTTCCGACAGTGCGGTGCTCCCTCAGCACTGCACTGGAGTGTCAGGCTAGATTTATGTGCTCAGGTCCCTGAAGTGGGACTTGAACCCACAACCTTCGGACTCAGAGGTGAGAGAGAGTGCTACCCTTCGCACCTTAGGCCTGGGTACAGCAGCATAATGGTTATGTTGCTGGACTACTTACCCAGAGGTCTGGACTAATGATCGGGAAAGCTGAGTTCAAATCCCACACAAGGCAACTGTAGTTTGGCGTTTGCGAGCGGGTAGTGAATGTCACTGTTAGCTACAGCTCGACGGCTCGCAGTCTGGTAACAGCTTACTCCTCCGTCAACTGGAGGAATGTGTCCCCCGTTAAGCTGGGGTGCTGGAGGCTGCACTCATCGTCTCTGCCAGCTCCCTCCATAGCGTCCGCACCATCATCGTATGGACCTTCCTGATCGCAGTGCCAGCAAACCTTCTCTTCTCGCCCATATTCCCACTGAAGGGACTGGAAGCATCACTTTATGAAAGGATATACTTGCTTTGGAGGCAGTTCAGAGAAGGTTCACTAGGTTGATTCCGGGGATGAGGGGGTTGACTTATGAGGAAAGGTTGAGTAGGTTGGGCCTCTACTCTTTGGACAGAAGACTGAGAGGTGATCTCATCGAAACGTATAAGATTATGAGGGGGCTTGACAAGATGGATGCAGAGAGGATGTTTCCACTGATGGAAAGACTAAAACTAGGGGTCATAATCTTAGAATAAGGGGCCACCCATTTAAAACTGAGATGAGGAGAAATTTCTTCTCTCAGAGGGTTGTAAATCTGTGGAATTCGCTGCCTCAGAGAGCTGTGGAAGCTGGGCCATTGAATAAATTTAAGACAGAGATAGACAGTTTCTTAACCGATAAGGGGGGTAAGTGGTTATGGAGAATGGGCAGGGAAGTGGATCTGAGTCCATGATCGGATCAGCCATGATCGTATTAAATGGTGGAGCAGGCTCGAGGGGCCGCATGGCCTACTCCTGCTCCTATTTCTTATGTTCTTAAATGCGGGAGCTCCTCCTGCTCCTGATGCTGCTCATTTTCACATTCTTCTGCTCCCTTCCGAGATAGCGCGTGCATTTCCAGTGACGCACCATGCCTCAATTTCACTCCGCCAGTGGCGGTAAACCAACAGGCGGTATTTTTATCCGCTGCCATTCGACCTAGCAGAAGTAATACGGGCTGGTCCCGGAACCCAGTGGGTTGAAGCCAGATTCGCATGGTTGGGCAGAAGTCCCAGTCTGATGCTCTCTCTTCTTAGACGGTCCCTCGTATCGAGGATGACTTGCTTCCACACCAAAAAGGGGTGAGTTCACAGGTGTTCTAATGAAGGACCTAATATTCCGGATCCCGAACTACATCCTGAAGGGTGAAAGATGCCTGTGCGTGGATTTTTTAACGTGGGATGACCGTTGCACACCAGCCACCACACGGGCTTGACAGAGCGAGGTCTTGGTTCCGTGGCAACGGTTAACCAGGACGACCCGGCTGCTAGTCCATCAAAGAAAGGAGAATGCAACCCTGAACCTTGGCCGTCTCACCCAGGCCATAGAGACAGCCAAGGTAAGACATTGACACGTCACACAGGAACGAGGAACGAGAGATAATAGTTATGAAAAACACGTACAATTGAGTGCATTATTCATGGGAAGAGAGAAAGAAAGACTTGCATTTATATAGCACCTTTCACAACCTCAGGATGTCCCAAAGCGCTTTACAGCCCAGGAAGTTCTTTTGAAGTGAAGTCACTGTTGTAATGTAGGATATTTGCTTGAACTGTATAACACACTAGTTAGGCCACAGCTAGAGTACTGCGTGCAGTTCTGGTCACCACATTACAGGAAAGATGTGATTGCACTGGAAAGGGTACAGAGGAGATTTACGAAGATGTTGCCAGTGTTGTGGAAAAATATTTCCGAGACTGTATAATCTATAAAGAGAGGTTTATTAAATCGGAGACAAAGCTTTGGGAGAAGTGTTAGAGACCCCTGTCTCTGAACCAATTCTCAATTTGGTATCTCCAGTGAGGTTCTTTTATCTTACAAATTACGTCACTTTACATCACATGTTTTAGCACTAGTCCTTAAGTCTAATCATCGCATTACAAGGTTTACAAAGCTTTTCATCCAATGCTGAGTTCTTGATATAAACCATTCTCGCATTGTGACAGGGCATTATAAACAAGTGCAGGCTTTTGGCACCGGTATCGACAAACATCCCACTTAATTATCTCTCCAGTCGTTCATTATCTCACTTTCCTATCTCCATAACTCAAGGCCAGCATACCTTGAAGTCTAACTGTGTTTTTTTATATAAAGCATAATGCATCAGTATTGTCCCTTACAAAATTCATTAAAGAGGAAAATAAAAACAAATGTTTGGTCCCGTATACTAGTCAAGTATATGTCCAAAAATCCGCTCCAACACCAGGACTGGAGAATTTTAGCTATGAGGAAAGATTGGATAGGCTGGGGTTGTTTTCTTTGGAACAGAGGAGGCTGAGGGGTGACTTAATTGATGTGTATACAATTATGAGGAGCCTAGATAGAGTGGAAAGGAAGGACTTTTTCCCTTAGCAGTGGGGTCAACAACCAGGGGCCATAGATTTAAAGTAATTGGTAGGAGGTTTCGAGGGGATTTGAGGGGAAATTTCTTCACCCAGAGAGTGGTGGGGGTCTGGAACTCACTGTCTGAAAGGGTGGTAGAGGCAGAAACCCTCGGCACTTTTAAAAAGTACTTGGATGTGCCCTTGAAGTGCCGTAACCTACAGGGCTATGGACCCAGAGCTGGAAAGTGGGATTAGGCGGATAGATCTTTGTCAGCCGAAATAGCCTCCTTCCATGCTGTAAATTTCTATGGTTCTGTGATTTGGCAGCCAATTTGTGCACAGCAAGGTCCCACAAAGAGCAATGAGCTGGTGACCAGATGCTCTGTTCTACTGATGTTGGTTAAGAAAGTTGAAGTAGAATCTAGTACAGATTTTTAAAACTCGAAAGGGTTTTTCAGAGGATAAGCAGTGAGAGCTTGTTCCCGCTGGTTGGCCAATTGATAGAAAGGCCGCATAGAGTCAGAATTATCTTGAAGGGGGGAAGTCAGAAGAAATGATTTCACTCAAAAATTATTAGCTATTGACCTAGAAATTCGTCACGGGCGCTGGTGCAAAGCGGGCGGTATGGGATCGGCTGCCCGTCTACAGAGCGTCTGATACTCAGTTACATTGACAGCTTTAAACTTTAAAGTTGAGCTGGATTTTCGATGCTGTTGATTCCGAGGTGGTAATGGTGGTGGGGCGGTAAAGTTAGCGCCCGGGAACAGTTTGTGCCTCAGTCAGCAATATTGGGCAGCTGGGCCCTGAGTGTGGGGGGGGGGGGGGGCGCTAAGGGAGGTGTTACACACCTCTCTCAGGGCGCTAGGCCAGCTGAGAATGGGAAGATCCCGTGCTAAACAGCCAGCCTCGGAATGCATTGAGAGAGGCCTGGTGAGAGGAAAAACCTGGAAATAAAACACCAAAAACATTCCCAATAAATAACTCACATCATAAATCTGCAAAACAAAATTTTGAAACACAACCACACTTACCAGAGGTGGGCATTATTGACCTTACTGTGGCCGCTACAGGTCGGACTGCCCGCTTTCCCAGGCGGTCCCAGCAGGGGGCGCTCTACCGGGCGCTACGGATCAGGCAGCAGTCACAAACCGAGCCGGTGTCGCAACCCGGGGGTGTTACACACCGGCTCACCTCTCCCGGGCAGTACTGCTCCTCGCCCCGGCGTAACCGGCCCCGAAAACCCCGGCGGGCGCTGGAGGCCAGACGCCTGCCAGGGAGAGCTCACCGCCGCCATTACCGCCGCTCCGAGGCAAAAACTGAGATGGCAACGAGCGGAAATCCAGCCCAGAGCCCAAGATGTTTGGCAAAAGAACCAGAGGCGACACAAGGAAAAGCTTTTTGACGCAACGAGTGGTTTGGATCTGGAAAGCACTGCCTGATAGGGTGGTGGATACAGATTTAATTGTAGCCTTTAAAAGGGAGTTGGATAAATACTGGAAGGAGAAAAAGTTGCTGGGATCTGGGGAAGAGCGGGGGAGTGGGACTCACTGGATAGCACTGTGAAAGAGCCGTGCAGACTCGATGGACTGAACGGCCTCCTTCTGTTCTATGATTGTATGATTGGAAGTCTGCTCCCTTGGCTCTATGGTATTGTTTCTGAGAGTGAGACCGGTGAGGTAGGGAGTGCCTGCCTGTTGGAGATTGATGCTGCGTTTAAATATTCACAGGGGCAGGACATCCTCAATGGCTTTTCCCAACATTAGGGCATGCTGATTGTTGGTTCTGAAGAAAGGCCCATGATATGGGGCTTCCGCCGTTGCCGGGAAACCAGTCGTTGATTAACGGGCAAGCGTAAGTACATCACATTTACAAACTTTCACTCCCTTTTTTGACCAATTTATTTTTTTTGTATTTTATTTTTCTAAAACGAAAGACTTGGATTTATATAGCGCCTTTCACATTCTCAGGATGTCCCAAAGCATTTTACAGCCAATAAAATACTTTTGGAGTGCAGTCACTGTTGTAATGTAGGAAGCAAGGCAACCAACTTGCGCACAGCAAGCTCCCACACACAGCAATGTGAAAATGACCCAGACCATCTGTTTTTGTTGTGTTGATTGAGGGATAAATATTGGCTGGGACACCGGGGATAGAAACATAAAAATGGGTGCAGGAGCAGGTCATTCGGCCCTTCGAGCCTGCATCACCATTCAATAAGATCATGGCTGATCATTCACCTTAGTACCCCTTTCCTGCTTTCTCTCCATACCCCTTGATCCCTTTAGCTGTAAGGGCCACATCCAGCTCCCTTTTGAATATATCTAATGAACTGGCCTCAACAACTTTCTGTGGTAGAGAATTCCACAGGTTCACAATTCTCTGGGTGAAGAAGTTTCTCCTCATCTCAGTCCTAAATGGCTTACCCCTTATCCTTAGACTATGGCTCCTGGTTCTGGACTTCCCCAACATCGGGAACATTCTTTCTGCATCTAACCTGTCCAGTCCCGTCAGAATTTTATATCTCCCCTGCTCTTCTTCAAAATAGCACCATGGGATATTTTACATACACACCAAAGAGCAGACGCAGCCTCAGTTTAAGTACTTCATTGGCTATAAAGCACTTTGAGACATCCAGTGGTCGTGAAAGGCACGATATAAATGCAAATCTTTCTAACATCTCAACCAAAAGACAGCCCCTCCAACAGTGCAGCATTGCACTGGAGTGTCAGCCTAGATTTATGTGCTTAGGCCCCTGGAGCAGAACTTGAACCCACAACCTCATGACTCAGAGGCAAGTGTGCTACCCACTGAGCCACAGCTGATACTTTGCTGGAATTTAGGTTTTCATGAGTCAGTTGTGTCACTTGTTCTGTTGTTTTTGCTCAAGCATTATAACAGGCACCATGCATTTTCCAGTGATGTACACATTGAACTCAAGCTATTTATGTTATCATTAACAAAGTTTCCCCGGCCCACTCTCTGAGACAATTCAGCCTTGTCAGCGGAAAGAACTTGCATTTACATAGTGCCTTTCATATCCCCAGGACATCACAAAGCGCGTTGCAGTCAAAGTTGCACATTTGAAGTGTAGCCACTGTTGCAATGAAGGCAAACAACATCAATATGCAAGGTCCCAAAAACAGAAATGAGATAAATAACCAGATAATGTGTTTTAGTGGTGTTGGTTGAGGGATAAATATTGTGTGGGATAACAGGACAACGTCCCTCCTACTCTGAATATTGCAATGGGATCTTTTACCTCCATCCCTGAGGGCAGACAGAGCATCGGTTTAACATCTCCTCTGAAAGATGTATCATCTGAGATCGTGTGCTCAAGTCTCTGGAGTAGGGCTTGAAGCCATGAATTGACTCAGAGGCGAGAGTGCTAAAAGGTTGCCGTTTTGTTCTCTGAATGACCTATGCACAGCATACAAGAACAGGAAGATAAGAAGCTTGCGAGTGAGCCGCTTTTAACACCAGAGCAAATCCAGAGCAGAAATTATTTGACTTTATTTCTGAAACCTTCAAAAGAAAACATGGAGCACTTGCTACATTTTTGAAAATTACCTCATCCCCAGCGTGTTGACACTTGAGGGAAATAATGTTCACGCAGCGGGTTGTTGTGATCTGGAACGCGCTGCCTGAAAGGGTGTTGGAAGCAGATTCAATAATAACTTTCAAAAGGGGATTGGATAAATACTTGAACATAAGAATTAGGCATGAGAACAATGTGGCCTGACACGAGACTCCCAAAGCAAGTGCTCTATTCGGAACGCCTACACGGCAAGTGAGCCCCAGGTGGGCAGAGGAAACGTTACAGGGACACCCTCAAAGCCTCCCTGATAAAGTGGAACATTCCCACTGACACCTGGGAGTCCCTGGCCAAAGACCGCCCTAAGTGGAGGAAGTGCATCCGGGAGGGCGCTGAGCACCTCGAGTCTCATCGCCGAGAGCATGCAGAAACCAAGCGCAGGCAGCGGAAAGAGCGTGCGGCAAACCAATCCCACCCTCCCTTTCCTTCAACGACTATCTGTCCCACCTGTGACAGGGACTGTGGTTCTCGTATTGGACTGTTCAGTCACCTAAGAACTCACTTTTAGAGTGGAAGCAAGTCTTCCTTTTCGAGGGACTGCCTATGATGATAAGAATTAGGAGCAGGAGTAGGCCATTCGGCCCCTCGAGCCTGCTCCGCCATTCAATGAGATCATGGCTGATCTTCTACCTCAACTCCAGTTTCCTGCACTGTCCCCATGTCCCTCGATTCCCTTAATATCCAAAAATCTATCGAGCTCTGGAATATACTCAAGGACTGAGCCTCCACAGCCCTCTGGGGTAGAGAATTCCAGAGATTCACCACCCTCTGAGTGAAGAGGTTTCTCCTCATCTCAGTCCTGAATGGCCGACCCCTTATTCTGAGACTGTGACCCCTGGTTCTAGACTCCCCAGCCAGAGGAAACATCCTCCCTGCATCTACCCTGTCAAGCCCTGTCAGAATTGTGTATGTTTCAATGAGATCCCTGCTCATTCTTCTAAACACTAGAGAATATAGGCCTAGTCTACTCAATGTCTCCTCATAGGACAATCCCCCCATCCCAGGAGTCAGTCTGGTGAACCTTCGTTGCACTCCCTCAATGGTAAGGAGACCAGAATGTACACATTACTCCAGGTGCGGTCTCACCAGGGCCCTATATAATTGCAGTAAGTTTATTGGGGCCAAAATTGCCCCTCTCCTTACGACCTGTTACCCTCAAATTGATGGCCACGCTGATGAGTGGAGGGGCCGCTGACTTTTGGTGGAATGGCCGCTGATAGCCCAATTGCCCTCCTGAGATTTCCTAGTGGTGCCCGATCACCCCCTTAACGCTCCGCTGCTGCTGATCCGCGGTAAGCGTGTCATCACCGTGAGTACCGCCGACGGCGACATTCCCCTCCGATATTTTCTGGCCCACCCGGCGGTGCGAAAACAAGCTTTTTCCCGGTGGTCCAGAGAGGCTGTGGCCTTCTGCAGCGGTGGTGCCAGGTCGGCCCGACAATTATGCCCCCCGGGTTCGGCCGAGCCACCAACAGGCAACCTGGCACACACACCCCATCTTGGGTGCCAGGCCGCTGGCCCGACCGAAACCCTCATGAGTGGCCCAGTAGGCCGAAGTTTAAAAATGGCGGCAGCTCTCCCCTTTAAGTGAAGGAGAGAGCCGTGGTGATGCGGCGCCGTGATGACATCATCGCACGGTGACTCCGCACCGCCCCCCAACTTCATCCCCCAGTTACTGTCACCGCCATCTCTTTACCCCTCTCGTGTAGTCACCGCCCCATTTACACTGACTTCCGGATTACAAAGTGCTGCAGTACAGTGGGACCTGGGGGTACTTGTGCATGAAACACAAAAGGATAGTATGCAGGTACAGCAAGTGATCAGGAAGGCCAATGGAATCTTGGCCTTTATTGCAAAGGGGATGGAGTATAAAAGCAGGGAAGTCTTGCTACAGTTATACAGGGTATTGGTGAGGCCACACCTGGAATACTGCATAGAGTTTTGGTTTCCATATTTATGAAAGGATATATTTGCTTTGGAGGCAGTTCAGAGAAGGTTCACTAGGTTGATTCCGGGGATGAGGGGTTTGACTTATGAGGAAAGGTTGAGTAGGTTGGGCCTCTACTCATTGGAATTCAGAAGAATGAGAGGTGATCTTATCGAAATATATAAGATTATGAGGGGGCTTGACAAGGTGGATGCAGAGAGGATGTTTCCACTGATAGGAGAATAACCAGAGGGCAGAATAAGGGGCCGCCCATTTAAAACTGAGATGAGGAGGAATTTCTTCTCTCAGAGGGTTGTAAATCTGTGGAATTCGCTGCCTCAGAGAGCTGTGGAAGTTGGGACATTGAATAAATTTAAGACAGAAATAGACAGCTTCTTAAACGATAAGGGAATAAGAGGTTATGGAGAGCGGGCAGGGTAGTGGACCTGAGTCTATGATCGTATTAAATGGCGGAGCAGGCTCGAGGGGCCGTATGGCCTACTCCTGCTCCTATTTCTTATGTTCTTATTGTTTCTACAATGCAGGCTGTGCACTCTTGGCTGCTGTTGGACAGCGGAAGGCTATCCCATAGATGTTGACGTTACACATTGTTCTTTAGAACCAAGCGAATCAGGCTAGTTAGAAAGATTATAGCACACATTGTTACTGTACGATGTGGAAACAACTCGTTTCATCATGAGCAGTATCATTATTAATCCCTCCCCCCTCTCCCTGCCCCTACACTTGCTTAAAAACCTGTTACATCTCAAACTTTTTCCAGTTCTGGCAAAGGGTCACCGACCTGAAACGTTAACTCTGTTTCTCTCTCCTCAGAGGCTGCCCGACCTGCTGAATATTTCCAGCATTTTCTGTTTTTGTTTCAGATTTCCAGCATCCACAGTATTTTGTTTTTGTCATTATTAATTCCTGAGGTGTGAAGAGGGGATGGTCGTGAAAGGTTTATTTGTTACTTGATATCTGCATGTTTACAGCTAATCCAAAAGAGTTTTAACGGGCCAAACTTTGATGTAGCAGTGCATCTAACAGCGTTAGTTAGACTTGCCCCTGCGCCCTTCAACTGAAAAATGTTTTGCCCATAAAGTTGGTGAAAATGTGAGCTGATAATAGCATGGCGAGGGAAACAGAGCATCTGGGACCTGAGTGAGCAGGACAAGCAACACAGAGTCTCCTTAACCAATGTCAGTGTCAGCTGTGGCTCAGTGAGCAGCACATTTTCCTCTGAGTCAGAAGGCTGTGGGTTCAAGTCCCATTCCAGGGACATCTAAGCTGACAACTCCAGTGCACTGCTGAGGGAGTGCTGTACTGTCAGAGTGCCGTTTTTCAAATGAGATGTTAAACTGAGACCCTGTATGCTCTTTCAGGTGTACGGAAAAGATCCCACGGCACTATTTTGAAAAAGAGCAGGGGAGTTATCCCCAGTATCCTGGTCAATATTTATCCCTCAATCAACATAACAAAAAAACAGATTATCTGTTGCTGTTTGTGGGAGCTTGCTGTGCGCAATTTGGCTGCTGCGTTTCCCACATTACAACAGTGACCACACTCCAAAAGTACTTCATTTGCTGTAAAGCGTTTTAAGGTGGCCTAGAAAGGCGCTATATAAATGCAAGTGTTTCTTTCTTTCCACTCTCCACTCTGGCTCACTCAAGCTATGATTCGCCCATGCAATGTCCTCATTGGCACTGCCCATTTAAGAGGCATGAGAACTGACAACATGCTGGGAGCTGTCATGATGCTGCTGTATGTGCTGGAGCAGGAGAGAAACGGCAGCGAAGAGGGCGACTGGATTGGACGTCACCAAGATCCAGGTCAGTGATTGGAGCGCGGCAGGTACAGCAGGAGCGGCGAGGTCGGGGCGAAGGAGCGGCGAGAGTTTGTAGAGGGATGTGATCGGGGCCCAGGAGAGGTGTGAGTTCGGGGCCCAGAAGAGCCGAGGGCCCAGGGACATATGTGTGCGCACTAGGTCCATGCAGCAGAGCTGGTCTCCAGTCATCTTGGTTAACCCTTGCCACTGGACCAAGACCTAGCTGGTGTGCAACGGCCACCCCACGTTAAAAAAATCCATGCACAGGCATCTTCCACCCTTCAGGATGTAGTTCAGGATCTGGAATATTAGGTCCTTCATTGAAACACCTGTGAACTCATCCTTTTTGGTGTGGAAGCAAGTCATCCTCGACTCGAGGGACTGCCGATGATGATGATGATGTACTTCATCAGTCTAATGTCTCAGCTCTTTCTCCAGTTCAACAGCAGAGGTAAGGGGCCGGGTAGCCTCTGGGCGACAAGGGATTCCTGCTACTTCCATAACTCACGATCCTCTATGTATGTCCACCAGTGCTGCAGAGCAACTCTATAACAAAATACAAATTAAGGCAAGGACGAGAATTGAGAAAACTATTTGGATGCTCAGAAGAGAATCTATTTCCTCTAGTGGGGGAAGTCTAGAACAAGGGAACATAATCTTAAAATTAGAGCCAGGCCATTCAGGGGTGATGGTCAGGAAGCACCTCTTCACACAAAGGGCAGTGGGAATCTGGAACTCTCTCCCCAAAAACTGGGGGAGGCTGGGGGTCAATTGAAAATTTCAAAACTGAGATTGATAGATTTTTTTTGGATAAGTGTGTCAAGGGTCAAAGGTAGGTAAATGGAGTTGAGATACAGATCAGCTTTTCTCCAATCTATCACCTTGGTTTTCGTCATACTTATGTCCTTCTCAATTAGCATCTGAAAGTGTATTATATTATGCTCACTATTGCCTAGATGCTCCTCTACGTTTGCTTCTTGGATTCTTTGCTTAAGAATACACATTTGCTGTAAAGAACTAGCTTGTGTATTCGCAAAGGTTTAACAACGAACTGAACACTACCAATTTATCCACCAGGCCCATCGTGGAGAATCTGAACTCAATTAACCGGGGTTTTATTGCATCTTGTGAATGCCAAGTGACTGGGTAAGCCACTCACAGTGCAACAGCTCCACAACTATTTTAGTGAAAACTATTATCCAAGTGCCCCCCTTAAAAGAGACACTAAAACCGACTAATTAAACCAATTAAACTTTTTACATTATTTGATCAAGATCTAATTGAATGGGAAGTACAGGCTCGAGGGACTGAATGGCCTCCTCCTATTCCTCTGTTCCTTCTTATGATCCTTCCTCAGAACATTCAGGAGTCTCGATAGCCTTCTGCAGGGAGCTAGTGGTGTGCTCCTCTGTGCTGCTGCTGTGAAGGGCTCCAGCCTTTGAGACATGTACACAAACTCCTCCCCTTGTACCGAGAACAGGAGTCCGGTTACTAGCGATCAATGAGAGAATGGGCCTCACAGAATCGGAAAGATCCTTCAATCCCTGACAGATAATCAACTCAATATCCTTCTGCCCCTCTAGAGGTGCTGCCCTCTACACTTTGCACTGACCTGTCCAGACACGACAAGACCTGCAGTCTGTCCTTCAGTGCTGAAGTTGCCTGACTTTGCCTTGATATTTCATGAAGTGGAAGAACATAAGGACATGGGAATTAGGAGCAGGAGGAGGCCATTCGGCCCTTTGAGCCTGCTCCGCCATTTAATGAGATCATGGCTGATCTTCTACCTCAACTCCACCTTCCTGCACTGTCCCCATATCCCTCGATTCCCTTAATATCCAAAAATCTATTGATTTCCGGAATATACTCAAGGGACTGAGTCTCCACAGTCCTCTGGGGTAGAGAATTCCAGAGATTTACCACCCTCTGAGTGAAGAGGTTTCTCCTCATCTCAGTCCATAATGGCCGACCCCTTATTCTGAGACTGTGACCCCTGGTTCTAGACTCTCCGGTTGAATTGCTCAAGTGTAATTGTTGGCCAAGTGCACCTCAAGACTAAGGGCCCTTTAAAACTGACATCCCTCTGGGGCTAATCTGGGGAGGAACTTGTTCTGGAGTGTTCCAGCAAAGAGTAAGCATGGGTTAATTGGCCTCCTTAAGTGCTGTAAACTTCTATAGCTCCACGCTCTCCTAGCCTTCCACTCCCTACACGGCTTTGCACGGATCAAGATTAATCTTTCATTAGCTCAAAGTAATTCTGTATTAACCTACACTATGGTGTAACTGCCAGTGGAAAGAGCCACCAATCAGGGAACAGCTAATGTCAGCACTTATGTAATCAGTTAATTAATGGCTCAAACCAGCCCACAGATAAGGCAGCAGTTAAAAAATGTTTACACATTTCCTAGTATTGAACAGTTAAACTGAAGTCAATGAATGTTAAATAAATTCAAAATAACTAGGCCCTGGCCTAACCCTCAATTCACATCTTTCTCCAGTTTCTCTCCCCTCTTGACCTCTCCACGCTCATCCTGTCCATGAGCCCCACTTCCTGCTCCCTTGACCCTATTCCCACTAAACTGCTGACCACCCAACTTCCTTTTCTGGCTCCCATGTTAGCTGACATTGTTAACGGTTCTCTCTCCTCGGGTACGGGCCCCCTCTCCCTCAAATCTGCCGTCATCACCTCTCTCCTCAAAAAAACAACCCTTAACCCCTCCGTCCTTGCAAAAGACCACCCCTTTTCCAACCTCCCTTTTCTCCCCAAAGTCCTTGAACGTGTTGTTGCATCCAAAATCTGTGCCCATCTTTCCCGGAACTCCATGTTTGAATCCCTCCAATCAGCTTCCCGCCCCTGTCACAGTACTGAAACAGCTCTCATCAAAGTCACAAATGACATCCTTTGTCACTGTGACAAAGGTAAACTATCCCTCCTCGTCCTTCATTACATGAGCATCCTGGATTATAATCTTTCAACCTTCTGTTGCCTGGGCCCCAAGTTCTGGAACTCCCTGCCTAAACCTCTCCGCCTCTCTACCTCTCTTTCCTCCTTCAAGATGCTCCTTTAAACATACCTCTTTGACCAAGCTTTTGGTCACCTGCCCTATTTTCTACTTATGGCATTCGGTGTCTAATTTTTTGTCTTATAATACTCCTGTGAAGCGCCTTGGGATGTTTCGCTAAGCTAAAGGCGCTATATAAATACAAGTTGTTGTGTATTGGCAATGGCAATCCTTATGTTGTCATGACTTCCACTGAGGATAATCTCTGCACCTTGCTGACCTTTCACATGCCACTGGCCTCTTGTACGTAGCTCAACCTGTGTGACCCAAGGGTACATATTGTATCGATATAATGTATAGCGCCCTCTAGCTAGGAGGTATAGGCAGCTGTATTGAGAGAGAGGGTCTGTGGAGGAATGCCATCTTAAGCTCCACATGGCTGCCTGAAATCTCCCAAATAAATAGAGTTAAGTTGAACTATGAGTGTTCAAGAGACTATAAAATACATGGTGTCAGAAACGGAGAATTCCGCTCGTTCGTCGAACGCATCTATGACCGCAATATTGGAACTGTAAGGCTTTTTCGAGCTGATGGAAATCGACATTAAGCAGTGCAGTGCAGTGCATGCTTCCTACACATCACGCGTGGATCCGTGAAGGTCGATAAATAGTCAGAAGTTTGCAACATAATCTAGAGGCATTAGTAAAGTAAACTTAAAGTGACATAACGTATTGTAGAACCTCGATTGGAAAAGTATTTCTACAATTACATGGCCACAATATTTTACTATTAGACTTCTTCTAGTCCTCTGGGTATTTGAACTGTGTATATGAATGTGACAAACTCAAAGTCCTAATCTGTATCGAACTATCATGACCACCACAGTGCCAACTCCCGCACACATTCCTCACCCACCTCCATCGCAGGTGACTGGCGATTTGAACTAACTGGAAAAAATTCAAACAGCTGTGGGACAGCTATGAAATTATCAAGAATATTGTGGAAAAAACAGATAGATTAGGGATGCAACATTTATCACTGCCACTGGCAGCAATGCCCCAGATATCCACAATAATCTTCCCTACAAATCAGAGGTAGACAAGCAGGAAATTGAGATTATTTTGAAGCTCTGGGAAAGAACACTGTAAAGGTAAAACCAACATCATCTATGAACGGTACCAGTTTAACAACTTGTACAAGGGGATGAATGGTTTGACAGATATCTCGTGAAAGTGAGAGAGCTAGCATCGTCATGTGATTGCGGCAATTTGAGGGATGATTTCAACAGAGACCGCATAGTCACCGGAATATCTGATAACACTCTGCGTAAGAGGCTGTTGCAAGAATTAAGCCTAACACTCGATAAATGTGTGATGCTCTGTAAAGCTACAGAGGCCAAGTTGTGCAAATGAAATCCATGAAGCTCACTAAAACAGACTTTGAAGATGTCAAAGCTGTCAGACAGAAACCCCGACCCACAAAGAAAGAATTCACAGACAAAGAGTTCATGAACAATTGCAGATATTGTGGCAACAGACATGAGCTGTCAAAAACTAAATGCCCAGCATATGGGAAGACCTGCACAAGTTGTGGTAAATTAAATCACTTTTCTCAAAAGTGCAGGCAGAGTGGATCGAGGCAGAAGTCTACACATAACCCTAAATATAAGGGCAAACCAAAATTTCATGCACTATATGAGGAGAGTTATGATTCTGATTTTGAAGTCATGACTGTAAAGATGCTTGATAAAGTTGATCGCAGAATCAAGAACAAAGCTTACAGAAAGT
Organism: Pristiophorus japonicus; assembly: GCF_044704955.1. NCBI lineage: Eukaryota > Metazoa > Chordata > Chondrichthyes > Pristiophoridae > Pristiophorus > Pristiophorus japonicus. The sequence continues at coordinate 161,962,046 of NC_091984.1, forward strand.
ATCCTAACAAGATTATGGCTACTTTCTCCATTAAAGGTCAAATGTTAAAAATGCAAATAGATTGTGGGACCACATGCAATGTGCTACCTCTTAGATACTTATCTAAAGTCTTAACGATAAAATAATCTAAGACAACACTGTCACTATATGACAACCTGCAACCATTCCAGTGGTGGGGCCTTGTAATGTGCCACTGGAAAATACAAAGAACAAGCAAAAGCATGTTGTGCCCTTTGTGATCATTGAGGGCCGAAGTGTACCACTGATTGGCTCACGCACTACTCAACAGCTACAACTGATAAAAGTGCAGCATCAGAATATCGCGGTGGGAAATGAACCACGCGAATCGCAAACTACCAACAAGGCAAACATCATCTCGCTAGCGTCCAAAACTAATGTCAACAATACATATCTGGATGTGCTTAAGGGACTTGGACACATGCCAGGGACAGTTCACCTTGAACTTAATGAATCAGGGACACCAGCGGTAATGCCACCCAGACGAGTACCAATAGCGATCAAACAAACGCTAAAAGAGTAACTCGATCGTTTGGAAAAACGACAAATCATCACGAAAGTGGTTGAATCGACGGACTGGGTATCCAATTTAGTGACTGTACAAAAACCAATAGAAAGATACCAGTATGTATCAACCCTCAACATCTGAACAATGCCCTGAAACATGGACACTATCCACTTCCTGTGATCAATGACATCTTGCCACTGATGTCAAATGTAAAGATCTTCACTAAAGCTGACTGCAAGGAGGGTTTCTTGCAATGTGAACTAGATCATTCAGACACCATGGGGACAGTATCGATATAATAGATTGCCATTTGGCATCAGTCATGCCCCGGAAATCTTCCAGCAGAAGCTAGACCAGAACCTCGAGGGTCGAGATGGATTCTACAAGATTGCAGATAATATCTTGATCACTGGATGCAGTGAGACACTTAAAGAGGCTAATCACAATCATAACGCAAACCTACGCAAATTCATGCAGAGATGCAGAGAGCGAAACATCAAACTAAACTTCAATAAGTTCGAATACAAGAGCTCCCATGTGAAATACATGGACACATACTGTCTAGTGATGGACTCAAAGCTGACCCAAGCAAAGTGGTTGCAATCAACGAAATGCAGAAAACGCAGGATGTCGCAGGTGTACAACAATTTGTCGGCATGACAAAGTACCTCGCAAAATTCTTGCCAGATCAGTGAGCCTCTGTAACGACTTACTCATAAAGACACGGCCGGGAAATGGACTGAAGAACAAGACAAAGCATTTGAAGCTTTCAAACAACGCATGACAGATTCTCGGGTGCTCGGGTACTTTGACCACAAACTTGCAACCGAAGGTCAAGGAGATGCTTCAAGCAAGGGTCTTGGGTTCGTCCTTCTGCAACAGGGACAACCTCCAGCAGAAACGCGATACTCTCAAATCAAATAGGAGCTGCTTGCTCAAGTCTTCAGAATGGAACAAAACCATCAATATGTATACGGTCGCAAGATCACGCTATGGACAGACCATAAGCCTATGGTTGCTGTACGACACAAGCCGTTATCTGCAGCACCCAAGTGACTACAACGCCTGCTCATTCGGCTCAACCAATACAGCGTCAAAATAAAGTATCAACCAGGAAAAGAAATGTGCCTAGCAAACACCCTCTCACGCGCATACCTCAAAAACGTGGCGAGATCATCGACAGAAATTGCAGTGGAATGCATCCACATGGTGGACTTCCTCCCATTCTCCAAACAAGGACTAAACATTAAAGACTATGTTTCAAAGTGTGAAACATGTAACACCTATCAATGGAGCTAACCAAAAGAACCATTGATAAGTCACGACCTCCCTGAGAGATTGTGGGAAAAGATTGGTTGTAACATATTCACACTCGATGGCAAAGACTACTTCTGCACAGTAGACTACTACTCTGACTATTTCGAGACAGACAATTTGCATGGAAAGAATGTTGCCACTGTCATCATCAAACACCTCAAGAAACACTTCTCTAACCACAATATTCCAGACAAGGTTCAATCTGACAATGGACCTCCCTTCAACTTTCAACAGTTCACAAACTTTGCCACAGAATATTGATTCGATCACGCAACAAGCTCACCAGAATATCCACAAAGCAACGGAAAGGTTGAGAACGCGGTTAAGCTTGCAAAGCGGTTAATCAAGAAATCAAAGAAAGACTGTGGTGACTTCTACATGAACCTTCTCATCTGGCAAAACTCACTAACTGAAGGCCTTGATAGTTCGCCAGCACAACGCTTACTCGGTCACCACACGAAGACACACTCCCAATTGCAACTGCTCAAACCAAGAATCATACACGATGTCATCGTCAACAAAGAAAGGAACCATGCCATACAAACACACTACTACAACAGAGGTGTTACAGCACTTCCTATACTGCAGGAAGAAGAAACAGTGAGACTCAAACAAACTGGAGAAAGCAAAGAGTGGCAAAAAGCTCAGGTTCAGAAACAAATCAGCATTCGATCATATCAGGTCATTACAGAGGCCGTGAGTATCGCAGAAATAGGACACATCTGAGAGAGAGCGCTGAGACATTGATCGAAACCCCAGAGATCTCAGTGACTACACAGCCAACTAACACGCGAAACAGCACCTCAATGACAACACGTGAAAACAGGGATATGTTGCCTGATATTTCCACTCAGAGCACTGATAAAGGGACTAAAGCGATCAGTGCACAGAACACCACTGAAACAATGTTTGAGGCGAAGTAACAGAATCCGCACAACACCGAAATACCTGGAACACTATGTACAGAAATAAGGAATCATGGACACGGGACACTTGGATAAAGAATTAATAAGACAAGAGTTTTGTTGTTGTTTGCTAAACTTGTAGTTGTTTAATACATGTATTCATAAGAAGTTAACTACCCGTTTATATTGAAGCTAACTTTAATTCATTTTTGTTTCTTATGAAAGGAAAGGTGTAACAAGATAATATATAGCGCCCTCTAGATAGGAGGTATCGATACCGCATTGCGGCACTGGAGCTGCGCATGGATTCATTCTGGAGCATCCGCAATGCTGAGGATGTCGTGAGTAGCGCGTTTAGTGAGTTGGTCACATTGCAGGTAAAGGTTACCCAGGCAGATAGGGGATGGGTGACCATCAAGCAGAGCAGTGGAAGGAAGGTAGTGCAGGGGTGCCCTGCGGTCATCCCCTTCCAAAACAGATGTACCGTTCTGGGTACTGTTGGGGGGGGATTACTCATCAGGGGAGGGCAGCAGCAGCCAAGTTCATGGCACTGTGGGTGGCTCTGCTGCACAGGAGGGCAGGAAAAAGAGTGGGAGAGCTTTAGTGGTAGGGGATTCTATTGTAAGGGGAATAGATAGGCATTTCTGCAGCCGCAATCGAGACTCCGGGATGGTATGTTGCCTCCCTGGTGCAAGGGTCAAGGATGTCTCGGAGCGGGTGCAGGACATTTTGGAGGCGGAGGGTGAACAGCCAGTTGCCATGGTGCATATAGGTACCAACGATATAAGTAAAAAATGGGATGGGGTCCTACAAGCAGAATTTAGGGAACTAGGAGTTAAATTAAAAAGCAGGACCTCAAAGGTAGTAATCTCAGGATTGCTACCAGTGCCACGTGCTAGTCAGAGTTGGAATTGCAGGATAGCTCAGATGAATACGTGGCTTGAGGAGTGGTGCAGAAGGGAGGGATTCAAATTCCTGGGACATTGGAACCAGTTCTGGGGGAGGTGGGACCAGTACAAACTGGATGGTGTGCACCTGGGCAGGAGTGGAACCAATGTCCTAGGGGGAGTGTTTGCTAGTGCTGTTGGGGAGGAGTTAAACTAATATGGCAGGGGATGGGAACCTATGCAGGGAGACAGAGGGAAGTAAAATGGGGGCAGAAGCAAAAGACAGAAAGAAGAAAAGTAAAAGTGGAGGGCAGAGAAATCCAAGTCAAAAATCAAAAAGGGCCACATTACAGCAAAATTCTAAAGGGACAAGGTGTGTTAAAAAGACAAGCCTGAAGGCTCTGTGCCTCAATGCAAGGAGTATTCATAATAAGGTGGACGAATTAACTGTGCAGGCAGCTATTAATGAATATGATATAATTGAGATTACGGAGACATGACTCCAGGGTGACCAAGGCTGGGAACTCAACATCCAGGGGTATTCAACATTCAGGAAGGAAGACAGAAAGGAAAAGGAGGTGGGGTAACGTTGCTGATTAAAGAGGAAATGAATGCAATAGTAAGGAAGGACATTATCTTGGATGATGTGGAATCTGTATGGGTAGCTGCGGAATACCAAAGGGCAGAAAACGCTAGTGGGAGTTGTGTACAGACCACCAAACAGTAGCAGTGAGGTTGGGGACAGCATCAAACAAGAAATTAGGGATGCGTGCAATAAAGGTACAGCAGTTATCATGGACGACTTTAATCTACATATAGATTGGGCTAACCAAACTGGTAGCAATGCGGTGGAGGAGGATTTCCGGAGTGTATATGGGATAGTTTTCTAGACCAATATGTCGAGGAACCAACTGGAGGGCTGGCCATCCTAGACTGAGTGATGTGTAATGAGAAAGGACTAATTAGCAATCTTGTTGTGCGAGGCCCCTTGGGGAAGAGTGACCATAATATGGGTAGAATTCTTTATTAAGATGGCGAGTGACACTGTTAATTCAAAGACTAAGGTCCTGAACTTAAAGACAGGTAACTTCGATGGTACGAGATGTGTATTGGTTAGGATAGACTGGCGAATGATACTTAAAGGGTTGACGGTGGATAGGCAATGGCAGACGTTAAAAGATCACATGGATGAACTACAACAATTGTACATCCCTCTGTGGCATAAGAATAAAAAAGGGAAGGTGGCTCAACCGTGGCTCACAAGGGAAATTAGGGATAGTGTTAAATCCAAGGAAGAGGCATATAAATTGGCAAGAAAAAGCAGCAAACCTGTGGACTGGGAGAAATTTAGAATTCAGCAGGGTTAAATTAGGAGGGGGGAAATAGAGTATGAGAGGAAGCTTGCCGGGAACATAAAAACTGACTGCAAAAGCATACGTGAAGAGAAAAAGATTAGTGAAGACAAACGTAGTTCCCTTACAGTCAGAATCAGGTGAATTTATAATGGGGAACAAAGAAATGGCAGACCAATTGAACAAATACTTTGGTTCTGTCTTCACGAAGGAAGACACAAATAACCTTCCGGAAGTACTAAGGGAACGAGGGTCTAGCGAGAAGGAGGAACTGAAGGAAATCCTTATTAGTCAGGAAATTGTGTTAGGGAAATTGATGGGATTGAAGGCCAATAAATCCCCAGGGCCTGATAGTCTGCATCCCAGAGTACTTAAGAAAGTGGCCCTAGATATAGTGGATGCATTGGTGATCATTTTCCAACTGTCTATCAACTCTGGATCAGTTCCTATGGACTGGAGGGTAGCTAATGTAACAGCACTTTTTTAAAAAGGAGGGAGAGAGAAAACACGTAATTATGGACCAGTTAGCCTGACATCAGTAGTGGGGAAAATTATGGAATCAATTATAAAAGATGAAATAGGAGCGCATTTGGAAAGTAGTGACAGGATCGGTCCAAGTCAGCATGGATTTATGAAAGGGAAATCAGGCTTGACGAATCTTCTGGAATTTTTTGAGAATGTAACTAGTAGAGTGGACAAGGGAGAACCAGTGGATGTGTATTTGGACTTTCAAAAAGCTCTTGACAAGGTCCCACACAAGAGATTGGTATGCAAAATTAAAGCACATGGTATTGGGGGTAATGTATTGACGTGGATAGAGAACTGGTTGGCAGACAGGAAGCAGAGAGTCGGGATAAACGGGTCCTTTTCAGAATGGCAGGCAGTGACTAGTGGGGAGCCGCAGGGCACAGTGCTGGGACCCCAGTTATTTGCAATATACATCAATGATTTAGATGAAGGAATTGAATGTAATATCTCCCAAGTGTGCAGATGACACTAAGCTTGGTGGCTGTGTGAGCTGTGAGGGGGACGCGAGGAGGCTGCAGGGTGACTTGGACAGGTTAGGTGAGTGGGCAAATGCATGGCAGATGCAGTATAATGTGGATAAATGTGAGGTTATCCACTTTGGTGGCAAAAACATGAAGGCAGAATATTATCTGAATTGCGGCAGATTAGGAAAAGGGGAGATACAACGAAACCTGGGTGCCATGGTGCATCAGTCATTGAAGGTTGTCTTGCAGGTAGAGCAGGCGGTGAAGAAGGCAAATGGTATGTTGGCCTTCATAGCTAGGGGATTTGAGTTTAGGAGCAAGGAGGTCTTACTGCAGTTATACAGGGCCTTGGTGAGGCCTCATCTGGAATATTGTGTTCAGTTTTGGTCTCCTAATTTGAGAAAGGACGTTCTTGTTATTGAGGGAGTGCAGCAAAGGTTCACCAGAATGATTTCAGGGATGGCAGGACTGACATATGAGGAGAGACTGGATTGACTGGGTCTGTATTTACTGAAGTTTAGAAGAATGAGAGGGGATCTCATAGAAACATAAAATTCTGACGGGTCTGGACAGGTTAGATGCAGGAAGAATGTTCCTGATGTTGGGGAAGTCCAGAACCAGGGGTCATAGTCTAAGGATAAGGGGTAAGCCATTTAGGACTGAGATGAGGAGAAACTTCTTCACTCAGAGAGTTGTTAACCTCTGGAATTCCCTACTGCAGAGATTTGTTGATGCCAGTTCGTAAGATATATTCAAGAAGGAGTTAGTTATGGCCCTTACGGCTAAAGGGATCAAAGGGTATAGAGTGAAAGCAGGAATGGGGTACTGAGGTGAATGATCAGCCATTAAATGGTGGTGCAGGCTCGAAGGGCTGAATGGCCTACTCCTGCACCTATTTTCTATGTTTGTATGATATAATGTATAGCGCCCTCCAGCTAGCAGGTACCGCTATAACGTATAGCGCCCTCTAGTTAAGAGGTATCGATATAATGTATAGCGTCCTCCAGCTAGGAAGTATCGATATAATGTATAGCGCCCTCTAGCTCGGAGATATCAATATAATGTATAGCGCCCTCTTGCTCGGAGGTATCGATATAATATTTAGCGTCCTCTAGCTAGGAGGTATCGATATAATGTATCGCGCCGTTTACCTCGGAGGTATCGGGAGCTGTATTGAGAGAGAGGTTCGTGAAGGAGCACTATCTTAAGCTCCACATGGCTGTCTGAGATCTCCCAAATAAATAGTTACGTTGAACTAAGAGTGTTCAAGAATGTTCAAGGTACTATAAAATACACATACCAGGAGCCACCTGTCCTGAGTGTGTAAGCATGCAGCATGCAGGTACTTCAGGTAGTTCTTTGTTCATAGAAATCATAGGATCACAGAAATTCACAGCACGGAACGAGGCCATTGCGGCCCATCATGTCCGCGTCGCCCAACAAAGAGCTACCCAGCCTAATCCCACTTTTCAGCTCTGCTAAGGGAAATAGGTCCGTCCTACTCACTCTATCTAGGCACCTCATAATTTTATACACCTCAATAAGGTCTCCTTCAGCCTCCTTTGTTCTGATGAAAACAACTCCAGTCTATCCAATCTTTCCTCATAGCTAAAATTCGTCAGTCCAGGCAATAGCCTCATAAACCTGGGCTTGTTTTCTTTAGAACAGAGGAGGTTGAGAGGAGACCTTATTGAGGTGTATAAGCAGGGGTGTCAACAACCAGGGGGCATAAATTTAAAGTAATTGTGGGGAGGTCTAGACGGGATTTGAGGGGAAATTTCTTCACCCAGAGGGTGGTGGGGGTCTGGAACTCACTGCCTGAAAGGGAGGTCGAGGCAGAAACCCTCACCACATTTAAAAAGTACTTGGATGTGCACTTGAAGAGCCGTAACCCACAGGGCTATGGACCCAGAGCTGGAAAGTGGGAATAGGCTGGGCAGCTCTTTGTCGGCCGGCGCGGAAACGATGGGCTGAAATGGCCTCCTTCCATGCTGTAAATTTCTACAATTGTATGATCAGCAGGGAAAACCTTGGTTGAAGAAAATGGATATTTTAGAAGTCCTGGTAAGGAACTGCCCACTGCCACCTTCCTAATACTGCCCGACTCGGCCTCTGCCTCAGCCTACGTGCTGCTGAAACCCTTAGCCATTCTATTGTTACCGTGACACTATTCTAACGCTCGCCTGCCCAGTCTCCCATAATCCACCCTCCATAAACTTGAGCACATCCAAAACTCTGCTGCCCATATCCGAACTCGCACCAGGTCCTGTTCACCCATCACCCCTGTGCTCGCTGATCTACACTGGTTCCCGATCCACTGACACCTCCATTTTAAAATTCTTGTCATTGTGTTCATTTTCCTCCATGGGCCTCACCCCTCCCTATCTCAGTGACCTCCTCCAGCCCCACAATCCTCCCTATCTCTGTAACCTCCTCCAGCCCTACAACCCTCCCTATCTCTGCAACCTCCTCCAGCCCCTACAACCCTCCCTATCTCTGTAACCTCCTCCAGCCCCTACAACCCTCCCTACCTCTGTAACCTGCTCCAGCCCTACAACCCTCCCTATCTCTGTAATCTCCACCAGCCCCACAACCCTCCCTATCTCTGTAACCTCCTCCAGCCCTACAACCCTCCCTATCTCTGTAACCTGCTCCAGCTCTATAACCCTTCCTATCTGTAATTTCCTCCAGCCCCTACAACCTTCCCTATCTCTGTAACCTCCTCCAGCCCCCACAAACCTCCCAATCTCTGTAACGTCCTCCAGTCCTACACCCCTCCCCATCTCTGTAACCTCCTTCAGCCCGATACCCCTTCCTATCTCTGTAACCGCCTCCAGATCTAAAACCCTATCTCTGTAACCTCCTCCAGCCCTATAACCTTCTTTATCTCTGTAACCTCCACCAGCCCTACAACCCTCCCTATCTCTGTAACCTCCTCCAGCCCCTACAACCCTCCCTATTTCTGTAACTTCCTCCAGCCCTAAAACTCTCAGTATCTCTGTAACCTCCTCCAGCCCTAAAACCCTTCCTATCTCTGTAACCATCTTCCACCCCCACAACCCTCCCTATGTCTGTAACCTCCTCCAGCCGTAAAACCCGCCCTAACTCTGTAACTTCCCCCAGCCCTACAACCCTCCCTATCTCTGTAACCCCCTCTAGCTCTCACAACCCTCCCTATCTCTGTAACCTCCTCCAGCCCTACAATCCCACCTATCTCTGTAACCTCCGCCAACCCTAAACCCCTCCCTATCTCTGTAACCTCCTCCAGCCTTACAACCCTCTCTATCTCTGTAACCTTCTCCAGCCCCTATACCCCTCCCTATCTCTGTAATTTCCTCCAGCCCTACAACCCTCCCTATCTCTGTAATTTCCTCCAGCCCTACAACCCTCCCTATCTCTGTAATTTCCTCCAGCCCTATAACCCTCCAAGATCTATGCGTTCTCCCAATTCTGGCCTATTGAGCGTCCCCGATTTCCCTCGCTCCACCATTGTCAGCAGTGCCTTCAGCTGCCGAGGCCCCAACTTCTGGAATTCCCTCAATAAACCTCTCCGCCTCTCTCCCTCTCCCTTCTGTAAGACTCTCTTTAAAACCTTCCTCTTTGACCAAGCTTTTGGTCACCTGTCCTAATATCTCCTTATGCAGCTCAGTGTCAAATTTTATCTGATAATGCTCCTGTGAAGCGCCGTGGGGCGATTTACTTTGGTAAAGCCATTATATACATGCCAATTGTTGTAGTTGAAAGTGAAGTGATTAGAAAGACAGAGAAACTGGAAGAACGTGATGAAGGTGGAACGATTCCTTGATGGTCCTGAGTAACTTTGGCATAAGATTGGCAGAAACCCCAAAGAAATGGCGGAAAAATGCCTATCTCTGGGGTTTCAGTTGACCTCCCATTGAAGTTACGATAGGATAGTGAGAACTCCTATGGGAATTACTGGTGACGCTTGTAAGAGATGCCTGTGGAAAGACCATTTGCCATGGAGGCAAAGAGCGAATCCAGGAAGGAAGGAATCAGACTTGGCTCACATAAAAGTGAGGGATGGATGGCACATGCAATGAAATTGCCAGGACCAGAGGAAGAGCAGGAAGCAGAACGAACATCATCATCATAGGCAGTCCCTCGGAATCGAGGAAGACTTGCTTCCACTCTAAAAATGAGTCCTTAGGTGGCTGAACAGTCCAATACGAGAACCACAGTCCCTGTCACAGGTGGGACAGATAGTTGTTGAGGGAAGGGGTGGGTGGGACAGGTTTGCTGCACGCTCCTTCCGCTGCCTGCGCTTGGTTTCTGCATGCTCTCAGCGATGAGACTCGAGGTGCTCAGCGCCCTCCCGGATGCACTTCCTCTACTTAGGGCGGACTGGTCTTTGGCCAGGACTCCCAGGTGTTGGTGGGGATGTTGCACTTTATCAGGGAGGCTTTGAGGTTGTCCTTGCAACGTTTCCTCTGCCCACCTTTGGCTCGTTTGGCGTGGATGAGTTCCGAGTAGAGCACTTGCTTTGGGAGTCTCGTGTCTGGCATGTGAACTGCGCGGACCGCCCAACGGAGCTGGTTGAGTGTGGTCAGTGCTTCAATACTGGGGATGTTGGCCTGGTCGAGGACGCTAATGTTTGTCCTCCCAGGGGATTTGTCGGATCTTAGGGAGGGATGGGTGGCACATGCAATGAAATTGCCAGGATCAGAGCAAGAGCAGGAAGCAGAACGAACAAGGTTTTCAGTGTCAATAATACACAAGCAAAACATTGAGAATGTGGCAAATCTGAAATAAAGAGAATGTGTGTTGGTGAGCAGGTGGGGAGAGAAACAGAATGAACGTTTCAGCTCCCTGACCTTCTGTCACAAGTTACTTATACTGCTTTCATGTTAGTATACTGCCACGATGCGGTCTCCTCAACATTCGGGAGACCAAACGCAGTTTGGATGATTGCTTCACTGAACACCTCCATTCAGTCCACGAGCTTCCGGTTGCTTGCCATTTTAATTCTCCATCCCACTCCCACTCTGACATCTCCGTCCTCAGTTTCCTACACTGTTCCAATGAAGCTCAACACAAGCTCGAAGAACAGCACCTCATCTTTTGATGAGGAACTTTACAGCCTTGTGGATTAAACATTGGTTTCAGTGACTTCAGACCATTCCTTAGACAGCAGCAGCAGTTGATGGTTCTCTGGTCAATTTCAAGCTCCTGCAGACACATCTTTTGTTTCTTTACTTGTCCTGATTTCTACCCTCCATAAACTTGAGCTCATCCAAAACTCTGCTGCCCGTATCCGAACTCGCACCAGGTCCTGTTCACCCATCACCCCTGTGCTCGCTGATCTACACTGGTTCCCGATCCACTAACACCTCCATTTTAAAATTCTCGTCATTGTGTTCATTTTCCTCCATGGCCCTCGCCCCTCCTTATCTCTGTAACCTCCTCCAGCCCCACAACCCTTCTTTTCTCTGTAACCTCCTCCAGCCCCTACACCCCTCCCTATCACTGTAACCTCCTCCAGCCCCACAACCCTCTCAATCTCTGTACCTCCTCCAGCCCCACAGCCCCCCCCCATCTCTGTAACCTCCTCCAGCCCCACAACCCTTCTTTTCTCTGTAACCTCCTCCAGTCCTACACCCCTCCCTATCTCTGTAACCTCCTCCAGCCCCTACACTCCTCCCTATCTCTGTAACCTCCTCCAGCCCCTACACTCCTCCCTACCTCTGTGACCTCCTCCAGCCCCACAGCCCCCCAAGATCTCTGCGTTCCCTTTTCCCTCGCACCATCATCCCTTTTGTCATTGACTCACTCCTGCCTTCCACCCTATCACAGACCTTCTCTTTTCTTCCTTCCTCCTCTCCTCGCCCCCTTTCCCTGCCTCTGTACTTGCCAAAAATGTTACATCGCTAACTTCTTCCAGTTCCCCGACCTGCAACCTTCACTCGGTTTCTCTCTCCGCGGGGGTTTCCAGTTTTTCCAGCATTGCAGCAGTTTTTATTTATATTTGGGACTCATGTGGGTTCCCACAGTGCCGCCTTTCACCCAGAGGCAGTGAGTGTCATTAATAGAGTTGTTCCCTAGTGAGAACAAGTTCAGGTGGTGGAATGTCGGGACTGGCTGTTCAAGAACGAAGTCAGGGGGGAAGTCCAGTGATGGTTGTGGTGCTGTTCAAAGAAGTTGATTTTCAGAGATTCTCCCAGTGACAGATGTAGGTGTATGTAGGGACTGTAGGTCCACGATCGACATGCAATCAATGGAGAGTCATGGATGTAGGCAGATAGAGACTCGACAAGGAAGGAAGAGTACAGGCAAGAGGAGAGTCAATTTGTGTGTTTTTTTGGCGAGAAAGAGTCTGAGAGGTTGGGGAACTATGTGGTTGGAGGCCTTGGGGAGATCCAGAAGACATTATATCAGTGACACTCTGTGAGCTCATGAGTTGGTCATTGGTGGCGGTGTCATAATCAAGAGGGAAATAGGTATGGGAGATAGGTAATGTTTAGTCTCGGGCCTTCAGGTTCATCCTTCATAATTGTCAACAAGGGATCTGAAGTTGGCTGTTTTCATTCCCAGTACCTCAACATCAGCAGAGATGTTACTATATGCTCAAGGCAGAATGCAGACACCTGCTCCCTCATGGCACAGGTCAGGTTGGATGCAGTGAAACACATTTTGATAGTAGGCTGTTCTGCACTCCCCACATTATCTTCCAGCAGTGTTGCACAATTCCTGTGTACACATTCATAACATGTACCTGTCACAAAGCTGGTCTCGTGACATTAGAATCTAGAAGCACTGCGAAATGGGTCAATCATCATGTTTTACTTCCACCCGGAAATGCTTCAGTTGTCAACAAAGGCCCTTCCTCACATGTTCCAGGCATCATCTCCTCACATCCTCCCCAGACAGGGCCTAGGGCTACTTCTTACGTTGCTGGGTGGTTCTGAGACGGGGTCCGTTGCTGGGTGGTGGACAATTTAGGGTCCAGTTGACTGAAGGATGAAAGATTAGAATCGAATCAACTCTCACACATTGCAACAGTGACTACATTCTAAAAAGTGCTTCATTGGCTGTAAAGTGCGTTGAGAGGTCCGGTGCTCGTGAAAGGCACGCAAGTCTTTCGTTCTGTGGCAGACTCGGTAATCCGCTATCAGTGCTTGACGGGTCCAGGGTGCTCCAGCGCATAACTGATGATTGATCAGGCAGCCAGGCCCACTAATTGGACCTTAAAGGCAGACTGACATGAGGAATTAGGGCCGGGGGGGGGGGGGGTGTGGCAATTTTTCCCACTCAGTCCCAACTAACTCAGCAAGCCACCACTCACTGTCAGGTATGGTGATGCCGTGGGTTATCTCCAGTATGATCGCTGTCCGCACTTTGTGAGCGGGCTGTGCTGGCCACTATATCATGGCTGTTACCAATCAGTACCCAATCGTTCTGTACTTAACTCAAGTGCATTCTCCAGGAAGGGAATGTGAATTCTACAATCGGACAAGCAGAAACTGGGTATCTTTACGATTTCCTGGTCAGTTGGTTGGATAGTCAATGGGTTTCTGCTGATTCACAACAAAGCTGACACAGGGCACTGTTGCTGTCACATGTTCTCCAGAGGGACTGACTTCTTCAGCACTGGCTTCATCAGCACTGGCTTCTGTCACTCCTGTAAAAGAAATGGCATATTATGAGTATGTAGGCATTGTTATGCATATTCCTTGGGCACTGTTAGTGCCTATTGTGGCCAGATGGAGTGTCACCTTCCTGTCAGTGTCGTGCCTTGCAAATATAATGCACTCCTCAAGTAATTCATTACGTGATGTGCATTCAGATGTTTGCATTTGATACGGTGTTATACAAATACAATGATTACCAATCCAGTTTGCTTCCAGCTGCTTTGCATTCCACCCCGCTCTCAAAGAGCTGTGTGTGGGGAAATGGCTAATGCTGCTTCCTCGAAGAGTGTCAAGGGCCTGCTCTGTGGGGTACCACCACCAGTCTGTAGCCTCTTGTGTCTATTGAAGACCAAGTTCTCCGGCATGTGGAATGGATAGCAAGCGGTCATTAAAAGTGCAGTGAAAATATAAGCCCGAGATCATGGATAGTATTTGTATAACCATGTTAGCTGCACTTCGAGGCTATCAATACACACGGTTTGCATCGTACACACATTTGGGTTATCAGCAATGTGCTTATATGGAATATTCTGATACTTCACATTCATACCCCAGGGAGCTGTGGAGGCTGGGTCATTGAATATATTTAAGGCAGAGATAGACAGATTTTTGAGTGATAAGGGGGTGAAGGGTTATGGGGAGCAGGCAGGGAAGTGGAGCTGAGTCCATGATCAGATCAGCCGTGATCTTATTGAATGGCGGAGCAGGCTCGAGGGGCCAAATGGCCTACTCCTGTTCCTAGTTCTTATGTTCTTAATGCTCATTGCTTAATTTTTTGTTTCACTGGGTCCATGTTTTTAAACTTTCTTTCATTAAGGTGGTTAGCTATGTATGTATATATATATATATAGATTTACACTTGCAACTCTTTGCCATGTCCATATATGGCTGTTCAGGTATCTCAGATTAATTGTCATTACTTATTAACTGCCATGTATGACCCATCTGTATAGTTACATTAACGTTCACTCTTCAGCCATGTGCTTTTCTTAAGGTCAGACAGCTTCTTCTGCAATAGTGAGATAGGTAGCTCTAATTTCATTGATAGCCCCGTCGATTCGGACACCTTTTAGCCCCGAAGGTAGCCTTTTGCATCCATCAGTAGCTGCAGGAACATGCTTTCTTTTACAGGATGCGTCACTCCATCAGCAGACACTGCACTTGGCTTTGTGAGCCGTTTTATACATCACCTGTATGATGCTGAATGAACAACTCAGCAGTCTGGATTTGGAATGGACACTTGGGTCAAGAACACAGAGGATGAGCACTAGCCCAGCACTGGACGAAGAAAATCGACAAATCAAAAAATAGGGCCAAAGTAATAAACTCAAACTATGGTAACCAAGTTATCCATAAAATTTGCGTGTTCCCTTCAACCTTCAAGAAGGTAATGAATGATAGATAATCTGCCCTCAACTTTTGAACCCCATCCAGTTTTCTTTTTCAAAGTCAATGGGGTGTTACCCTATCTGATTTGCTTTTCCATTGACTTTGAAAAAGAAAAGTGCACTCATGCTCATGTGTTGCCTGGAGCCAAGTTAAATAATGCCCTTAGCTTTATCATTCAAGGGAGAAGTTGGGTAGAAATATTGCAAAAATAAATGAATACTTCACAATGAAATCACATTCCTGAGCCAAATCATATATAGCTAGCAACTTTACATATTGGAAGTCACTTGTGTCCAGCAGACCGAGAGACAACTTTGTAATTATACAGCGCATGTAACATCCCAAGGTGCATCACAGGAGCTTTATAAAACAAAATAAGGAGATATTAGGGCAGATGAGCAAAAGCTTGGTCAAAAAAACATAAGTTTTAAAAGGAGCATCTTAAAAGGAGAGGTAGAGGCTTAGGGACGGAATTTTAGAGCTTAGGACATCGGCAGTTGAAGGCACAGACAGCAATAATGGAGCGCTTAAACATTGGCGCTGCTCAAGAGGCTGGTTTAGAAAAGTAGATAGTGATTGTGGGACTGGAGGAGATAAGAGAGATAGAGCGACACCGCCAAGGAAGGATTTGAAAACAGAAAAAGGAGGAATATTTTAAAAGCAAGGTGTTGCAATAACAAACTGCAGGGATAGTATGATGCCGTGAGCCATTGGTACTAATACACGTGCAGTGCCCACAACCGGGGCAGAAATCCCTTCTGAAGCAACTTCAAGACAGTCACTGCAAGTCAGAAATGCCCTGGATATGATCAGTTGGAATCAGATAATCATAGGCGGTTCCTCGAACGAGGATGACTTGTTCCACATGAGCTCACAGATGTTTCAATGAAGGGCCTGATGTTCCAGTCCTGAACTCCAGTTGAGGGGGTGGAAGATGCCTGTGCGTGGATTTTTTTAACGTGTGGTGACCGTTGCACATCAGCCACCACACAGACTTGACAGAGCTAGGCCTTTATCCCTTGGCAAGCGTTA
Organism: Pristiophorus japonicus; assembly: GCF_044704955.1. Classification (NCBI taxonomy): domain Eukaryota; kingdom Metazoa; phylum Chordata; class Chondrichthyes; family Pristiophoridae; genus Pristiophorus; species Pristiophorus japonicus. Next base: position 161,978,092 of record NC_091984.1, read on the forward strand.
ACCAGGATGACTGGAGGCCTGCTCTGCTGCACAGACCAAATGTGCACATATCGCAGTGTGGGCTGGCCCGTGCTGCCCCTGGGCCCTCGGCTCTTCTGGGCCCCGTACCCTCATTTGCCTCACCTTCGCCCACGATGTTCCAGGGCCCGGCGCTCCAGCTCTATTTATAGCCCCGATCTGCAGTGGTGCTCTCAGTGCAGAGGAAGTTATTTAGTGAACAAAGCAATGAAGAGACGTAGTAAAATCATCACGAAGGAACCGTGTGAACATGACCCTTTTACTATAGGTGTACCTGCAGACCAGGCATCATGTGGACACATACACAGGCACACACACTTCCAACATCTTCAGCATGTGTACTGTAGATTTGTTTCATAAGGAAAGCAATTGATTAAAAACCACTTTACTCAATTTTAGCAATGACAATTCAAAATATAAAGACAGAGACAGCAATTTAAAAAGGTTCTATGTTTTTCTTAATTAAAAAAAAACCTACAGCAAAAGTTGAACCCTGAAACAAATCTGTACCATCAAAATACAGTAAAAAATACATCAATGCTAACAGCATGTTTCAGAAACTTGCACAAAATGTAGTACTGAGAGGAGCAAATCCCAGTTAGTGTACCTAAGCAGGGACTACAGAGATAATAAACCTCGGAAACAAATTTTTACAACTGAACTTTTTCCCTGTAATGCCTTAAAATAGTTTAAAAAACATCAAGTGACAAGTGAACAGTGACTTACTGCAGGACGGACCAGTCACATATTGCTCATTGACTTCGACCCCCTCCTCCCCCGCAAATAAAAGATTAGAATGCACAGCCAGTTAGTGTCAGACAGCTCAGGTTTTACAGATATTTGTCAAACCCAAGAGATAGAGCTGAGCATTATGGATTTTTTTTTCCGGACTTGTCGCTCGAGGAGGAGTTCAGTCACTCAGGTAAATGTACAATGAACAACGGCATGGTTTTTAAAAAAAAAAGGAAACTGGAAGAATCCAGTGCCCTTGGACCCAGCAACAATAACGGGAGCACCAACATTAGGTCGGTCGGACTACAGCCAAGTTCAAATTGTCGTACAGGAATGCAGTACGCTAATTTTTTTGCGAGCTTGCAGTGTAGCCCAGCTCCCATTCAGGAGAGGGTCCCGCAAACACACGCAGTGTTCTGAATGCAATTGAACGATTTATGGGACTGGTCATCGGGCCCCCCAACAAGAAAGTCACTAAAGCTCATTTTTCTGCAACTAGACCAGACATTTTTAAGAACATCTGCCCCAGCACTGCAAAAACATTGATCGGAAAATGTAAACTAGTTAAAAGTTAGTGAAATTGTGCAGTTTACCGTGTTAGTTATATTTGTGGATTAGTACAGATCCAGGAGACGTTTAGTAAGATGAGAATGTCACTCGACCATAAAATATTAATGCTGTATTTTAATAAAAACACAAAGCCCCGCTTTAATATCAATGTTGATGGCATTAAATTCCAGGTTAGTGTCCATGTGAAGTTGACCAGTCAACTTAGAGTTATTAACTGTTCGAAATAAGAGAACAGTTTTGTTGTCCTATCCCAAGAATCATTCCTCACCTTCCAGATAGAAACAGAAATTATGTTCTGAAATACTAGTCAAACCCTTCTGACCCTCCCCCTTTAGCACCTGTACAGTACAGGAGTTGAGACTCTAAGGTCCCACATTTCAACAGGTATCACTGCTACAAATGCCAGGTCCATTAGTGCGTTATTTTGCTTAATTTTTGTTGTACTCGGTAGGCTTGTCCCCAGACTCGCTCAATAGGCATGTGCGGACCAATGCCTCGGTCACTGCATAAGGGTCACAATTAGCAGAAGGGCGGCGGTCTTCGAAGTAGCCTTTCTTGTCCTGGCCAACAGAGCGAGGGATCCGAATGCTGGCTCCTCTGTTGGCAACACCAGCAGAGAACTCATTGATATTTGAGGTTTCATGGTAGCCCGTCAAACGTCTAGCATTGTCCAACCCTCCTTTAGGATCGTAAGCACGAATGTGGTACTGATGCCTCTTGCCCAGCTTTTCAATTGATTCTTCAATGTACCTAAGAGAAGAATAGTTTTACTATTTTGTACTGAACCGACGATTCCTTTCTGCAGTCCCTTCTTTTTCATCCCCCTCTCCCCTGCAGCGCTACTGCCCCGCTATCAAAGGGGAGTGTTAGTACATTATATCAATTATCCTACAGCCCTCTCAACAATGTTGTCTCATTTGCCCAGTTATGGAGTAAATCACAAGTAGCTCAGATACAATAGCCCACATTCCAGGATATTGGTCTCTTAAATGTTCTTCCCTTTCATTAATTCCAGTGAGTATATAAAGACTTGCATTTATATAGCGCCTTTCATGACACTGGGTATCTCAAAGCTCTTTACAGCCAATGAAGTACTTTTTGAAGTGTAGTCAAATGTGGGCAACGAAACAGCCAACTTGCACACAAGCAAGCTCCCACAAACAGCAATATGATAACCCAATAACCTGTTTTTATGTTGATTGAGGGATAAATATTGGCCAGGACACTGGGGATAACTCCCTTGCTCTTCTTTGAAATAGTGCCATGGAATCTTCTGTCCAGTTGAGAGCAGACAGGGCCTCGGTTTAACGTCTCATCTAAAAGACAGCATCGCCGACAGTGCGGCACTCCCTCAGCACTGCACTGGAATGTCAGTCTAGATTTATATGCTCAAGTCCCTGGAGTGGGACTTGAACCCACAATCTTCTAACTCAGTGGTGAGTGTGCAACGCACTGAGCCACAACTGACACTCAGTACAGAACGATCAAATGTGCCAGAAGACTTCTCAATTTGAACAGGAGATACTCACTTCAAGCCTCCTTCTTCCCTCATGGCTTTGGTGCTAAAGTTGGCGTGGCACCCAGCACCATTCCAGTTACCGGGTATGGGCTTCGGATCAAAGCTGGCAATGATACCAAAGTCCTCACACACCCGGTGCAGAATAAATCTGGAAATCCACAAGTGGTCACCCATGCTGATGCCTTCACAAGGTCCAACTTGATACTCCCACTGTAAAGTTGGAATATATGTGATCAGTTCAAAAGGGAAAAAAGTGCACAAGGGTGATTACATTAGAACATTTTGTAAAGTGTAAAGTCCGCGGCCCCCGGCCTGCGAGCACCATCGGAGCAGGCCGGGGAGCGGAAGGAGCAGCGTACCACTTCAGGGAGCAACACGTGCTGGAGCAGGAGAGCAACAGCAGCGAAGAGGGCAACTGGATTGGATGTCACCAAGATCGAGGTCGCTGATTGGAGCGTGGGCAGGTACAGCAGGAGCAGCAAGGTAGCGGTGAGAGACCGTAGAGGGACGTGATCGGGGCCCGGGAGAGGCGGGAGTTCCGGGCCCAGAAGAGGCGGGAGTCCAGGGGCAGCACGGGCCAGTCCACACTGCGATATGTGTGCGCACTAGGTCCTTGCAGCAGAGCTGGTCTCCAGTTCGGTTAATCCCCGCCACTGGACCAAGACTTAGCTCTGTCAAGCCCATGTGGTGGCTGGTGTGCAACAGTCACCATACATTAAAAAAATCCAAGCCACAGGCATCTTCCACCCGACAAGATTTAGTTCGGGATCCGGAATATTAGGTCCTTTATTGAACCTTTTGGGCGTGGAAGCAAGTCATCCTCGACTCGAGGGACTGCCTATGATGATGTCTCAACTAGATCTCCTGTTTATGGGGGAAACTCTGCACTGCCCTGATTTTTCAATACTAACTGGCCAGGTATTTACCCAAAAATTAGTAGCGCAGATCGGATACAGAATAAATGAAACTTGTCTTGTTATTGTCTGATTACCCTCTTTAAAAAAAAAAGAAACACAGGATGGTAGGAAGGATTGACCTGCTGACTCACCTCAAGTTATCCACACATTGATTTTCAGCTGGATCTTGATTTAGGTGGCCAGAGTGGAAATAGGCAGTGGCCTCACCAATATGTAAATTCAGGGTCAGATCATACAGTGAAGACCTTGATGCCATTCTGTCTACCACTGTTGTTACTGCCAGTTACATAGGAAACAGCAAAAGGAGCGTGCAACAAACCAAGCACCCCACCCACACGTCCCTCCAACCATCTGCCCAACCTGTGACACAGACTGTAGGTCCCACATTGGACTCAGTCACCTGAGAACTCATTTTTAGTGTCATCCTCAACTCCGAGGGACAACTTAAGAAGGAGGAGGAACAGGAGCAGGCCATTTGACCCCTCAAGCCTGTTCCACCATTCAATGAGTTCATGGCTGAGCTGTACCTGAACTTCAGATCCCTGGATATCTTACTCATCATCATCATCATCATTAGGCAGTCCCTCAGAATCGAGGAAGACTTGCTTCCACTCTTAAAAATGAGTCCTTAGGTGGCTGAACAGTCCAATAAGAAAGCCAGTGTCTGTCACAGGTGCGACAGAGAGTCGTTGAGGGAAGGGAGGATGGGACTGGTTTGCCGCACGCTCTTTCCGCTGCCTGTGCTTGGTTTCTGCATGCTCTCGGCGACGAGACTCGAGGTGCTCAGCGCCCTCCCGGATGCACTTCCTCCACTTAGGGCGGTCTTTGGCCAGGGACTCCCAGGTGTCAGTGGGGATGTTGCACTTTATCAGGGAGGCTTTGAGGGTGTCCTTGAAACATTTCCTCTGCCCACCTTTGGCTCATTTGCCGTGAAGGAGTTCAGAGTAGAGTGCTTGCTTTGGGAGTCACGTGTCTGGCATGTGGACAATGTGGCCTGCCCAGCAGAGCTGGTCAGTGCTTCAATGCTGGGGATGTTGGCCTTATTTAACAAAAGTCCAATTCTCTCAATCTTGAATTTTCCTCAACATTTTCACAAAGGTTGGGCAGTATAGTTTCAGAGGTGGTCATTCAGTGCCATTGTGGGGCATCCTTAATTGCAGCAAGGGGCAGCGAGCAGGTCCGACATATTTTACTGCAGTTGGCTATTTTGAGCCTTAAAAAGGCCTAATATTTGATCTCCCTGCTGTTATAGATGCTGAAAAATGTCCCGCCACAATAAACCATGCTCACATCCCCAGACATCCACCCCTCCTTTAGAGTCCTTTCACCCCCCCCACTCCAGGGTGCTGATGCACAACTGCCCATCAATCTCAACCATCCTGCTGGAGTTCCCTCCCTCCCTATAACCAAGGAGCTTGATGAATGAATCTGTAATCTACCAGTGCTAATGACCATAAAGACTGAGCAGACCTTCCATGGACTGCATCAGGCACCTTGTCCACCCAGTGAAGATTGCTCCCAGAATATTCGAGGACAGAAACAGTCCATTTATCCTGTCAAGGGTGCACTGATAATTTTCTCCAGAGGCCAAACCCAACCCCAAGAACCCCATGTCACTTAACATTCTACTTTTTTCAAGCCAAACAACTTTCTAAATCATAGAATCATACGGCACAAAATGAGGCCATGCAACCCATCGTGTCTTTCGGAGAGCAGCCCAGAAGGTCCCACTCCTTCCCCATATCCCAGCAATATTCTCTTTCAACTATTTATACAACTCCCTTTCAAAGGCAGCGATTGAGTCTGCCTCCACCACCCCACAGGCCGTGCGTTCCTAATCCTCACCACTCGCTGAGTAAAAAAGATTTTCCCTCATGTCGCTTTTGGTTCTTTTGCCTATCACCTTAAATCTGTGCTCCCTGGTTATTGAGCCTTCGGAAAGAGTTTCTCTATCTAAACCAGTCATGATTTTGAACACCTCAATCAAATCTCCTCTTAGCCTTCTCTGCTCTTAACAACTCCAGCTTCTCCAGTCTGTCAATGCAACTGTCATCCCTGGACCCATTCTAATAAATCTCTCCTGTACCCTCTCCAAAGCCTTCATGTTCTTCCTAAAGTGTGGTGCCCAGAATTGGATACAACACTCCATCTGGGGCCAAACTAGTGTTTATATAGGTTTAGCGTAACTTCCTGGCTTCAGTACTCTATGCCTCAATCTGTAATGCCCAGCATCCCATGTTTTGTTGACCTGTGCACCAACACCTAGTCTTGCACACCCTTTAAAACAGTACCAGTTAGTTGTAGTCTCTCCTCATTCTTCCTACTAAAATGCACCACTTCATGCATGTTGAATTTCAGCTGCCAAGTGTCTGCCCATTCCACCAGCCTGTCCATGTCCACTTGAAGTTGATTACTATCTTCCTCAATGTCTACATTAGAAACATAGAAAATAGGTGCAGGAGTCAGCCATTCGGGCCTGCACCACCATTCAATAAGATCATGGCTGATCATTCCTTCAGTACCCCTTTCCTGCTTTCTCTCCATACCCCTTGATCCCTTTAGCCATAAGGGCCAGATCCTTTTCCTACTCTTCTAAAACCAGTCCTAGTACTGAATTTCACAGTACACCTCCCTCCAGCCATTCACCACAACGGTTTTCTATCCCTTAACCAGCTTGGTATCCATGCTGCTACTCTGCCGCTTTTTATCCCCTGGGCTTCAATCTTGCCAACGAGCCGATTATGTGGTACTTTATGGAACACCAGTTGAAAGTCCATATACCCCATCAACAATCACACTGCCCTCAGCCACCCTCTTACCTCAAAAAGCTCAAATCCAGTTAGTCAAACACGATTTCCTCTTAACAAATCCATGCTGGCTCTTTTATGCTTGTCGAAGTGGCTGTTAATTTTTTCCCACATTAGATCACAGAACCATAGAATTAATGTTTGCAAAAGTTCCCCACCACAGACATGAAATTGACTGGCCTGCAATTGCCAGGTTCATGTTTTTGAACAAGGGTGTAAATTGCAATCCTCCAGCACCACGCCTGTATCCAAGGAGGTGGCCCATCTTAAAATTTGCAGACTGCGATTTAACAAGCGTTTACGACAATTCAAAACTCCAACCCCCCTCTGAGCATTTCTTCCCATCTCCTTCAATTCTTTAAAGTGCGATGACCAAACACCCTCCCCAGATCGTAGCTCTTTACCTGAGCAGCCATAACTTCAGCATTGGTTCCACTGATGTCAATCCCAGCGTACAGACATGCCCGGTAGTGAGCCTCCACAATATCGCGACCGTAAGCTTTGTCTGCACCAACTCCACAGTAATAGGGCCCTAGAACAAAATAATCATTCCATCAGGTACTCATTTCACCAGAAAAATAGTAACAGAAATAAAGCAGCAGAATTCAGTTCCGTTCACCCTACACCAAAACATCTTTGGATATCATCTTTTGCACAATTTAACATTCAAAGATATTTCTCTGGTCTGCTGCAAGCAGCAGAGATGGATCTGCATTGGCTTCCAAGTATTCTCCAACACAGAATAGCTACTTCTTGCTTTAAACTTTAGCAGTGGCTCAGTGCGTAGCACACTTGCCTCAGGGTCAGAAGATTGTGGGTTCAAGTCCCACTCCAGGGACTTGAGCACATAAATCTAGACTGACACTCCAGTGCAGTGCTGAGGGAGTGTTGCACTGTCAGAGGTGCCGTCTTTCTGATGAGATGTTAAACCAAGGCCCCGTCTTGCTCTCAGGTGGACGTAAAAGATCCCATGGCACTATTTGAAAGAAGAGCAGGGGAGTTCTCCCCGGTGTCCTGGTCTATATTTATCCCTCAATCGACATAACAAAAAACAGATTATCTGGTCATTATCTCATTGCTGTTTGATAGAGTTTGCTGTGCGCAGATTGACTGCTGCATTTCCCACATTACAACAGTGACTACACTCAAAGTACTTCATTGGCTGCAAAGCACTTTAAGATTTCCGGTTGTCGTGAAAGGCGCTATATAAATGAAAGTCTTTCAGTTACTGGGTGAAGTTACCATTTATTCCTTCTGCCTTTTTAAAAAACCTGATCTTTGCTTCTCCCTACTCAGGAGTCGATTCAAAGACCTAAAATATCTTGCAGGTCGCACTTTTAGTTCATTTCAGGTCTTATTGCCACCAGTAGCATTCTTACTGAAGATCTGAAGGGAAACGTGGAGGGAATACTGTACCTTGTGGTCCAGGAAAGCCATTGGAGGGCCAGCCAAAGGGATGTCCATCAGTTCCCAACAAAGTGTATTCCTGCTCCATTCCAAACCATGGATATTCATTTGCAACCATGGACATGATTTTCTGGCACGAGTTTCTAAGATTAGATTCTGTAGAAACAAAAAAAAGTTTGTAACATCTCAGTTATCCACCAGTTTCCACCTCACCTACAGGAATCTACTAATTCTATAGATACACATTTGGACAAACTGCATGTACATTAGTTTAAAAAAATTATCTCCATGACCCAAATGGCATTAATTCTAGCCCACTCAATGTGGACAATCAATTACACACACCACTGCTGTAATGTATTTGCTTCACAGTTCCTTTGCTTAAGAATTCATAGCAACACATTGCTATTAAGAACTAGTTGGTTTATTAGCAAAGGTTTAACAATCACACTACACATCCACCAGGCTCACAACCACCTGCCTCATCATGGATCCCCCAAACCCAACTGGCTGGGGTTTTATTGAGTCTTGTGAACATCACGTGACTGGCTAAGCCCCTCCCAACTCAACAACTCTTTTGGGAGAAACGCTAAACATTAAATCGTGCCCCCCGATCTGGGGGACACCAAACATTTTCAAGGCCCTTTTTTGTGTGTTTTTTTTTGTTAATTTTGTATTTGTGTGTGTTTTTTTGGGCACTAAAATCAATTTTTTTTTTCCCCCAAGTGCCCCCTATCAAAGCAGAGGGGCCTCCCAACTCAACAAACCCGTGAGCATACTCATCAGGTGCATATATTGCACCTAGCCTAGCCACCCTTGATAGGTCGGATGTTATGGTGTACTCCATTTTTCTTGTAGTTTTAGAAACACGAGAGTTTGACTTGCAAAATTAGATAAAAGCAAGCTTCCCAATTGGTGATGTTGGATATCATTTTGACAGATTAGTTCAAAATGTCAGTCAGGGTAATGCATCAGGTTTGCATATGGAGTGTTCACAACCAAGGAGCTAGGTTCAAATTCATCACGGAATGACATGAACAAGGCATCCCTCTTTGTAGGATGCAATGGTTTTATGGGAATTAATTGGGGCAGTGTAAAAGTGGGTCTGTGCCAACAGCACGATATCATCCTGGTTTAGCACAAAGAAGCATCTTCACACAAATATGAGAGAGCGGAGAGAGGGATGTCTTGAAGGAAATTGAAAAAAAATCAGTGCTGCAGGAAGAGTTTGGAATTAGGGCACCGCGGAGGAGCCGCGCACTCTGCCTCCGAGAGGGCACCGCGGAGGAGCCGCGCACTCCGCCTCCGAGAGGGCACCGCGGAGGAGCCGCGCACTCCGCCTCCGAGAGGGCACCGCGGAGGAGCCACGCACTCCGCCTCCGAGAGGGCACCGCGGAGGAGCCGCGCACTCCGCCTCCGAGAGGGCACCGCGGAGGAGCCGCGCACTCCGCCTCCGAGAGGGCACCGCGGAGGAGCCGCGCAGGGAGTACTAATTCTGATGAGGAAGGTGCCCCATTCCCAACATTCCACCTGGAGGACAGCACATTACAATTGACACAGCTTGGGTCAGAAAGTTCCTACAAGGCCTTGGAGTGGGTGCAGAGGAGATTTAGCAGAATGGTATCACAGTTCAGGGAATTAATTTATGTGAAGAGACGAGAGAAGCTGGGATGGGCAGGGGAGTGGTCACCTAGACTGCACCTCCTGAAAAGGTGGTGGAAGCAGATTCAATCGTAACTTTCAGAAGGAACATGAATATATACTTAATAGGAAAATGTTGTAGTGCTACAGGGAAGTAGTGGGAATTATCAAAACATATAAGGTTATGAGGGGGCATGACAAGGTGGTTGCAGAGGATGATTCCACTGATGGGGAGACTGGAACTAGAGGGCATGATCTTAGAATAAGAGGCTGCCCATTTAAAACTGAGATGAGGAGGAATTTCTTCTCAGAGGGCTGTAAATCTGTGGAATTCACTGCCTCAGAGAGCTGTTGAAGCTGGGACATTGAATAAATTTAAGACAGAAATAGAGTGTTTCTTAACTGATAAGGGGATAAGGGGTTATGGGGAGCGGGCAGGGAAGTGGACCTGAGTCCATGATCAAATCAGCCATGATCTTATTAAATGGCAGAGCAGGCTCAAGGGGCCGTATGGCCTACTCCTGATGTCCTTATGGGCTAGCTCTTTCAAAGAGTCAGCAGAGGCACAATGGGCCAAAATGGCAGCCTCCTGAGCTGTATGATTCTATGAATGTCTCTCTTCTCCCCACAGTGTTACCTCAGGTGCACAGTCTGTACCTGCTGGCTTCCTGTTGTACTTCAGGACCTCACAGAGGACAAGCTTGTTTGGATCCTTGCGGAAAGGATCGCGGAACATGGCAGATGGGATCAGGTACATGTCGCTGTTAGAGCCCTCTGACTGGTACGTACTTGAGCCATCGAAGTTCCATTCTGGGAGCTCTGCAAATGGACAAAGCTTCACGGTAAATCAAACTAAAACTTGAAAAGCAGCAGAGTGAAGAAAAGCCCTCCCCAACTCAAAGCAAGGGATCACCCAAGCAGCAAAGCTATTTTATGAAGAGCGACTGTCACTGTGCCAGTAAGTCATGTGGACAAATCCAGGGCCAGCACAAGCAGCACTATTGTGCCTTTGAAGCAGACTTATATTCCAAGGAATTAGGAAATTGCCATAATAAGTTATTCTCCCCCCGCAGTATCATTACTCATGCATCTTACTTGTAAACCTCATGCATGCAAAGCAATTAAAGATCTCCACATCAGTGAACTTTTGAGGCAGGCTATTGCCTTGAGCCAAGTCTCCAAAGCAACAGCTCCAACAATCCTGCTGCCCACAGTGTAACATCAAGGCATGCTCAGCCATGTTTGCTGCAGTAGGAATGTCACAATTCAATTTTAGTAAAATGATGCTGCAAGAAAGATAATTGAAAAAGCCACACCTAGCACTAAGAGCGCATTCCCATCATAGAAATAGACCGAAGCAACTGATGAAACATGTCACCATGGCAACAGCAGCAGTTATATGCACAGGAGAGGATTGTCTCAGGGACGACATTGCAGTGTGCAGAGCAGCCAGAACAAAATCTGTGTCCTGGACGAGGTGATTGTACTGCACAGTTTGTTATTAAGGCTGCCGAGCTTCACTTATTTTGGCTTAAAGACTTAACTTCAATGTAGCTGACATTTAAAAATATACACACACAACTCCATGTGTTCAAATGAGTTTATACTTGACCCCTCAAAATATTTCCCTGATTAGAGGAACAATTCCATACTAAGTCGTGCATGCGCCCACAACAGCCAGATAGCAAAGTGTTTCTTGTGGATATAAATGGTTCCTGTTCTTGATCACTTATCCAGTAACTTGTTATATCAGGGGAGGAGAGGCCTGGCTGTGGCGCTGCCCCATGTCGTTACAAATGTGAAGTGGACCACTTCGGTGAGGAGTGAAAATTGGCACAAAAAAAGTACAGGAAGAGAAAAGCGGAAGGGGATTAATATAAGTTAGTTTTTTTTTCAAAAAAAGACTCAAATCTCTGGGCAAATTGAACATAGAGCATGAAAGAGGATATATATTCATGGCTTGTGTTAAAAGTTAATTTTTATTACATTGGCTTCCAGAATTTTGACCGATTTGGGGGCTCACATTGCAGGATTTCCTGACTTAGACTGACACTCAGGGGTAGGGCTGAGGGAGCACCACACCGGCGGAGGGGTAGTCTTTCGGATGAGGCTTCAAACCGAGGCCCCGTCTGCTCTCAGCTGGATGTAAAAGATCCCACGACACTATTTCGAAGAGGAGCAGGGGGAGTTATACCCTGTGTCCTGGGGCCAATATTTATCCCTCAAAAATCAACATAACAAAAAAAAACAGATTATCTGCTCATTATCACATTGCTGTTTGTGGGAGCTTGCTGTGTGCAAGTTGGCTGCCGGGTTTCCCAACATTACAACGGTGATTACATTGCAAAAATACTTCATTGGCTGTATAAAGTGCGCGGAGACGACCAGTGGTCGTGAAAAGGCGCTATAGAAATGAAAGTCTTTTTTATAATTAGGCCCCCCCCCCCACCATGAGGACCATGTCCATGACAGATTTCTGGAGATTGCATTCCGATTATTATGATTACAATTATATATTATGATTCTGATTAGTTATATTCAAGAGGGAGTTAGATATGGCCCTTACGGCTAAGGGGATCAAGGGGTATGGAGAGAAAGCAGGAAAGGGGTACTGAGGGAATGATCAGCCATGATCTTATTGAATGGTGGTGCAGGATCGAAGGGCTGAATGACCTATTCCTGCACCTATTTTCTATGTTTCTATATATTATATATTATGATTATACAGTATGATGATTATATTATGATTCTGATTATATATCAATATTTAATCAGAATCATAATATATTATATGATTCTGATTCTATACTATTCTGCTGTGAAATGTTGGAAGCAGTGACGAGGAGTACAGGGAGAGAGTAGAGCGGGAGGGAGAACACTAACCAGTGATAGTCTTGGGCACAGTGTCCAGGGTGCGGGTCTTGCAGCGGACCGCCTCCCCTGTGCCGTCTATCCAGATGTACATGGCCTGCACCTTGCCATCTTGGGGCAGCTCCATGTAATTCTTCTTGACGATCTTGCTGAGGTTGGCGCTGGCTGACGTGGCCATCTTGTAGGTCTGGGCAGAGGGAGGTGGAGGAGAGAGAGAGAGAGAGAAAAACAAGCCAGAAATGGTCGGCGTTACAGCGGCTCGCTACAGGGCACTCTTGTGTAGACACAGACACAGGTCTACCAACTCCAGCACAACCTCTGCCACAGAGGCGTGGGCTTTTAGTAACAGTACACACAGATCAATGCTGGGCTTCTTAAATACAATGGTTTAATTCAACAAGACTTTTTTTTTTAAATAAAAAAAAATTCATTTTGGGCTCCAATGCATTTCTCCCAAGCTGTTTGCGATTTGTCACAGGGGCGTTTGTTTAGTTTTTTTTGCAACAAATGCAGGGTTTTTTGTAGCTATTGCAACAAATGAAGGTTTTTTTTGTTGCTATTACAACAATTGCAAGGGTTTTTTGTTGCTGTTGCAACAAATGCAAGGTCTTTTGTTGCTATTACAACAAATGCAAAGGTTTGCATTGCTATTACAACAAATGCAGGCGTTTCGATCCCCCCCCATTTTGCTAAAAGGATATATTACGAGCACTTACAGATGACCAGGAGGAGGTGGGAGGCAAGAGTGCAAGGAGAGGCCTGCTTCTGCACCATGCAATCCAGCCTAGAGCATGCAAACTCCGCGCCCCAGCCCGCACCGACCGCATCCCGAGCCCAGGACATGCACAGCCCCTGCGCACCCCCTTTTCAACAAACCCACCCCCACCCCACACATGCACAGACCAGCCTCCACCCCAGTTGGATCCAAAACTTAACACCCAGAGGGACATGCACACCGATTGCTGCTACTGCTGCAAAAATACTGAAATCAGCCCTTTGCCATGCAAATCAGCCCTTCTGCCCACCTCCACCCAATCGGTCCTCAAAGAATTGCTCAAGGTCCCCACTAAAGTCTGGACGTTAAACCTACATGTTGATTCCGCCAAATCGTCGGCGTGATATTGCCGCATTTTTTTACCAGAAACAGGAAACAGCGAGAGATCCGCATCCTCCGCCAAATACAGACTATAAAAACAAAATGCCCAATTATTACAGACAACACCAAAGTTTGACCAAAGGATTAAAAAGTTAATTAAAAAGTGCTGCCCAGGTCTGAGAAGCAGCCACAAAAGGCACACACACACACACACAAACCCTTGAAGCTGCAAACTCTTCCAGAAAAAAAAGCAGCCACAAAAAACAAAAAGCTGAAACACAACTGACAAGTGAGAGCTGGAGGAATGAATGAATGAATGCACCGAAAGCCAAGCTCCACCTTGTAGGGCGCTGCTCTGTACCTTTACAAATTCCTCAGTCGAGCTGTGTTGGGAGGTTTTTTTGTTTCACTCTTCTAGCTTTTTCTGTCAAGCAAGGTTTTCATTCAGCTGCCCTTTGTGAAGGGAGGGGGGGTTCGGGGCTTGACATTTATAATGTGCAGCCTGCCTGCCTTCAGGACTCTCATTGGTGCCAGGAAAACGTGATATCGACATGTCCAGGTGATGAAAAACTCATGCATTGCTTTCATTGGACGCAGGAGCCTTGAGGACATTTCCACTCCTCCTTCTCTCTCTCTCTCTCCCTCCTCTCTCCACCTCCTTACTTGCTTTAAGACCGCTGTAAAACAAGGCATTGCACAAGATGCAGAAATAAAAATTATGTTCATCAGCATCTGGGCAAAGGCGAGTGTGCTGGGCTCCGGGGAGGGGAGTGGAGGGAAGGGAAGGGGAGGGGGGCATCATGAAATCCGGAGATTTCCCCTTCAACATCATACCGAGCCTTCTCATGCTGAATTGTAATCCAATCTGCTCTGCACTGTAATCATGGAAACAGACTTAAGCCAAGCTTAAATCAATGTTAAATCAATTACTAGGAATGACTTCAGTTTCTGGCACTAATTCTTAATGAAGTTGGACCAAACTGTTGAGTGTAATTCACAAGCAACATTTAAATTGATAATTTAATATATATATATTTTGCATTGCAATACGCCGCAATGAACTGAATCATGATTCCCTTAGTATCTGATCCCATAAAATATTACAGTTGTAGCTGACAAGCTCTCGAGTCTCACTCAGCAATGTGACAGATTGCCTGACGTCAGACACATTCAAAACCACTTGCCTGAGATCACAGCTTCAGCACAGACTGAGGATTGTAAGTAAGACCTTCTAGTCGATAGAACTTGGCTCATTGACAGCACTGTGGCCTCTATGAATCAGAAGGTCGTGGGTTCCAGCACATAATTCAGGCTGACGCTCCAATGCAGCGCTGAGGGAGTTCCACACTGTCGTTCGTATGAGACGTTAAACCTTGAGGCCTCGTCTGCCCCCTCGGGTGGATGTATAAGATCTCGCGGGTGCTACTCAAAGAAGAGCAGGGGAGTTCTCCCCAGTGTACGGGAGCGTCGCCCCGTGAAAACATCACGAAAAGAGATGATGTGGTTATTATCACATCGCTGTCTGTGGGATCTTGGTGCACGCAAATGGGTTGTCACACGTCCTACAACACTTAAACATTTCTTCATTGACTGCAAAGTTATGTGAGATGTTCAGAGATCGTGAGAGGCATCATATAAATGCAATTGTTTGTCTATACCGGGCAATTTATTTCCCCACCAGTGGAGGAGGCAAGGCATAGAATAATAGCTATCAGAGACAGTTCTAGTCATTTGAACCAGGGGAACAGGAGGATTTAACACAGGTCAGAATATTTGAAGGGATACATACTCCATCATCTGCCCCAGTGGTTGCACCTATTCTCACTAAAGTTATCACAGATTCTTTTGCGATGGCAGTGGATGGAGTATCTGCTCGTGACACATTCACAGCCTATCAAATACCAAACTCCAAACTCAAGTCAAAAAAACTAGTTCCCCATTTGATTAAATGGACAGGACAACGCTCCCTTCTCAACTTCCTTTTCAAAACAATTATCCAGTGATCCCTCCTCTCCTGAAGGTGCTGACACTCACTGGGGTATATTCCATGGGCCCCACTCCCCTCCTCTCCTGAAGGTGCTGACACTCACTGGGGTATATTCCATGGGCCCCACTCCCCTCCTCTCCTGAAGGTGCTGACACTCACTGGGGTATATTCCATGGGCCCCACTCCCCTCCTCTCCTGAAGATGCTGACTCTCACTGGGATATATTCCCTGGGCCCCACTCCCCATCTCTCCTGAAGGTGCTGACTCTCACTGGGGTATATTCCATGGGCCCACTCCCTCCTCTCCTGAAGGTGCTGACTCTCACTGGGGTATATTCCCTGGGCCCCACTCCCCTCCTCTCCTGAAGGTGCTGACTCTCACTGGGGTATATTCCATGGGCCCACTCCCTCCTCTCCTGAAGGTGCTGACTCTCACTGGGATATATTCCCTGGGCCCCACTCCCCATCTCTCCTGAAGGTGCTGACTCTCACTGGGGTATATTCCATGGGCCCACTCCCTCTTCTCCTGAAGGTGCTGACTCTCACTGGGATATATTCCCTGGGCCCCACTCCCCATCTCTCCTGAAGGTGCTGACTCTCACTGGGGTATATTCCATGGGCCCACTCCCTCCTCTCCTGAAGGTGCTGACTTTCACTGGGGTATATTCCCTGGGCCCCACTCCCCTCCTCTCCTGAAGGTGCTGACTCTCACTGGGGTACAGTTCCACCATTGTCTGGATTTCGGTACGTAGAAACATAGAAACATAGAAAATAGGTGCAGGAGTAGGCCATTCGGCCCTTCGAGCCTGCACCACCATTCAATATGATCATGGCTGATGAGCTGTGGAAATTCTGACCACGTTGTATGAGATCCCACATCGTACACAAAACAAAGCATCGTACCATTTCAGGAAGTAGCGTGAGTTGGAGCAGGAGCGCAACGGTAGCGAAGAGTGACGTCATCAAGGTCCAGGTCAGTGATTGGAGCATGGGCAGGTACAGCAGGAGCGGTGAGGTCGGGGCGAAGGAGCGGCAAGAGATTGTAGAGGGATGTGATCGGGGCCCAGGAGAGGCGTGAGTTCGGGACCAGAAGAGGCGAGGGCCCAGGGGCAGCACGGGCCAGCCCACACTGCGATATGTGTGCGCGCTAGGTCCATGCAGCAGAGCTGGTCTCCAGTCATCTTGATTAACCCTTGCCACTGGACCAAGACCGAGCTCTGTCAAGCCCGTGTGGTGGCTGGTGTGCAACGGCCACCTCACGTTAAAAAAATCCACACAGAGGCATCTTCCACCCTTCAGGATGTAGTTCGGGATCTGGATTATTAGGTCCTTCATTGAAACACCTGTGAACTCATCCCTTTTTGGTGTGGAGCAAGTCATCCTTGTTTCGAGAAACTGTCTATGATGACACAAAACTATACTTTTAATGGAAAGTCCAGCTATGGATATATGTATAATAATTGGGAAAATAATTGTAGAAAAATTAACTTTCTGCTGTATATTATAACGGCCAAATACAGACAGCAATGGAACATTTTCCAGTTCTGTTAGTCACTACACACTGTCTGCTGGTAAGGAAGTTGACATGGTTTCTATAATGTGCAGGCTGGATTTATCCAGATGTGCAATGTATATGTGATGTCCGTGCTCAGCAAATCTATTACAAACTCTCCCAGATTTCTTAGCAAACCGGAAATATGCAGTGAACTAATTTGTACTTTTTACATGGTTATAGTTAGTTACTGTCTGCAGTATGTGAATTGCAGGTTTATTTACAGGGATTGCCGTTTCAGCATGGCTTGGTTACAATACAGGCCAGACATCACCTAGCGCAGGAGACTGCTTATACACTTTCCACCACTGTACAGTATAGTTAACCCCATCGCCCCCACTGACACACCCTGAACCCCTGCAGAGTTTCATTTATACCAAAACTATGAAAAGCATTACAATTTTAGTTTGCCTGGGTTTATAATTTAATATCTGTATGAAGTTAACAGTGCTGGTTTATTAGTTAAGAGTGAACATACTAGTACCATAAAAATGCTAAAGTCAGTGGACGTTTTGTGATTGCAGAATAATAAGAAAAGTCGACAAATCTTGAATCTCCGTCTGCTGTGCACGCAAAAGCTTAACAACAAACAGTTGCCACACAGAATCTGCTGGTCGGTCTTGTGACAAGCTTTCAGCATTTCTTCGGGCTGCAAAACCAGCAGCAGACATTTCCACCGAAAAATGTGAACATTTGACTAAACCAGGAGGGCAAGACTCCCTTTCAACTTCTTTTTCAAAATCAAAACTCCAGTTTTCTCCCCTCTTCTCCTGAAGGAGCTGACGCTCACTGGGGTATATTCCATGGGCCCCACTCCTGAAGGTGCTGACTCTCATTGGGGCACAGTCCCATGGGCCCACTCCCCTCCTCTCCTGAAGGTGCTGACTCTCATTGGGGCACAGTCCCATGGGCCCACTCCCCTCCTCTCCTGAAGGTGCTGACTCTCACTGGGGTATATTCCATGGGCCCCACTCCCCTCCTCTCCTGAAGGTGCTGACTCTCATTGGGGCACAGTCCCATGGGCCCACTCCCCTCCTCTCCTGAAGATGCTGACTCTCACTGGGGTATATTCCATGGGCCCCACTCCCCTCCTCTCCTGAAGGTGCTGACTCTCACTGGGGCACAGTCCCATGGGCCCACTCCCCTCCTCTCCTGAAGGTGCTGACTCTCACTGGGGTATATTCCCTGGGCCCCACTCCCCTCCTCTCCTTAAGGTGCTGGCTCTCACTGGGGTATATTCCATGGGCCCACTCCCCTCCTCTCCTGAAGATGCTGACTCTCAGTGGGGTACAGTTGCATGGCCTGGTCCAGGCTGATTCCCCCCCTATCTAACGCTGGAGCACTGGGGCCTATTGTAGCAGCCCTTGCTAATGTTTCAGCTGAGATCAGTGAAGGTGGCGTAGACCATGGATCAAACCCAGGACTATCAAACCAGAGAGCCTGCTCCTTCTGGACAGCTTGCGTGTCAGACTAGGACCGAAGCTGGCTTGGCTGTGATGCCTCAGGTGGTCCAATAGCTCGTTGATGCTCAGTGGAAGATTTTCACTGTTGCTGCGGGTGGTAAACTGCTGGTTGTGGTTTGGCCGCTCATCACATATCCTGCCACCGTGTTGTTCAGTTCCGCCAGTTTAAGGCCTGGGCTGAAAGTGAAAGTCAATCCCTCGCTGTCTCCTTCACAGCAAGCGAGCCAAAGGTGGGTGGAGGAAAAACTTCAAGGACACCCTCAAAGCCTCCCTGATAAAGTTCAACATCCCCACTGACACCTGGGAGTCCCTGGCCAAAGACCGCCCTAAGTGGAGGAAGTGCAACCGGGAGGGTGCTGAGCACCTTGAGTCTCATCACCGAGAGCATGCAGAAACCAAGCGCAGGCAGCGGAAAGAGTGTGCGGCAAACCAGTCCCACCCTCGCTTTCCTTCAACCACTGTCTGTCCCACCCTAACAGGGACTGTGGCTCTCGTATTGGACTGTTCAGTCACCTAAGGACTCATTTTAATAGTGGAAGCAAGTCTTCCTCGATTGTGAGGGACTGCCTATGATGATTAGAATCCATATGAAGAACCTCGATTTGCTGCAGTACTGGCCTTTATAAAATCGACCCCAGCAAGCAGGCACAGGCAGAGAAACAGACTTGCAAAAGGGTGGAAGCTTGTGCATGAACCTCTGCTCAGGCCCACAACAAGGAGCCTTGGCAGCTATGATCAGCTGCTGCCATCTACTGACCTGCTGTGTTACACAAGCAACAGGATTCACAGTCAGCTCTTCCGTGGCATGCAGTTACCAGCGAGCAATCTAGTTGTTTAGCTCTGAGCCCAGTGGACACTTGCAACATGCACAAAATCACCTGTGGCCCATTGTTACTGGCAGAGGACATCTGTGGTGTAATCTTGGCTACATCGCTCAGGACAAAGCAGCCACTTGATCGATACCCCAGCCACCCCTTTCAACATTCACTCCCTCCACCACCGGCGCACCGTGGCTGCAGTGTGTACCATCTACAAGATGCATTGCAGCAACTCGCCAAGGCTTCTTCGACAGCATCTCCCAAACCTGCGACCTCTACCACCTAGAAGGCCAAGGGCAGCAGGCGCATGGGAACACCACCACCTCCACGTTCCCCTCCCAGTCACACACCATCCTGACTGGGAAATATATCGGCCATTCCTTCATCGTCGCTGGGTCAAAATCCTGGAGCTCCCTCCCTAACAGCACTGTGGGAGCACCTTCACCACACGGACTGCAACAGTTCAAGAAGGCGGCTCACCACCACCTTCTCAAGGGGCAATTAGGGATGGGCAATAAATGCCAGCCTTGTCAGCGTCGCCCACATCCCATGAACAAAGTTAAAAAAGAAAATTCTGGGGATGTGGCCATCCCTTGAGAAGGTGGTGATGAGCCGCCTTCTCGAACTGCTGCAGTCCGTGTGGTGAAGGTGCTCCCACAGTGCTGTTAGGGAGGGAGTTCCAGGATTTTGACCCAGCGAAGATGAAGGAATGGTAATAAATGTTCAGGTCAGGATGGTGTGAGACTGGGAGGGGAACGTGGAGGTGATGGTGTTCCCATGTCCCTGCTGCCCTTGTCCTTCTAAGTGGTAGAGGTCGCGGGTTTGGGATGTGCTGCGGAAGAAGCCTTGGCGAGTTGCTGCAGTGCATCTTGTGGATGGTACACACTGCAGCCAGGGTGCGCCGGTGGTGGAGGGAGTGAATGTTGAAGGTGGTGGATGGGGTGCTGATCAAGCGGGCTGCTTTGTCCTGGATGGTGTCGAGCTTCTTGAATGTTGCTGGAGCTGCACTCATCCAGGCAAGTGGAGAGTATTTCATCACACTTGTAAAGGCATTGGGGAGTCAGGAGGTGAGTCACTCACTGCAGAATAGCCAGCCTCTGACCTGTTCTAGTAGCTGTGGCATTTTTGTGACATGTACAGTTCAGTTTCTGGTTCATGGTGACCTCCAGGAAGTTGATGGTGAGGGGGTTCTTGGCAATGATAATGCCGTTGAATGTCCCGGGAGCGATAATATTCCCAGAGTGACAGTATATAGAATTACATGGGATATCCGGCCCAGAAACAGGCCATTCGGCCCAACCAGTCCATGCCGGTATTTATGCCCCACTCAAGCCTCCCGTCTTTCCTCATCTAAATCTATCAGCATAACCCTCTATTCCCTTCTCCTTCAAATCCCTGTCTAGCCTCCCCTTAAATACATCGATACTATTCACTTCAATCACTCCCTGTGGTAGCCAGTTCCACATTCTCACCACTTGCGGGGTAAAGAATTTTCTCCTGAATTCCCGATTGGATTTCTTGCTGACTATCTTATATTGATGGCCTCTAGTTCTGCTCTTCCCCACAAGTGGAAACACTCTCTCTGTATCCACTCTATCAAAACCTTTCCTAATGTTAAAGACCTCCATGAGGTCACCCCTCAGCCTCAGGGGAAAAGAGCCCCAGCCTGTTCATCCTTTCCTGATATGTACACCCTCGCATTTCTGGTCCCATCCTTGTAAACCTTCTCTGCACCCTCTCCCGTGCCTCTATATCCTTTTTATTCGATGGTGACCAGAACTGTATGCAGTACTTTAAGTGTGGTGTAACTAAGGTTCGATACAGGTTGAACACAACTTCCCTACTTTTCAATTCTATCCATCTAGAAATAAACACTAACACTTGTTTTGCTTTTTTTAAGGGTTTGCTAACCTGTGTCACAACTTTTAGTCTGACTTGGGGATCCCGTGAGAGATAATCCTCTGACTCAGGAATGCCGGGAGTGATAATCCTCTTACTCGGGGATCCCGGGAGCGATAATCCTCTGACACAGGGGATCGTGGGCATGATAATCCTCTGACACAGGGGATCGTGGGAGTGATAATCCTCTGACTCAGGAATGCCGGGAGTGATAATCCTCTGACACAGGGATCCCGGGAGTGATAATCCTCTTACTCGGGGATCCCGGGAGCGATAATCCTCTGACTCAGGAATGCCGGGAGTGATAATCCTCTGACACAGGGATCCCGGGAGTGATAATCCTCTGACTCGGGGATCCCGGGAGCGATAATCCTCTGACTCAGGGATCCCGGGAGTGATAATCCTCTGACACAGGGGATCGTGGGAGTGATAATCCTCTGACTCAGGGATTCTGGGAGTGATAATCCTCTGACTCAGGAATGCCGGGAGTGATAATCCTCTGACACAGGGATCCCAGGAGCGATAATCCTCTTACTCGGGGATCCCGGGAGCGATAATCCTCTGACACAGGGGATCGTGGGAGTGATAATCCTCTGACTCAGGGATTCTGGGAGTGATAATCCTCTGACTGAGGGATCCCGGGAGTGATAATCGTCTGACACAGGGATCCTGAGAGTGATAATTCTCTGACTCAGGGATCCTGGGAGTGATAATCCTCTGACACAGGGATCCTGAGAGTGATAATTCTCTGACTCAGGGATCCTGGGAGTGATAATCCTCTGACACAGGGGATCCTGGGAATGATAATCCTCTGACTCAGGGATCCTGGGAGTGATAATCCTCTGACACAGGGATGCTGGGAGTGAAAATTCTCTGACACAGGGGATCCTGGGAGTGATAATCCTCTGACTCAGGGATCCTGGGAGTGATAATCCTCTGACTCAGTGATCCTGGGAGTGATAAACCTCTGACTCAGGGATCCTGGGAGTCTTAATCCTCTGACACAGCGATCCCAGGAGTGATAATTCTCTAACTCAGGCGAGCTGGGAGTGATAATCTTCTGACTCAGGGATCCCGGGAGTGATAATCCTCTGACTCAGGGATGCTGGGAGTAATAATCCTCTGACTCAGGGATCCTGGGAGTGATAATCCTCTGACTCAGGGATCCTGGGAGTGATAATCCTCTGACTCAGGCATGCTGGGAGTGATAATCCTCTGACACAGGGATCCTGGGAGTGATAATCCTCTGACTCAGGGATCCTGGGAGTGATAATCCTCTGACTCAGGGATCCTGGGAGTGATAATCATCTGACACAGGGATCCTGGGAGTGATAATCCTCTGACTCAGGGATCCTGGGCGTGCTATTCCTCTGACTCAGGGATCCTGGGAGTGATTATCCTCTGACACAGGGGATCGTGGGAGTGATAATCCTCTTACTCGGGGATCCCGGGGCGATAATCCTCTGACACAGGGGATCGTGGGAGTGATAATCCTCTTACTCGGGGATCCCGGGAGCGATAATCCTCTGACTCAGGAAGGCCGGGAGTGATAATCCTCTGACACAGGGATCCCGGGAGTGATAATCCTCTTACTCGGGGATCCCGGGAGCGATAATCCTCTGACTCAGGGATCCCGGGAGTGATAATCCTCTGACACAGGGGATCGTGGGAGTGATAATCCTCTGACTCAGGGATTCTGGGAGTGATAATCCTCTGACTCAGGAATGCCGGGAGTGATAATCCTCCGACACAGGGATCCCAGGAGTGATAATCCTCTTACTCGGGGATCCCGGGAGCGATAAACCTCTGACTCAGGGATCCCGGGAGTGATTATCCTCTGACACAGGAGATCCTGGGAGTGATAATCCTCTGACACAGGGATCCCGGGAGTGATAATCCTCTTACTCGGGGATGCCGGGAGCGATAATCCTCTGATTCAGGAATGCCGGGAGTGATAATCCTCTGACACAGGGATCCCGGGAGTGATAATCCTCTTACTCGGGGATCCCGGGAGCGATAATCCTCTGACTCAGGGATCCCGGGAGTGATAATCCTCTGACACAGGGGATCGTGGGAGTGATAATCCTCTGACTCAGGGATTCTGGGAGTGATAATCCTCTGACTCAGGAATGCCGGGAGTGATAATCCTCTGACACAGGGATCCCGGGAGTGATAATCCTCTTACTCGGGGATCCCGGGAGCGATAAACCTCTGACTCAGGGATCCCGGGAGTGATTATCCTCTGACACAGGGGATCCTGGGAGTGATAATCCTCTGACACAGGGGATCCTGGGAGTGATAATCCTCTGACTCAGGGATCCTGGGAGTGATAATCCTCTGACACAGGGGATCCTGGAAGTGATAATTCTCTGACTCAGGGATTCTGGGAATGATAATCCTCTGACACAGGGGATCGTGGGAATGATAATCCTCTGACACAGGGATCCTGGGAGTGATAAACCTCTGACACAGGGGATTCTGGGAGTGATAATCCTCTGACTCAGGGATCCTGGGAGTGATAATCATCTGACTCAGTGATCCTGGGAATGATAATCCTCTGACACAGGGGATCCTGGGAGTGATAATCCTCTGACACAGGGATCCTGGGATTGATAATCCTCTGACTCAGGGATCCTGGGAATGATAATCCTCTGACTCAGGGATCCTGGGAATGATAATCCTCTGACACAAGGGATCCTGGGAGTGATAATCCTCTGAAACAGGGATTCTGGGAGTGATAATCTTCGGACACAGGGGATCCCGGGAGTGATAATCCTCTGACACAGGGGATCCCGGGAGTGATAATCCTCTGACACACAGATCCCGGGAGTGATAATCTTCAGACACAGGGAATACTGGGAGTGATAATCCTCTGACTCAGGGATCCTGGGAGTAATAATCCTCTGACTCAGGGGATCCTGGGAGTGATAGTCCTCGGGCACAGGGATCCCAGGAGTGACAATCCTCTGACACAAGGGATCCTGGGAGTGATAATCCTCTGACTCAGGGATCCCGGGAGTGATAATCCTCTGATTCAGGGATCCTGGGAGTGATAATCCTCTGACTCATGGATCCTGGGAGTAATAATCCTCTGACACAGGGATCCTGGGAGTGACAATCCTCTGACTCATGGATCCTGGGAGTAATAATCCTCTGACTCAGGGATCCCGGGAGTGTTAATCCTCTAAACCAGGGATCTTGGGAGTGATAATCCTCTGACACAGGCATCCCGGGAGTGTTAATCCTCTGAGCCAGGGATCCTGGGAGTGATAATCCTCTGACTCAGGGATCCCAGGAGTGTTAATCCTCTGACACAGGGATCCTGGGAGTGATAATCCTCTGACACAGGGATCCTGGGAGTGATAATCCTCTGACACAGGGATCCTGGGAGTGATTATCCTCTGACTCAGGGATCCTGGGAGTGATAATCCTCTGACTCAGGGATCCTGGGAGTGATTATCCTCTGACACAGGAGATCGTGGGAGTGATAATCCTCTTACTCGGGGATCCCGGAGCGATAATCCTCTGACACAGGGGATCGTGGGAGTGATAATCCTCTGACTCAGGAATGCCGGGAGTGATAATCCTCTGACACAGGGATCCCGGGAGTGATAATCCTCTTACTCGGGGATCCCGGGAGCGATAATCCTCTGACTCAGGAATGCCGGGAGTGATAATCCTCTGACACAGGGATCCCGGGAGTGATAATCCTCTTACTCGGGGATCCCGGGAGCGATAATCCTCTGACTCAGGGATCCCGGGAGTGATAATCCTCTGACACAGGGGATCGTGGGAGTGATAATCCTCTGACACAGGGATCCCGGGAGTGATAATCCTCTGACTCAGGGATCCCGGGAGTGATAATCCTCTGACACAGGGGATCCTGGGAGTGATAATCCTCTGACACAGGGATCCCGGGAGTGATAATCCTCTTACTCGGGGATTCCGGGAGCGATAATCCTCTGACTCAGGAATGCCGGGAGTGATAATCCTCTGACACAGGAATCCTGGGAGTGATAATCCTCTGACACAGGGGATCGTGGGAGTGATAATCCTCTGACTCAGGGATTCTGGGAGTGATAATCCTCTGACTCAGGAATGCCGGGAGTGATAATCCTCTGACACAGGGATCCCGGGAGTGATAATCCTCTTACTCGGGGATCCCGGGAGCGATAAACCTCTGACTCAGGGATCCCGGGAGTGATTATCCTCTGACACAGGGGATCCTGGGAGTGATAATCCTCTGACACAGGGGATCCTGGGAGTGATAATCCTCTGACTCAGGGATCCTGGGAGTGATAATCCTCTGACACAGGGGATCCTGGGAGTGATAATGCTCTACCACAGGGATCCTGGGAGTGAAAATCCTGTGACTCAGGGATCCTGGGAATGATAATCCTCTGACTCAGGGATCCTGGGAATGATAATCCTCTGACACAAGGGATCCTGGGAGTGACAATCCTCTGAAACAGGGATTCTGGGAGTGATAATCTTCGGACACAGGGGATCCCGGGAGTGATAATCCTCTGACACAGGAGATCCCGGGAGTGACAATCCTCTGACACAGGGATCCCGGGAGTGATAATCTTCAGACACAGGGAATACTGGGAGTGATAATCCTCTGACTCAGGGATCCTGGGAGTAATAATCCTCTGACTCAGGGGATCCTGGGAGTGATAATCCTCGGGCACAGGGATCCCAGGTGTGATAATCCTCTGACACAAGGGATCCTGGGAGTGATAATCCTCTGACTCAGGGATCCCGGGAGTGATAATCCTCTGATTCAGGGATCCTGGGAGTGACAATCCTCTGACTCATGGATCCTGGGAGAAATAATCCTCTGACACAGGGATCCTGGGAGTGACAATCCTCTGACTCATGGATCCTGGGAGTAATAATCCTCTGACTCAGGGATCCCGGGAGTGTTAATCCTCTGAGCCAGGGATCCTGGGAGTGATAATCCTCTGACACAGGGATCCCGGGAGTGTTAATCCTCTGAGCCAGGGATCCTGGGAGTGATAATCCTCTGACTCAGGGATCCCGGGAGTGTTAATCCTCTGACACAGGGATCCTGGGAGTGATAATCCTCTGACACAGGGATCCTGGGATTGATAATCCTCTGACTCAGGGATCCTGGGAATGATAATCCTCTGACACCGGGAATGCCGGAAGTGATAATCCTCTGACTCAGGGGTCCTGGGAGTGATTATCCTCTGACTCAGGGATCCTGGGAGTAATAATCCTATGACTCAGCGATCCCGGGAGTGATAATCCTCTGACACAGGGATCCCGGGAGTGATAATCCTCCGACACAGGGGATCCTGGGAGTGATTATATTCTGACTCGGGGATCCCGGGAGTGTTAATCCTCTGACTCAGGGATCCTGGGAGTGATAATCCTCTGACTCAGGGATCCTGGGAATGATAATCCTCTGACACAGGGGATCCTGGGAGTGATAATCCTCTTACTCGGGGATCCCGGGAGCGATAATCCTCTGACTCAGGAATGCCGGGAGTGATAATCCTCTGACACAGGGATCCCGGGAGTGGTAATCCTCTGACACAGGGGATCGTGGGAGTGATAATCCTCTGACTCAGGGATTCTGGGAGTGATAATCCTCTGAATCAGGAATGCCGGGAGTGATAATCCTCTGACACAGGGATCCCGGGAGTGATAATCCTCTTACTCGGGGATCCCGGGAGCGATAAACCTCTGACTCAGGGATCCCGGGGTTGATTATCCTCTGACACAGGGGATCCTGGGTGTGATAATCCTCTGACACAAGGGATCCTGGGAGTGATAATCCTCTGAAACAGGGATTCTGGGAGTGATAATCTTCGGACACAGGGGATCCCGGGAGTGATAATCCTCTGACACAGGGGATCCCGGGAGTGATAATCCTCTGACACACGGATCCCGGGAGTGATAATCTTCAGACACAGGGAATACTGGGAGTGATAATCCTCTGACTCAGGGATCCTGGGAGTAATAATCCTCTGACTCAGGGGATCCTGGGAGTGATAATCCTCGGGCACAGGGATCCCAGGAGTGATAATCCTCTGACACAAGGGATCCTGGGAGTGATAATCCTCTGACTCAGGGATCCCGGGAGTGATAATCCTCTGATTCAGGGATCCTGGGAGTGATAATCCTCTGACTCATGGATCCTGGGAGTAATAATCCTCTGACACAGGGATCCTGGGAGTGACAATCCTCTGACTCATGGATCCTGGGAGTAATAATCCTCTGACTCAGGGATCCCGGGAGTGTTAATCCTCTAAGCCAGGGATCTTGGGAGTGATAATCCTCTGACACAGGCATCCCGGGAGTGTTAATCCTCTGAGCCAGGGATCCTGGGAGTGATAATCCTCTGACTCAGGGATCCCGGGAGTGTTAATCCTCTGACACAGGGATCCTGGGAGTGATAATCCTCTGACACAGGGATCCTGGGAGTGATAATCCTCTGACACAGGGATCCTGGGAGTGATTATCCTCTGACTCAGGGATCCTGGGAGTGATAATCCTCTGACTCAGGGATCCTGGGAGTGATTATCCTCTGTCACAGGAGATCGTGGGAGTGATAATCCTCTTACTCGGGGATCCCGGAGCGATAATCCTCTGACACAGGGGATCGTGGGAGTGATAATCCTCTGACTCAGGAATGCCGGGAGTGATAATCCTCTGACACAGGGATCCCGGGAGTGATAATCCTCTTACACGGGGATCCCGGGAGCGATAATCCTCTGACTCAGGAATGCCGGGAGTGATAATCCTCTGACACAGGGATCCCGGGAGTGATAATCCTCTTACTCGGGGATCCCGGGAGCGATAATCCTCTGACTCAGGGATCCCGGGAGTGATAATCCTCTGACACAGGGGATCGTGGGAGTGATAATCCTCTGACACAGGGATCCCGGGAGTGATAATCCTCTGACTCAGGGATCCCGGGAGTGATAATCCTCTGACACAGGCGATCCTGGGAGTGATAATCCTCTGACACAGGGATCCCGGGAGTGATAATCCTCTTACTCGGGGATTCCGGGAGCGATAATCCTCTGACTCAGGAATGCCGGGAGTGATAATCCTCTGACACAGGAATCCTGGGAGTGATAATCCTCTGACACAGGGGATCGTGGGAGTGATAATCCTCTGACTCAGGGATTCTGGGAGTGATAATCCTCTGACTCAGGAATGCCGGGAGTGATAATCCTCTGACACAGGGATCCCGGGAGTGATAATCCTCTTACTCGGGGATCCCGGGAGCGATAAACCTCTGACTCAGGGATCCCGGGAGTGATTATCCTCTGACACAGGGGATCCTGGGAGTGATAATCCTCTGACACAGGGGATCCTGGGAGTGATAATCCTCTGACTCAGGGATCCTGGGAGTGATAATCCTCTGACACAGGGGATCCTGGGAGTGATAATGCTCTACCACAGGGATCCTGGGAGTGAAAATCCTGTGACTCAGGGATCCTGGGAATGATAATCCTCTGACTCAGGGATCCTGGGAATGATAATCCTCTGACACAAGGGATCCTGGGAGTGACAATCCTCTGAAACAGGGATTCTGGGAGTGATAATCTTCGGACACAGGGGATCCCGGGAGTGATAATCCTCTGACACAGGGGATCCCGGGAGTGACAATCCTCTGACACAGGGATCCCGGGAGTGATAATCTTCAGACACAGGGAATACTGGGAGTGATAATCCTCTGACTCAGGGATCCTGGGAGTAATAATCCTCTGACTCAGGGGATCCTGGGAGTGATAATCCTCGGGCACAGGGATCCCAGGAGTGATAATCCTCTGACACAAGGGATCCTGGGAGTGATAATCCTCTGACTCAGGGATCCCGGGAGTGATAATCCTCTGATTCAGGGATCCTGGGAGTGACAATCCTCTGAATCGTGGATCCTGGGAGAAATAATCCTCTGACACAGGGATCCTGGGAGTGACAATCCTCTGACTCATGGATCCTGGGAGTAATAATCCTCTGACTCAGGGATCCCGGGAGTGTTAATCCTCTGAGCCAGGGTTCCTGGGAGTGATAATCCTCTGACAAAGGGATCCCGGGAGTGTTAATCCTCTGAGCCAGGGATCCTGGGAGTGATAATCCTCTGACTCAGGGATCCCGGGAGTGTTAATCCTCTGACACAGGGATCCTGGGAGTGATAATCCTCTGACACAGGGATCCTGGGATTGATAATCCTCTGACTCAGGGATCCTGGGAATGATAATCCTCTGACACCGGGAATGCCGGAAGTGATAATCCTCTGACTCAGGGGTCCTGGGAGTGATTATCCTCTGACTCAGGGATCCTGGGAGTAATAATCCTATGACTCAGCGATCCCGGGAGTGATAATCCTCTGACACAGGGATCCCGGGAGTGATAATCCTCCGACACAGGGGATCCTGGGAGTGATTATATTCTGACTCAGGGATCCCGGGAGTGTTAATCCTCTGACTCAGGGATCCTGGGAGTGATAATCCTCTGAAACAGGGATTCTGGGAGTGATAATCTTCGGACACAGGGGATCCCGGTAGTGATAATCCTCTGACACAGGGGATCCCGGGAGTGATAATCCTCTGACACAGGGATCCCGGGAGTGATAATCTTCAGACACAGGGAATACTGGGAGTGATAATCCTCTGACTCAGGGATCCTGGGAGTAATAATCCTCTGACTCAGGGGATCCTGGGAGTGATAATCCTCTGACACAGGGGATCCTGGGAGTGATAATCCTCTGACAAAGGGGATCGTGGGAATGATAATCCTCTGACACAGGGATCCTGGGAGTGAGAAACGTCTGACACAGGGGATTCTGGGAGTGATAATCCTCTGACTCAGGGATCCTGGGAGTGATAATCCTCTGACTCAGGGATCCTGGGAATGATAATCCTCTGACACAGGGATCCCGGGAGTGATAATCCTCTTACTCGGGGATTCCGGGAGCGATAATCCTCTGACTCAGGAATGCCGGGAGTGATAATCCTCTGACACAGGAATCCTGGGAGTGATAATCCTCTGACACAGGGGATCGTGGGAGTGATAATCCTCTGACTCAGGGATTCTGGGAGTGATAATCCTCTGACTCAGGAATGCCGGGAGTGATAATCCTCTGACACAGGGATCCCGGGAGTGATAATCCTCTTACTCGGGGATCCCGGGAGCGATAAACCTCTGACTCAGGGATCCCGGGAGTGATTATCCTCTGACACAGGGGATCCTGGGAGTGATAATCCTCTGACACAGGGGATCCTGGGAGTGATAATCCTCTGACTCAGGGATCCTGGGAGTGATAATCCTCTGACACAGGGGATCCTGGGAGTGATAATGCTCTACCACAGGGATCCTGGGAGTGAAAATCCTGTGACTCAGGGATCCTGGGAATGATAATCCTCTGACTCAGGGATCCTGGGAATGATAATCCTCTGACACAAGGGATCCTGGGAGTGACAATCCTCTGAAACAGGGATTCTGGGAGTGATAATCTTCGGACACAGGGGATCCCGGGAGTGATAATCCTCTGACACAGGAGATCCCGGGAGTGACAATCCTCTGACACAGGGATCCCGGGAGTGATAATCTTCAGACACAGGGAATACTGGGAGTGATAATCCTCTGACTCAGGGATCCTGGGAGTAATAATCCTCTGACTCAGGGGATCCTGGGAGTGATAATCCTCGGGCACAGGGATCCCAGGTGTGATAATCCTCTGACACAAGGGATCCTGGGAGTGATAATCCTCTGACTCAGGGATCCCGGGAGTGATAATCCTCTGATTCAGGGATCCTGGGAGTGACAATCCTCTGACTCATGGATCCTGGGAGAAATAATCCTCTGACACAGGGATCCTGGGAGTGACAATCCTCTGACTCATGGATCCTGGGAGTAATAATCCTCTGACTCAGGGATCCCGGGAGTGTTAATCCTCTGAGCCAGGGATCCTGGGAGTGATAATCCTCTGACACAGGGATCCCGGGAGTGTTAATCCTCTGAGCCAGGGATCCTGGGAGTGATAATCCTCTGACTCAGGGATCCCGGGAGTGTTAATCCTCTGACACAGGGATCCTGGGAGTGATAATCCTCTGACACAGGGATCCTGGGATTGATAATCCTCTGACTCAGGGATCCTGGGAATGATAATCCTCTGACACCGGGAATGCCGGAAGTGATAATCCTCTGACTCAGGGGTCCTGGGAGTGATTATCCTCTGACTCAGGGATCCTGGGAGTAATAATCCTATGACTCAGCGATCCCGGGAGTGATAATCCTCTGACACAGGGATCCCGGGAGTGATAATCCTCCGACACAGGGGATCCTGGGAGTGATTATATTCTGACTCGGGGATCCCGGGAGTGTTAATCCTCTGACTCAGGGATCCTGGGAGTGATAATCCTCTGACTCAGGGATCCTGGGAATGATAATCCTCTGACACAGGGGATCCTGGGAGTGATAATCCTCTTACTCGGGGATCCCGGGAGCGATAATCCTCTGACTCAGGAATGCCGGGAGTGATAATCCTCTGACACAGGGATCCCGGGAGTGGTAATCCTCTGACACAGGGGATCGTGGGAGTGATAATCCTCTGACTCAGGGATTCTGGGAGTGATAATCCTCTGAATCAGGAATGCCGGGAGTGATAATCCTCTGACACAGGGATCCCGGGAGTGATAATCCTCTTACTCGGGGATCCCGGGAGCGATAAACCTCTGACTCAGGGATCCCGGGGTTGATTATCCTCTGACACAGGGGATCCTGGGTGTGATAATCCTCTGACACAAGGGATCCTGGGAGTGATAATCCTCTGAAACAGGGATTCTGGGAGTGATAATCTTCGGACACAGGGGATCCCGGGAGTGATAATCCTCTGACACAGGGGATCCCGGGAGTGATAATCCTCTGACACACGGATCCCGGGAGTGATAATCTTCAGACACAGGGAATACTGGGAGTGATAATCCTCTGACTCAGGGATCCTGGGAGTAATAATCCTCTGACTCAGGGGATCCTGGGAGTGATAATCCTCGGGCACAGGGATCCCAGGAGTGATAATCCTCTGACACAAGGGATCCTGGGAGTGATAATCCTCTGACTCAGGGATCCCGGGAGTGATAATCCTCTGATTCAGGGATCCTGGGAGTGATAATCCTCTGACTCATGGATCCTGGGAGTAATAATCCTCTGACACAGGGATCCTGGGAGTGACAATCCTCTGACTCATGGATCCTGGGAGTAATAATCCTCTGACTCAGGGATCCCGGGAGTGTTAATCCTCTAAGCCAGGGATCTTGGGAGTGATAATCCTCTGACACAGGCATCCCGGGAGTGTTAATCCTCTGAGCCAGGGATCCTGGGAGTGATAATCCTCTGACTCAGGGATCCCGGGAGTGTTAATCCTCTGACACAGGGATCCTGGGAGTGATAATCCTCTGACACAGGGATCCTGGGAGTGATAATCCTCTGACACAGGGATCCTGGGAGTGATTATCCTCTGACTCAGGGATCCTGGGAGTGATAATCCTCTGACTCAGGGATCCTGGGAGTGATTATCCTCTGTCACAGGAGATCGTGGGAGTGATAATCCTCTTACTCGGGGATCCCGGAGCGATAATCCTCTGACACAGGGGATCGTGGGAGTGATAATCCTCTGACTCAGGAATGCCGGGAGTGATAATCCTCTGACACAGGGATCCCGGGAGTGATAATCCTCTTACACGGGGATCCCGGGAGCGATAATCCTCTGACTCAGGAATGCCGGGAGTGATAATCCTCTGACACAGGGATCCCGGGAGTGATAATCCTCTTACTCGGGGATCCCGGGAGCGATAATCCTCTGACTCAGGGATCCCGGGAGTGATAATCCTCTGACACAGGGGATCGTGGGAGTGATAATCCTCTGACACAGGGATCCCGGGAGTGATAATCCTCTGACTCAGGGATCCCGGGAGTGATAATCCTCTGACACAGGCGATCCTGGGAGTGATAATCCTCTGACACAGGGATCCCGGGAGTGATAATCCTCTTACTCGGGGATTCCGGGAGCGATAATCCTCTGACTCAGGAATGCCGGGAGTGATAATCCTCTGACACAGGAATCCTGGGAGTGATAATCCTCTGACACAGGGGATCGTGGGAGTGATAATCCTCTGACTCAGGGATTCTGGGAGTGATAATCCTCTGACTCAGGAATGCCGGGAGTGATAATCCTCTGACACAGGGATCCCGGGAGTGATAATCCTCTTACTCGGGGATCCCGGGAGCGATAAACCTCTGACTCAGGGATCCCGGGAGTGATTATCCTCTGACACAGGGGATCCTGGGAGTGATAATCCTCTGACACAGGGGATCCTGGGAGTGATAATCCTCTGACTCAGGGATCCTGGGAGTGATAATCCTCTGACACAGGGGATCCTGGGAGTGATAATGCTCTACCACAGGGATCCTGGGAGTGAAAATCCTGTGACTCAGGGATCCTGGGAATGATAATCCTCTGACTCAGGGATCCTGGGAATGATAATCCTCTGACACAAGGGATCCTGGGAGTGACAATCCTCTGAAACAGGGATTCTGGGAGTGATAATCTTCGGACACAGGGGATCCCGGGAGTGATAATCCTCTGACACAGGGGATCCCGGGAGTGACAATCCTCTGACACAGGGATCCCGGGAGTGATAATCTTCAGACACAGGGAATACTGGGAGTGATAATCCTCTGACTCAGGGATCCTGGGAGTAATAATCCTCTGACTCAGGGGATCCTGGGAGTGATAATCCTCGGGCACAGGGATCCCAGGAGTGATAATCCTCTGACACAAGGGATCCTGGGAGTGATAATCCTCTGACTCAGGGATCCCGGGAGTGATAATCCTCTGATTCAGGGATCCTGGGAGTGACAATCCTCTGAATCGTGGATCCTGGGAGAAATAATCCTCTGACACAGGGATCCTGGGAGTGACAATCCTCTGACTCATGGATCCTGGGAGTAATAATCCTCTGACTCAGGGATCCCGGGAGTGTTAATCCTCTGAGCCAGGGTTCCTGGGAGTGATAATCCTCTGACAAAGGGATCCCGGGAGTGTTAATCCTCTGAGCCAGGGATCCTGGGAGTGATAATCCTCTGACTCAGGGATCCCGGGAGTGTTAATCCTCTGACACAGGGATCCTGGGAGTGATAATCCTCTGACACAGGGATCCTGGGATTGATAATCCTCTGACTCAGGGATCCTGGGAATGATAATCCTCTGACACCGGGAATGCCGGAAGTGATAATCCTCTGACTCAGGGGTCCTGGGAGTGATTATCCTCTGACTCAGGGATCCTGGGAGTAATAATCCTATGACTCAGCGATCCCGGGAGTGATAATCCTCTGACACAGGGATCCCGGGAGTGATAATCCTCCGACACAGGGGATCCTGGGAGTGATTATATTCTGACTCAGGGATCCCGGGAGTGTTAATCCTCTGACTCAGGGATCCTGGGAGTGATAATCCTCTGAAACAGGGATTCTGGGAGTGATAATCTTCGGACACAGGGGATCCCGGTAGTGATAATCCTCTGACACAGGGGATCCCGGGAGTGATAATCCTCTGACACAGGGATCCCGGGAGTGATAATCTTCAGACACAGGGAATACTGGGAGTGATAATCCTCTGACTCAGGGATCCTGGGAGTAATAATCCTCTGACTCAGGGGATCCTGGGAGTGATAATCCTCTGACACAGGGGATCCTGGGAGTGATAATCCTCTGACAAAGGGGATCGTGGGAATGATAATCCTCTGACACAGGGATCCTGGGAGTGAGAAACGTCTGACACAGGGGATTCTGGGAGTGATAATCCTCTGACTCAGGGATCCTGGGAGTGATAATCCTCTGACTCAGGGATCCTGGGAATGATAATCCTCTGACACAGGGATCCCGGGAGTGATAATCCTCTTACTCGGGGATTCCGGGAGCGATAATCCTCTGACTCAGGAATGCCGGGAGTGATAATCCTCTGACACAGGAATCCTGGGAGTGATAATCCTCTGACACAGGGGATCGTGGGAGTGATAATCCTCTGACTCAGGGATTCTGGGAGTGATAATCCTCTGACTCAGGAATGCCGGGAGTGATAATCCTCTGACACAGGGATCCCGGGAGTGATAATCCTCTTACTCGGGGATCCCGGGAGCGATAAACCTCTGACTCAGGGATCCCGGGAGTGATTATCCTCTGACACAGGGGATCCTGGGAGTGATAATCCTCTGACACAGGGGATCCTGGGAGTGATAATCCTCTGACTCAGGGATCCTGGGAGTGATAATCCTCTGACACAGGGGATCCTGGGAGTGATAATGCTCTACCACAGGGATCCTGGGAGTGAAAATCCTGTGACTCAGGGATCCTGGGAATGATAATCCTCTGACTCAGGGATCCTGGGAATGATAATCCTCTGACACAAGGGATCCTGGGAGTGACAATCCTCTGAAACAGGGATTCTGGGAGTGATAATCTTCGGACACAGGGGATCCCGGGAGTGATAATCCTCTGACACAGGAGATCCCGGGAGTGACAATCCTCTGACACAGGGATCCCGGGAGTGATAATCTTCAGACACAGGGAATACTGGGAGTGATAATCCTCTGACTCAGGGATCCTGGGAGTAATAATCCTCTGACTCAGGGGATCCTGGGAGTGATAATCCTCGGGCACAGGGATCCCAGGTGTGATAATCCTCTGACACAAGGGATCCTGGGAGTGATAATCCTCTGACTCAGGGATCCCGGGAGTGATAATCCTCTGATTCAGGGATCCTGGGAGTGACAATCCTCTGACTCATGGATCCTGGGAGAAATAATCCTCTGACACAGGGATCCTGGGAGTGACAATCCTCTGACTCATGGATCCTGGGAGTAATAATCCTCTGACTCAGGGATCCCGGGAGTGTTAATCCTCTGAGCCAGGGATCCTGGGAGTGATAATCCTCTGACACAGGGATCCCGGGAGTGTTAATCCTCTGAGCCAGGGATCCTGGGAGTGATAATCCTCTGACTCAGGGATCCCGGGAGTGTTAATCCTCTGACACAGGGATCCTGGGAGTGATAATCCTCTGACACAGGGATCCTGGGATTGATAATCCTCTGACTCAGGGATCCTGGGAATGATAATCCTCTGACACCGGGAATGCCGGAAGTGATAATCCTCTGACTCAGGGGTCCTGGGAGTGATTATCCTCTGACTCAGGGATCCTGGGAGTAATAATCCTATGACTCAGCGATCCCGGGAGTGATAATCCTCTGACACAGGGATCCCGGGAGTGATAATCCTCCGACACAGGGGATCCTGGGAGTGATTATATTCTGACTCGGGGATCCCGGGAGTGTTAATCCTCTGACTCAGGGATCCTGGGAGTGATAATCCTCTGACTCAGGGATCCTGGGAATGATAATCCTCTGACACAGGGGATCCTGGGAGTGATAATCCTCTTACTCGGGGATCCCGGGAGCGATAATCCTCTGACTCAGGAATGCCGGGAGTGATAATCCTCTGACACAGGGATCCCGGGAGTGGTAATCCTCTGACACAGGGGATCGTGGGAGTGATAATCCTCTGACTCAGGGATTCTGGGAGTGATAATCCTCTGAATCAGGAATGCCGGGAGTGATAATCCTCTGACACAGGGATCCCGGGAGTGATAATCCTCTTACTCGGGGATCCCGGGAGCGATAAACCTCTGACTCAGGGATCCCGGGGTTGATTATCCTCTGACACAGGGGATCCTGGGTGTGATAATCCTCTGACACAAGGGATCCTGGGAGTGATAATCCTCTGAAACAGGGATTCTGGGAGTGATAATCTTCGGACACAGGGGATCCCGGGAGTGATAATCCTCTGACACAGGGGATCCCGGGAGTGATAATCCTCTGACACACGGATCCCGGGAGTGATAATCTTCAGACACAGGGAATACTGGGAGTGATAATCCTCTGACTCAGGGATCCTGGGAGTAATAATCCTCTGACTCAGGGGATCCTGGGAGTGATAATCCTCGGGCACAGGGATCCCAGGAGTGATAATCCTCTGACACAAGGGATCCTGGGAGTGATAATCCTCTGACTCAGGGATCCCGGGAGTGATAATCCTCTGATTCAGGGATCCTGGGAGTGATAATCCTCTGACTCATGGATCCTGGGAGTAATAATCCTCTGACACAGGGATCCTGGGAGTGACAATCCTCTGACTCATGGATCCTGGGAGTAATAATCCTCTGACTCAGGGATCCCGGGAGTGTTAATCCTCTAAGCCAGGGATCTTGGGAGTGATAATCCTCTGACACAGGCATCCCGGGAGTGTTAATCCTCTGAGCCAGGGATCCTGGGAGTGATAATCCTCTGACTCAGGGATCCCGGGAGTGTTAATCCTCTGACACAGGGATCCTGGGAGTGATAATCCTCTGACACAGGGATCCTGGGAGTGATAATCCTCTGACACAGGGATCCTGGGAGTGATTATCCTCTGACTCAGGGATCCTGGGAGTGATAATCCTCTGACTCAGGGATCCTGGGAGTGATTATCCTCTGTCACAGGAGATCGTGGGAGTGATAATCCTCTTACTCGGGGATCCCGGAGCGATAATCCTCTGACACAGGGGATCGTGGGAGTGATAATCCTCTGACTCAGGAATGCCGGGAGTGATAATCCTCTGACACAGGGATCCCGGGAGTGATAATCCTCTTACACGGGGATCCCGGGAGCGATAATCCTCTGACTCAGGAATGCCGGGAGTGATAATCCTCTGACACAGGGATCCCGGGAGTGATAATCCTCTTACTCGGGGATCCCGGGAGCGATAATCCTCTGACTCAGGGATCCCGGGAGTGATAATCCTCTGACACAGGGGATCGTGGGAGTGATAATCCTCTGACACAGGGATCCCGGGAGTGATAATCCTCTGACTCAGGGATCCCGGGAGTGATAATCCTCTGACACAGGCGATCCTGGGAGTGATAATCCTCTGACACAGGGATCCCGGGAGTGATAATCCTCTTACTCGGGGATTCCGGGAGCGATAATCCTCTGACTCAGGAATGCCGGGAGTGATAATCCTCTGACACAGGAATCCTGGGAGTGATAATCCTCTGACACAGGGGATCGTGGGAGTGATAATCCTCTGACTCAGGGATTCTGGGAGTGATAATCCTCTGACTCAGGAATGCCGGGAGTGATAATCCTCTGACACAGGGATCCCGGGAGTGATAATCCTCTTACTCGGGGATCCCGGGAGCGATAAACCTCTGACTCAGGGATCCCGGGAGTGATTATCCTCTGACACAGGGGATCCTGGGAGTGATAATCCTCTGACACAGGGGATCCTGGGAGTGATAATCCTCTGACTCAGGGATCCTGGGAGTGATAATCCTCTGACACAGGGGATCCTGGGAGTGATAATGCTCTACCACAGGGATCCTGGGAGTGAAAATCCTGTGACTCAGGGATCCTGGGAATGATAATCCTCTGACTCAGGGATCCTGGGAATGATAATCCTCTGACACAAGGGATCCTGGGAGTGACAATCCTCTGAAACAGGGATTCTGGGAGTGATAATCTTCGGACACAGGGGATCCCGGGAGTGATAATCCTCTGACACAGGAGATCCCGGGAGTGACAATCCTCTGACACAGGGATCCCGGGAGTGATAATCTTCAGACACAGGGAATACTGGGAGTGATAATCCTCTGACTCAGGGATCCTGGGAGTAATAATCCTCTGACTCAGGGGATCCTGGGAGTGATAATCCTCGGGCACAGGGATCCCAGGTGTGATAATCCTCTGACACAAGGGATCCTGGGAGTGATAATCCTCTGACTCAGGGATCCCGGGAGTGATAATCCTCTGATTCAGGGATCCTGGGAGTGACAATCCTCTGACTCATGGATCCTGGGAGAAATAATCCTCTGACACAGGGATCCTGGGAGTGACAATCCTCTGACTCATGGATCCTGGGAGTAATAATCCTCTGACTCAGGGATCCCGGGAGTGTTAATCCTCTGAGCCAGGGATCCTGGGAGTGATAATCCTCTGACACAGGGATCCCGGGAGTGTTAATCCTCTGAGCCAGGGATCCTGGGAGTGATAATCCTCTGACTCAGGGATCCCGGGAGTGTTAATCCTCTGACACAGGGATCCTGGGAGTGATAATCCTCTGACACAGGGATCCTGGGATTGATAATCCTCTGACTCAGGGATCCTGGGAATGATAATCCTCTGACACCGGGAATGCCGGAAGTGATAATCCTCTGACTCAGGGGTCCTGGGAGTGATTATCCTCTGACTCAGGGATCCTGGGAGTAATAATCCTATGACTCAGCGATCCCGGGAGTGATAATCCTCTGACACAGGGATCCCGGGAGTGATAATCCTCCGACACAGGGGATCCTGGGAGTGATTATATTCTGACTCGGGGATCCCGGGAGTGTTAATCCTCTGACTCAGGGATCCTGGGAGTGATAATCCTCTGACTCAGGGATCCTGGGAATGATAATCCTCTGACACAGGGGATCCTGGGAGTGATAATCCTCTTACTCGGGGATCCCGGGAGCGATAATCCTCTGACTCAGGAATGCCGGGAGTGATAATCCTCTGACACAGGGATCCCGGGAGTGGTAATCCTCTGACACAGGGGATCGTGGGAGTGATAATCCTCTGACTCAGGGATTCTGGGAGTGATAATCCTCTGAATCAGGAATGCCGGGAGTGATAATCCTCTGACACAGGGATCCCGGGAGTGATAATCCTCTTACTCGGGGATCCCGGGAGCGATAAACCTCTGACTCAGGGATCCCGGGGTTGATTATCCTCTGACACAGGGGATCCTGGGTGTGATAATCCTCTGACACAAGGGATCCTGGGAGTGATAATCCTCTGAAACAGGGATTCTGGGAGTGATAATCTTCGGACACAGGGGATCCCGGGAGTGATAATCCTCTGACACAGGGGATCCCGGGAGTGATAATCCTCTGACACACGGATCCCGGGAGTGATAATCTTCAGACACAGGGAATACTGGGAGTGATAATCCTCTGACTCAGGGATCCTGGGAGTAATAATCCTCTGACTCAGGGGATCCTGGGAGTGATAATCCTCGGGCACAGGGATCCCAGGAGTGATAATCCTCTGACACAAGGGATCCTGGGAGTGATAATCCTCTGACTCAGGGATCCCGGGAGTGATAATCCTCTGATTCAGGGATCCTGGGAGTGATAATCCTCTGACTCATGGATCCTGGGAGTAATAATCCTCTGACACAGGGATCCTGGGAGTGACAATCCTCTGACTCATGGATCCTGGGAGTAATAATCCTCTGACTCAGGGATCCCGGGAGTGTTAATCCTCTAAGCCAGGGATCTTGGGAGTGATAATCCTCTGACACAGGCATCCCGGGAGTGTTAATCCTCTGAGCCAGGGATCCTGGGAGTGATAATCCTCTGACTCAGGGATCCCGGGAGTGTTAATCCTCTGACACAGGGATCCTGGGAGTGATAATCCTCTGACACAGGGATCCTGGGAGTGATAATCCTCTGACACAGGGATCCTGGGAGTGATTATCCTCTGACTCAGGGATCCTGGGAGTGATAATCCTCTGACTCAGGGATCCTGGGAGTGATTATCCTCTGTCACAGGAGATCGTGGGAGTGATAATCCTCTTACTCGGGGATCCCGGAGCGATAATCCTCTGACACAGGGGATCGTGGGAGTGATAATCCTCTGACTCAGGAATGCCGGGAGTGATAATCCTCTGACAC
The DNA here is from genome assembly GCF_044704955.1 of Pristiophorus japonicus. Lineage (NCBI taxonomy): Eukaryota > Metazoa > Chordata > Chondrichthyes > Pristiophoridae > Pristiophorus > Pristiophorus japonicus. The sequence continues at coordinate 162,019,175 of NC_091984.1, forward strand.
AGGGATCCCGGGAGTGATAATCCTCTTACACGGGGATCCCGGGAGCGATAATCCTCTGACTCAGGAATGCCGGGAGTGATAATCCTCTGACACAGGGATCCCGGGAGTGATAATCCTCTTACTCGGGGATCCCGGGAGCGATAATCCTCTGACTCAGGGATCCCGGGAGTGATAATCCTCTGACACAGGGGATCGTGGGAGTGATAATCCTCTGACACAGGGATCCCGGGAGTGATAATCCTCTGACTCAGGGATCCCGGGAGTGATAATCCTCTGACACAGGCGATCCTGGGAGTGATAATCCTCTGACACAGGGATCCCGGGAGTGATAATCCTCTTACTCGGGGATTCCGGGAGCGATAATCCTCTGACTCAGGAATGCCGGGAGTGATAATCCTCTGACACAGGAATCCTGGGAGTGATAATCCTCTGACACAGGGGATCGTGGGAGTGATAATCCTCTGACTCAGGGATTCTGGGAGTGATAATCCTCTGACTCAGGAATGCCGGGAGTGATAATCCTCTGACACAGGGATCCCGGGAGTGATAATCCTCTTACTCGGGGATCCCGGGAGCGATAAACCTCTGACTCAGGGATCCCGGGAGTGATTATCCTCTGACACAGGGGATCCTGGGAGTGATAATCCTCTGACACAGGGGATCCTGGGAGTGATAATCCTCTGACTCAGGGATCCTGGGAGTGATAATCCTCTGACACAGGGGATCCTGGGAGTGATAATGCTCTACCACAGGGATCCTGGGAGTGAAAATCCTGTGACTCAGGGATCCTGGGAATGATAATCCTCTGACTCAGGGATCCTGGGAATGATAATCCTCTGACACAAGGGATCCTGGGAGTGACAATCCTCTGAAACAGGGATTCTGGGAGTGATAATCTTCGGACACAGGGGATCCCGGGAGTGATAATCCTCTGACACAGGGGATCCCGGGAGTGACAATCCTCTGACACAGGGATCCCGGGAGTGATAATCTTCAGACACAGGGAATACTGGGAGTGATAATCCTCTGACTCAGGGATCCTGGGAGTAATAATCCTCTGACTCAGGGGATCCTGGGAGTGATAATCCTCGGGCACAGGGATCCCAGGAGTGATAATCCTCTGACACAAGGGATCCTGGGAGTGATAATCCTCTGACTCAGGGATCCCGGGAGTGATAATCCTCTGATTCAGGGATCCTGGGAGTGACAATCCTCTGAATCGTGGATCCTGGGAGAAATAATCCTCTGACACAGGGATCCTGGGAGTGACAATCCTCTGACTCATGGATCCTGGGAGTAATAATCCTCTGACTCAGGGATCCCGGGAGTGTTAATCCTCTGAGCCAGGGTTCCTGGGAGTGATAATCCTCTGACAAAGGGATCCCGGGAGTGTTAATCCTCTGAGCCAGGGATCCTGGGAGTGATAATCCTCTGACTCAGGGATCCCGGGAGTGTTAATCCTCTGACACAGGGATCCTGGGAGTGATAATCCTCTGACACAGGGATCCTGGGATTGATAATCCTCTGACTCAGGGATCCTGGGAATGATAATCCTCTGACACCGGGAATGCCGGAAGTGATAATCCTCTGACTCAGGGGTCCTGGGAGTGATTATCCTCTGACTCAGGGATCCTGGGAGTAATAATCCTATGACTCAGCGATCCCGGGAGTGATAATCCTCTGACACAGGGATCCCGGGAGTGATAATCCTCCGACACAGGGGATCCTGGGAGTGATTATATTCTGACTCAGGGATCCCGGGAGTGTTAATCCTCTGACTCAGGGATCCTGGGAGTGATAATCCTCTGAAACAGGGATTCTGGGAGTGATAATCTTCGGACACAGGGGATCCCGGTAGTGATAATCCTCTGACACAGGGGATCCCGGGAGTGATAATCCTCTGACACAGGGATCCCGGGAGTGATAATCTTCAGACACAGGGAATACTGGGAGTGATAATCCTCTGACTCAGGGATCCTGGGAGTAATAATCCTCTGACTCAGGGGATCCTGGGAGTGATAATCCTCTGACACAGGGGATCCTGGGAGTGATAATCCTCTGACAAAGGGGATCGTGGGAATGATAATCCTCTGACACAGGGATCCTGGGAGTGAGAAACGTCTGACACAGGGGATTCTGGGAGTGATAATCCTCTGACTCAGGGATCCTGGGAGTGATAATCCTCTGACTCAGGGATCCTGGGAATGATAATCCTCTGACACAGGGATCCCGGGAGTGATAATCCTCTTACTCGGGGATTCCGGGAGCGATAATCCTCTGACTCAGGAATGCCGGGAGTGATAATCCTCTGACACAGGAATCCTGGGAGTGATAATCCTCTGACACAGGGGATCGTGGGAGTGATAATCCTCTGACTCAGGGATTCTGGGAGTGATAATCCTCTGACTCAGGAATGCCGGGAGTGATAATCCTCTGACACAGGGATCCCGGGAGTGATAATCCTCTTACTCGGGGATCCCGGGAGCGATAAACCTCTGACTCAGGGATCCCGGGAGTGATTATCCTCTGACACAGGGGATCCTGGGAGTGATAATCCTCTGACACAGGGGATCCTGGGAGTGATAATCCTCTGACTCAGGGATCCTGGGAGTGATAATCCTCTGACACAGGGGATCCTGGGAGTGATAATGCTCTACCACAGGGATCCTGGGAGTGAAAATCCTGTGACTCAGGGATCCTGGGAATGATAATCCTCTGACTCAGGGATCCTGGGAATGATAATCCTCTGACACAAGGGATCCTGGGAGTGACAATCCTCTGAAACAGGGATTCTGGGAGTGATAATCTTCGGACACAGGGGATCCCGGGAGTGATAATCCTCTGACACAGGAGATCCCGGGAGTGACAATCCTCTGACACAGGGATCCCGGGAGTGATAATCTTCAGACACAGGGAATACTGGGAGTGATAATCCTCTGACTCAGGGATCCTGGGAGTAATAATCCTCTGACTCAGGGGATCCTGGGAGTGATAATCCTCGGGCACAGGGATCCCAGGTGTGATAATCCTCTGACACAAGGGATCCTGGGAGTGATAATCCTCTGACTCAGGGATCCCGGGAGTGATAATCCTCTGATTCAGGGATCCTGGGAGTGACAATCCTCTGACTCATGGATCCTGGGAGAAATAATCCTCTGACACAGGGATCCTGGGAGTGACAATCCTCTGACTCATGGATCCTGGGAGTAATAATCCTCTGACTCAGGGATCCCGGGAGTGTTAATCCTCTGAGCCAGGGATCCTGGGAGTGATAATCCTCTGACACAGGGATCCCGGGAGTGTTAATCCTCTGAGCCAGGGATCCTGGGAGTGATAATCCTCTGACTCAGGGATCCCGGGAGTGTTAATCCTCTGACACAGGGATCCTGGGAGTGATAATCCTCTGACACAGGGATCCTGGGATTGATAATCCTCTGACTCAGGGATCCTGGGAATGATAATCCTCTGACACCGGGAATGCCGGAAGTGATAATCCTCTGACTCAGGGGTCCTGGGAGTGATTATCCTCTGACTCAGGGATCCTGGGAGTAATAATCCTATGACTCAGCGATCCCGGGAGTGATAATCCTCTGACACAGGGATCCCGGGAGTGATAATCCTCCGACACAGGGGATCCTGGGAGTGATTATATTCTGACTCGGGGATCCCGGGAGTGTTAATCCTCTGACTCAGGGATCCTGGGAGTGATAATCCTCTGACTCAGGGATCCTGGGAATGATAATCCTCTGACACAGGGGATCCTGGGAGTGATAATCCTCTTACTCGGGGATCCCGGGAGCGATAATCCTCTGACTCAGGAATGCCGGGAGTGATAATCCTCTGACACAGGGATCCCGGGAGTGGTAATCCTCTGACACAGGGGATCGTGGGAGTGATAATCCTCTGACTCAGGGATTCTGGGAGTGATAATCCTCTGAATCAGGAATGCCGGGAGTGATAATCCTCTGACACAGGGATCCCGGGAGTGATAATCCTCTTACTCGGGGATCCCGGGAGCGATAAACCTCTGACTCAGGGATCCCGGGGTTGATTATCCTCTGACACAGGGGATCCTGGGTGTGATAATCCTCTGACACAAGGGATCCTGGGAGTGATAATCCTCTGAAACAGGGATTCTGGGAGTGATAATCTTCGGACACAGGGGATCCCGGGAGTGATAATCCTCTGACACAGGGGATCCCGGGAGTGATAATCCTCTGACACACGGATCCCGGGAGTGATAATCTTCAGACACAGGGAATACTGGGAGTGATAATCCTCTGACTCAGGGATCCTGGGAGTAATAATCCTCTGACTCAGGGGATCCTGGGAGTGATAATCCTCGGGCACAGGGATCCCAGGAGTGATAATCCTCTGACACAAGGGATCCTGGGAGTGATAATCCTCTGACTCAGGGATCCCGGGAGTGATAATCCTCTGATTCAGGGATCCTGGGAGTGATAATCCTCTGACTCATGGATCCTGGGAGTAATAATCCTCTGACACAGGGATCCTGGGAGTGACAATCCTCTGACTCATGGATCCTGGGAGTAATAATCCTCTGACTCAGGGATCCCGGGAGTGTTAATCCTCTAAGCCAGGGATCTTGGGAGTGATAATCCTCTGACACAGGCATCCCGGGAGTGTTAATCCTCTGAGCCAGGGATCCTGGGAGTGATAATCCTCTGACTCAGGGATCCCGGGAGTGTTAATCCTCTGACACAGGGATCCTGGGAGTGATAATCCTCTGACACAGGGATCCTGGGAGTGATAATCCTCTGACACAGGGATCCTGGGAGTGATTATCCTCTGACTCAGGGATCCTGGGAGTGATAATCCTCTGACTCAGGGATCCTGGGAGTGATTATCCTCTGTCACAGGAGATCGTGGGAGTGATAATCCTCTTACTCGGGGATCCCGGAGCGATAATCCTCTGACACAGGGGATCGTGGGAGTGATAATCCTCTGACTCAGGAATGCCGGGAGTGATAATCCTCTGACACAGGGATCCCGGGAGTGATAATCCTCTTACACGGGGATCCCGGGAGCGATAATCCTCTGACTCAGGAATGCCGGGAGTGATAATCCTCTGACACAGGGATCCCGGGAGTGATAATCCTCTTACTCGGGGATCCCGGGAGCGATAATCCTCTGACTCAGGGATCCCGGGAGTGATAATCCTCTGACACAGGGGATCGTGGGAGTGATAATCCTCTGACACAGGGATCCCGGGAGTGATAATCCTCTGACTCAGGGATCCCGGGAGTGATAATCCTCTGACACAGGCGATCCTGGGAGTGATAATCCTCTGACACAGGGATCCCGGGAGTGATAATCCTCTTACTCGGGGATTCCGGGAGCGATAATCCTCTGACTCAGGAATGCCGGGAGTGATAATCCTCTGACACAGGAATCCTGGGAGTGATAATCCTCTGACACAGGGGATCGTGGGAGTGATAATCCTCTGACTCAGGGATTCTGGGAGTGATAATCCTCTGACTCAGGAATGCCGGGAGTGATAATCCTCTGACACAGGGATCCCGGGAGTGATAATCCTCTTACTCGGGGATCCCGGGAGCGATAAACCTCTGACTCAGGGATCCCGGGAGTGATTATCCTCTGACACAGGGGATCCTGGGAGTGATAATCCTCTGACACAGGGGATCCTGGGAGTGATAATCCTCTGACTCAGGGATCCTGGGAGTGATAATCCTCTGACACAGGGGATCCTGGGAGTGATAATGCTCTACCACAGGGATCCTGGGAGTGAAAATCCTGTGACTCAGGGATCCTGGGAATGATAATCCTCTGACTCAGGGATCCTGGGAATGATAATCCTCTGACACAAGGGATCCTGGGAGTGACAATCCTCTGAAACAGGGATTCTGGGAGTGATAATCTTCGGACACAGGGGATCCCGGGAGTGATAATCCTCTGACACAGGGGATCCCGGGAGTGACAATCCTCTGACACAGGGATCCCGGGAGTGATAATCTTCAGACACAGGGAATACTGGGAGTGATAATCCTCTGACTCAGGGATCCTGGGAGTAATAATCCTCTGACTCAGGGGATCCTGGGAGTGATAATCCTCGGGCACAGGGATCCCAGGAGTGATAATCCTCTGACACAAGGGATCCTGGGAGTGATAATCCTCTGACTCAGGGATCCCGGGAGTGATAATCCTCTGATTCAGGGATCCTGGGAGTGACAATCCTCTGAATCGTGGATCCTGGGAGAAATAATCCTCTGACACAGGGATCCTGGGAGTGACAATCCTCTGACTCATGGATCCTGGGAGTAATAATCCTCTGACTCAGGGATCCCGGGAGTGTTAATCCTCTGAGCCAGGGTTCCTGGGAGTGATAATCCTCTGACAAAGGGATCCCGGGAGTGTTAATCCTCTGAGCCAGGGATCCTGGGAGTGATAATCCTCTGACTCAGGGATCCCGGGAGTGTTAATCCTCTGACACAGGGATCCTGGGAGTGATAATCCTCTGACACAGGGATCCTGGGATTGATAATCCTCTGACTCAGGGATCCTGGGAATGATAATCCTCTGACACCGGGAATGCCGGAAGTGATAATCCTCTGACTCAGGGGTCCTGGGAGTGATTATCCTCTGACTCAGGGATCCTGGGAGTAATAATCCTATGACTCAGCGATCCCGGGAGTGATAATCCTCTGACACAGGGATCCCGGGAGTGATAATCCTCCGACACAGGGGATCCTGGGAGTGATTATATTCTGACTCAGGGATCCCGGGAGTGTTAATCCTCTGACTCAGGGATCCTGGGAGTGATAATCCTCTGAAACAGGGATTCTGGGAGTGATAATCTTCGGACACAGGGGATCCCGGTAGTGATAATCCTCTGACACAGGGGATCCCGGGAGTGATAATCCTCTGACACAGGGATCCCGGGAGTGATAATCTTCAGACACAGGGAATACTGGGAGTGATAATCCTCTGACTCAGGGATCCTGGGAGTAATAATCCTCTGACTCAGGGGATCCTGGGAGTGATAATCCTCTGACACAGGGGATCCTGGGAGTGATAATCCTCTGACAAAGGGGATCGTGGGAATGATAATCCTCTGACACAGGGATCCTGGGAGTGAGAAACGTCTGACACAGGGGATTCTGGGAGTGATAATCCTCTGACTCAGGGATCCTGGGAGTGATAATCCTCTGACTCAGGGATCCTGGGAATGATAATCCTCTGACACAGGGGATCCTGGGAGTGATAATCCTCTGAAACAGGGATCCTGGGAGTGATAATCCTCTGACTCAGGGATCCTGGGAATGATAATCCTCTGACTCAGGGATCCTGGGAATGATAATCCTCTGACACAAGGGATCCTGGGAGTGATAATCCTCTGAAACAGGGATTCTGGGAGTGATAATCTTCGGACACAGGGGATCCCGGGAGTGATAATCCTCGGGCACAGGGATCCCAGGAGTGATAATCCTCTGACACAAGGGATCCTGGGAGTGATAATCCTCTGACTCAGGGATCCCGGGAATGATAATCCTCTGACTCATGGATCCTGGGAATAATAATCCTCTGACACAGGGATCCTGGGCGTGACAATCCTCTGACTCATGGATTGTGGGAGTAATAATCCTCTGACTCAGGGATCCCGGGAGTGTTAATCCTCTGAGCCAAGGATCCTGGGAGTGATAATCCTCTGACTCAGGGATCCCGGGAGTGTTAATCCTCTGACACAGGGATCCTGGGAGTGATAATCCTCTGACTCAGGGATCCTGGGAGTGATAATCCTCTGACACAGGGATCCTGGGAGTGATAATCCTCTGACTCAGGGATCCCGGGAGTGATAATCCTTTTACTCGGGGATCCCGGGAGTGGTAATCCTCTGACACGGGGATCCCGGGAGTGATAATCCTCTGTCTCAGGGATCCCGGGAATGATAATCCTCTGACACAGGGATCCTGGAAGTGATAATCCTCTGACTCGGGGGATCCTGGGAGTGATAATCCTCTGACACAGGGACACGGTGAGTGATAATCCTCTGACACAGGGAACCCGGGAGTGATAATTCTCTGACTCAGGGATCCTGGGAATGATAATCCTCTGACTCGGGGGATCCTGGGAGTGATAATCCTCTGACTCAGGGATCCCGGGAGTGATAATCCTCTGACACCGGGGATGCCGCGAGCAATAATCCTCGGACTCAGTTATCCTGGGAGTGATAAACCTCTGACTCAGGGATCCTGGGATTGATAATCCTCTGACACAGCGATCCCAGGAGTGATAATTCTCTGACTCAGGCGAGCTGGGAGTGATAATTCTCTGACACAGGGATCCCGGAAGTGATAATCCTCTGACATAGGGAATCCTGGGAGTGATAATCCTCTGACTCAGGGATGCTGGGAGTAATAATCCTCTGACACAGGTGATCCTGGGAGTGATAATCTTCTGACTCAGGGAACACCGGGAGTGATAATCCTCTGACTCAGGGATCCTGGGAGTGATAATCATCTGACACAGGGGTTCCTGGGAGTGATAATCCTCTGACTCAGGGATCCTGGGAGTGATCATCCTTTGACTCAGTGATCCTGGGAGTGATAATCCTCTGACACGGGGATCCTTGGAGTGATAATCCTCTGATTCAGGGATCACGGGAGTGATTATCCTCTGACTCAGCGATCCTGGGAGTGATAATCCTCTGACACAGGGGATCCTAGGAGTGATAATCCTCTGACACATGGGATCCTGGGAGTGATAATCCTCTGACTCAGGGATCCTGGGGTTGATAATTCTCTGACACAGGGATCCCGGGAGTGATAATCCTCTTACTCGGGGATCCTGGGAGTGATAATCCTCTGACACAGGGATCCTGGGAGTGATAATCCTCTGACTCAGGGATCATGGGAGTGATAATCCTCTGACACAGGAAACATGGGAGTGTTAATTGTCTGACTCGGGGGATCCTGGGAGTGATAATCCTCTGACTCAGAGCTCCCGGGAGTGATTATCCTCTGACTCAGGGATCCCGGGAGTGATTATCCTCTGACTCAGGGATCCTGGGAGTGATAATCCTCTGACTCAGGGATCCCGGGAGTGATTATCCTCTGACTCAGGGATCCCGGGAGTGATAATCCTCTGACTCAGGGATCCCGGGAGTGATTATCCTCTGACTCAGGGATCGTGGGAGTGATAATCCACTGACTCAGGGATCCCGGGAGTGATTATCCTCTGACTCAGGGATCCCGGGAGTGATAATCCTCTGACACCGGGAATGCCGGGAGTGATAATCCACTGACTCAGGGATCCCGGGAATGATAATCCTCTGACACCGGGAATGCCGGAAGTGATAATCCTCTTACTCAGGGGTCCTGGGAGTGATTATCCTCTGACTCAGGGATCCTGGGAGTAATAATCCTATGACTCAGCGATCCCGGGAGTGATAATCCTCTGACACAGGGATCCCGGGAGTGATAATCCTCCGACACAGGGGATTCTGGGAGTGATTATGCTATGACTCAGGGATCCCGGGAGTGTTAATCCTCTGACACATGGGATCCTGGGAGTGATAATCCTCTGACTCAGGGATCCTGGGAATGATAATCCTCTGACACAGGGGATCCTGGGAGTGATAATCCTCTGACACAGGGATCCTGGGAGTGATAATCCTGTGACTCAGGGATCCTGGGAATGATAATCCTCTGACTCAGGATCCTGGGAATGATAATCCTCTGACACAAGGGATCCTGGGAGTGATAATCTTCTGAAACAGGGATTCTGGGAGTGATAATCTTCGGACACAGGGGATCCCGGGAGTGATAATCCTCTGACACAGGGGATCCCGGGAGTGATAATCCTCGGGCACAGGGATCCCAGGAGTGATAATCCTCTGACACAAGGGATCCTGGGAGTGATAATCCTCTGACTCAGGGATCCCGGGAATGATAATCCTCTGACTCATGGATCCTGGGAATAATAATCCTCTGACAGAGGGATCCTGGGCGTGACAATCCTCTGACTCATGGATTGTGGGAGTAATAATCCTCTGACTCAGGGATCCCAGGAGTGTTAATCCTCTGAGCCAGGGATCCTGGGAGTGATAATCCTCTGACTCAGGGATCCCGGGAGTGTTAATCCTCTGACACAGGGATCCTGGGTGTGATAACCCTCTGACTCAGGGATCCTGGGAGTGATAATCCTCTGACACAGGGATCCTGGGAGTGATAATCCTCTGACTCAGGGATCCCGGGAGTGTTAATCCTCTGGCTCAGGGATCCCGGGAGTGATAATCCTTTCACAGGGATCCCGGGAGAGATAATCCTCTGACACAGGAATCCCGGGAGTGATAATTCTCTGACTCAGGGATCCTGGGATTGATAATCCTCTGACACAGCGATCCCAGGAGTGATAATTCTCTGACTCAGGCGAGCTGGGAGTGATAATTCTCTGACACAGGGATCCCGGAAGTGATAATCCTCTGACATAGGGAATCCTGGGAGTGATAATCCTCTGACTCAGGGATGCTGGGAGTAATAATCCTCTGACACAGGTGATCCTGGGAGTGATAATCTTCTGACTCAGGGAACACCGGGAGTGATAATCCTCTGACTCAGGGATCCTGGGAGTGATAATCATCTGACACAGGGGTTCCTGGGAGTGATACTCCTCTGACACAGGGATCCTGGGAGTGATAATCCTCTGACTCAGTGATCCTGGGAGTGATAATCCTCTGACACGGGGATCCTTGGAGTGATAATCCTCTGATTCAGGGATCACGGGAGTGATTATCCTCTGACTCAGCGATCCTGGGAGTGATAATCCTCTGACACAGGGGATCCTAGGAGTGATAATGCTCTGACACAGGGATCTTGGGAGTGATAATCCTCTGACTCAGGGATCCTGAGATTGATAATCCTCTGACACATGGGATCCTGGGAGTGATAATCCTCTGACTCAGGGATCCTGGGGTTGAAAATTCTCTGACACAGGTATCCCGGGAGTGATAATCCTCTGACTCGGGGATCCTGGGAGTGATAATCCTCTGACACAGCAATCCTGGGAGTGATAATTCTCTGACACAGGGATCCTGGGAGTGATAATCCTCTGACTCAGGGCTCCCGGGAGTGATTATCCTCTGACTCAGGGATCCCGGGAGTGATTATCCTCTGACTCAGGGATCCTGGGAGTGATAATCCTCTGACTCAGGGATCCCGGGAGTGATTATCCTCTGACTCAGGGATCCCGGGAGTGATAATCCTCTGACTCAGGGATCCCGGGAGTGATTATCCTCTGACTCAGGGATCGTGGGAGTGATAATCCACTGACTCAGGGATCCCGGGAGTGATTATCCTCTGACTCAGGGATCCCGGGGGTGATAATCCTCTGACACCGGGAATGCCGGGAGTGATAATCCTCTGACTCAGGGTTCCCGGGAATGATAATCCTCTGACACCGGGAATGCCGGAAGTGATAATCCTCTGACTCAGGGGTCCTGGGAGTGATTATCCTCTGACTCAGGGATCCTGGGAGTAATAATCCTATGACTCAGCGATCCCGGGAGTGATAATCCTCTGACACAGGGATCCCGGGAGTGATAATCCTCCGACACAGGGGATCCTGGGAGTGATTATGCTCTGACTCAGGGATCCCGGGAGTGTTAATCGTCTGACACAGGGATCCTGGGAATGATAATCCTCTGACTCAGGGATCCTGGGAGTGATAATCCTCTGACACAGGGATCCTGGGAGTGATAATCCTCTGACTCAGGGATCCCGGGAGTGATAATCCTCTGGCTCAGGGATCCCGGGAGTGATAATCCTTTCACAGGGATCCCGGGAGAGATAATCCTCTGACACAGGAATCCCGGGAGTGATAATCCTTTTACTCGAAGATCCCGGGAGTGGTAATCCTCTGACACGGGGATCCCGGGAGTGATAATCCTCTGTCTCAGGGATCCCGGGAATGATAATCCTCTGACACAGGGATCCTGGGAGTGATAATCCTCTGACTCGGGGGAATCCTGGGAGTGATAATCCTCTGACACAGGGATACGGTGAGTGATAATCCTCTGACACAGGGAACCCGGGAGTGATAATCCTCTTACTCGGGGATCCCGGGAGCGATAATCCTCTGACTCAGGAATGCCGGGAGTGATAATCCTCTGACACAGGGATCCCGGGAGTGATAATCCTCTTACTCGGGGATCCCGGGAGCGATAATCCTCTGACTCAGGGATCCCGGGAGTGATAATCCTCTGACACAGGGGATCGTGGGAGTGATAATCCTCTGACTCAGGGATTCTGGGAGTGATAATCCTCTGACTCAGGAATGCCGGGAGTGATAATCCTCCGACACAGGGATCTAGGGAGTGATAATCCTCTTACTCGGGGATCCCGGGAGCGATAAACCTCTGACTCAGGGATCCCGGGAGTGATAATCCTCTTACTCGGGGATGCCGGGAGCGATAATCCTCTGACTCAGGAATGCCGGGAGTGATAATCCTCTGACACAGGGATCCCGGGAGTGATAATCCTCTTACTCGGGGATCCCGGGAGCGATAATCCTCTGACTCAGGGATCCCGGGAGTGATAATCCTCTGACACAGGGGATCGTGGGAGTGATAATCCTCTGACTCAGGGATTGTGGGAGTGATAATCCTCTGACTCAGGAATGCCAGGAGTGATAATCCTCTGACACAGGGATCCCGGGAGTGATAATCCTCTTACTCGGGGATCCCGGGAGCGATAAACCTCTGACTCAGGGATCCCGGGAGTGATTATCCTCTGACACAGGGGATCCTGGGAGTGATAATCCTCTGACACAGGGATCCTGGGAGTGATAATCCTCTGACTCAGGGATCCTGGGAATGATAATCCTCTGACTCAGGGATCCTGGGAGTGATTATCCTCTGACACAGGAGATCGTGGGAGTGATAATCCTCTGACACAGGGATCCTGGGAGTGATAAATCTCTACACAGGGGATTCTTGGAGTGATAATCCTCTGACTCAGGGATCCTGGGAGTGATAATCATCTGACTCAGTGATCCTGGGAATGATAATCCTCTGACACAGGGGATCCTGGGAGTGATAATCCTCTGACACAGGGATCCTGGGATTGATAATCCTCTGACTCAGGGATCCTGGGAATGATAATCCTCTGACTCAGGGATCCTGGGAATGATAATCCTCTGACACAAGGGATCCTGGGAGTGATAATCCTCTGAAACAGGGATTCTGGGAGTGATAATCTTCGGACACAGGGGATCCCGGGAGTGATAATCCTCTGACACAGGGGATCACGGGAGTGATAATCCTCTGACACAGGGATCCCGGTAGTGATAATCTTCAGACACAGGGAATACTGGGAGTGATAATCCTCTGACTCAGGGATCCTGGGAGTAATAATCCTCTGACTCAGGGGATCCTGGGAGTGATAATCCTCGGGCACAGGGATCCCAGGAGTGATAATCCTCTGACACAAGGGATCCTGGGAGTGATAATCCTCTGACTCAGGGATCCCGGGAGTGATAATCCTCTGATTCAGGGATCCTGGGAGTGATAATCCTCTGACTCATGGATCCTGGGAGTAATAATCCTCTGACACAGGGATCCTGGGAGTGACAATCCTCTGACTCATGGATCCTGGGAGTAATAATCCTCTGACTCAGGGATCCCGGGAGTGTTAATCCTCTAAGCCAGGGATCCTGGGAGTGATAATCCTCTGACACAGGGATCCCGGGAGTGTTAATCCTCTGAGCCAGGGAATCTGGGAGTGATAATCCTCTGACACAGGGATGCTGGGAGTGATAATCCTCTGACTCAGGGATCCTGGGAGTGATTATCCTCTGACTCAGGGATCCTGGGAGTGATAATCCTCTGACTCAGGGATCCTGGGAGTGATTATCCTCTGACACAGGAGATCGTGGGAGTGATAATCCTCTTACTCGGGGATCCCGGAGCGATAATCCTCTGACACAGGGGATCGTGGGAGTGATAATCCTCTGACTCAGGAATGCCGGGAGTGATAATCCTCTGAAACAGGGATCCCGCGAGTTATAATCCTCTTACTCGGGGATCCCGGGAGCGATAATCCTCTGACTCAGGAATGCCGGGAGTGATAATCCTCTGACACAGGGATCCCGGGTGTGATAATCCTCTTACTCGGGGATCCCGGGAGCGATAATCCTCTGACTCAGGGATCGTGGGAGTGATAATCCTCTGACACAGGGGATTGTGGGAGTGATAATCCTCTGACTCAGGGATTCTGGGAGTGATAATCTTCTGACTCAGGAATGCCGGGAGTGATAATCCTCTGACACAGGGATCCCGGGAGTGATAATCCTCTTACTCGGGGATCCCGGGAGCGATAAACCTCTGACTCAGGGATCCCGGGAGTGATTATCCTCTGACACAGGGGATCCTGGGAGTGATAATCCTCTGACACAGGGGATCCTGGGAGTGATAATCCTCTGACACAGGGGATCCTGGGAGTGATAATCCTCTACCACAGGGATCCTGGGAGTGATAATCCTCTGACTCAGGGATCCTGGGAATGATAATCCTCTGACTCAGGGATCCTGGGAATGATAATCCTCTGACACAAGGGATCCTGGGAGTGATAATCCTCTGAAACAGGGATTCTGGGAGTGATAATCCTCTGACACAGGGGATCCCGGGAGTGATAATCCTCTGACACAGGGATCCCGGGAGTGATAATCTTCAGACACAGGGAATACTGGGAGTGATAATCCTCTGACTCAGGGATCCTGGGAGTAATAATCCTCTGACTCAGGGGATCCTGGGAGTGATAATCCTCGGGCACAGGGATCCCAGGAGTGATAATCCTCTGACACAAGGGATCCTGGGAGTGATAATCCTCTGACTCAGGGATCCCGGGAGTGATAATCCTCTGATTCAGGGATCCTGGGAGTGATAATCCTCTGACTCATGGATCCTGGGAGTAATAATCCTCTGACACAGGGATCCTGGGAGTGACAATCCTCTGACTCATGGATCCTGGGAGTAATAATCCTCTGACTCAGGGATCCCGGGAGTGTTAATCCTCTAAGCCAGGGATCTTGGGAGTGATAATCCTCTGACACAGGCATCCCGGGAGTGTTAATCCTCTGAGCCAGGGATCCTGGGAGTGATAATCCTCTGACTCAGGGATCCCGGGAGTGTTAATCCTCTGACACAGGGATCCTGGGAGTGATAATCCTCTGACACAGGGATCCTGGGAGTGATAATCCTCTGACTCAGGGATCCTGGGAGTGATTATCCTCTGACACAGGAGATCATGGGAGTGATAATCCTCTTACTCGGGGATCCCGGAGCGATAATCCTCTGACACAGGGGATCGTGGGAGTGATAATCCTCTGACTCAGGAATGCCGGGAGTGATAATCCTCTGACACAGGGATCCCGGGAGTGATAATCCTCTTACTCGGGGATGCCGGGAGTGATAATCCTCTGACACAGGGATCCTGGGAGTGATAATCCTCTGACACAGGGGATCGTGGGAGTGATAATCCTCTGACTCAGGGATCCTGGGAGTAATAATCCTCTGACTCAGGGGATCCTGGGAGTGATAATCCTCGGGCACAGGGATCCCAGGAGTGATAATCCTCTGACACAAGGGATCCTGGGAGTGATAATCCTCTGACTCAGAGATCCCGGGAGTGATAATCTTCTGACTCATGGATCCTGGGAGTAATAATCCTCTGACACAGGGATCCTGGGAGTGCCAATCCTCTGACTCATGGATCCTGGGAGTAATAATCCTCTGACTCAGGGATCCCGGGAGTGTTAATCCTCTGAGCCAGGGATCCTGGGAGTGATAATCCTCTGACACAGGGATCCCGGGAGTGTTAATCCTCTGAGCCAGGGATCCTGGGAGTGATAATCCTCTGACTCAGGGATCCCGGGAGTGTTAATCCTCTGACACAGGGATCCTGGGAGTGATAATCCTCTGACACAGGGATCCTGGGATTGATAATCCTCTGACTCAGGGATCCTGGGAATGATAATCCTCTGACTCAGGGATCCTGGGAATGATAATTCTCTGACACAAGGGATCCTGGGAGTGATAATCCTCTGAAACAGGGATTCTGGGAGTGATAATCTTCGGACACAGAGGATCCCGGGAGTGATAATCCTCTGACACAGGGGATCCCGGGAGTGATAATCCTCTGACACAGGGATCCCGGGAGTGATAATCTTCAGACACAGGGAATACTGGGAGTGATAATCCTCTGACTCAGGGATCCTGGGAGTAATAATCCTCTGACTCAGGGGATCCTGGGAGTGATAATCCTCTGACACAAGGGATCCTGGGAGTGATAATCCTCTGACTCAGGGATCCCGGGAGTGATAATCCTCTGATTCAGGGATCCTGGGAGTAATAATCCTCTGACTCATGGATCCTGGGAGTAATAATCCTCTGACACAGGGATCCTGGGAGTGACAATCCTCTGACTCATGGATCCTGGGAGTAATAATCCTCTGACTCAGGGATCCCGGGAGTGTTAATCCTCTGAGCCAGGGATCCTGGGAGTGATAATCCTCTGACACAGGGATCCCGGGAGTGTTAATCCTCTGAGCCAGGGATCCTGGGAGTGATAATCCTCTGACTCAGGGATCCCGGGAGTGCTAATCCTCTGACACAGGGATCCTGGGAGTGATAATCCTCTGACACAGGGATCCTGGGATTGATAATCCTCTGACTCAGGGATCCTGGGAATGATAATCCTCTGACTCAGGGATCCTGGGAATGATAATCCTCTGACACAAGGGATCCTGGGAGTGATAATCCTCTGAAACAGGGATTCAGGGAGTGATAATCTTCGGACACAGGGGATCCCGGGAGTGATAATCCTCTGACACAGGGTTCCTGGGAGTGATAATCCTCTGACTCAGGGATCCTGGGAGTGATAATCCTCTTACACAGGGCTACTGGGAGTGATAATCCTCTGACTCAGGGATCCTGGGCGTGTTATTCCTCTGACTCAGGGATCCTGGGAGTGATTATCCTCTGACACAGGGGATCGTGGGAGTGATAATCCTCTTACTCGGGGATCCCGGAGCGATAATCCTCTGACACAGGGGATCGTTGGAGTGATAATCCTCTGACTCAGGAATGCCGGGAGTGATAATCCTCTGACACAGGGATCCCGGGAGTGATAATCCTCTTACGCGGGGATACCGGGAGCGATAATCCTCTGACTCAGGAATGCCGGGAGTGTTAATCCTCTGACACAGGGATCCCGGGAGTGATAATCCTCTTACTCGGGGATCCCGGGAGCGATAATCCTCTGACTCAGGGATCCCGGGAGTGATAAACCTCTGACACAGGGGATCGTGGGAGTGATAATCCTCTGACTCAGGGATTCTGGGAGTGATAATCCTCTGACTCAGGAATGCCGGGAGTGATAATCCTCTGACACAGGGATCCCGCGAGTGATAATCCTCTTACTCGGGGATCCCGGGAGCGATAAACCTCTGACTCAGGGATCCCGGGAGTGATTATCCTCTGACACAGGGGATCCTGGGAGTGATAATCCTCTGACACAGGGATCCCGGGAGTGATAATCCTCTTACTCGGGGATCCCGGGAGCGATAATCCTCTGACTCAGGAATGCCGGGAGTGATAATCCTCTGACACAGGGATCCCGGGAGTGATAATCCTCTGACACAGGGGATCGTGGGAGTGATAATCCTCTGACTCAGGGATTCTGGGAGTGATAATCCTCTGACTCAGGAATGCCGGGAGTGATAATCCTCTGACACAGGGATCCCGGGAGTGATAATCCTCTTACTCGGGGATCCCGGGAGCGATAAACCTCTGACTCAGGGATCCCGGGGTTGATTATCCTCTGACACAGGGGATCCTGGGTGTGATAATCCTCTGACACAAGGGATCCTGGGAGTGATAATCCTCTGAAACAGGGATTCTGGGAGTGATAATCTTCGGACACAGGGGATCCCGGTAGTGATAATCCTCTGACACAGGGGATCCCGGGAGTGATAATCCTCTGACACAGGGATCCCGGGAGTGATAATCTTCAGACACAGGGAATACTGGGAGTGATAATCCTCTGACTCAGGGATCCTGGGAGTAATAATCCTCTGACTCAGGGGATCCTGGGAGTGATAATCCTCTGACACAGGGGATCCTGGGAGTGATAATCCTTTGACTCAGGGATCCTGGGAATGATAATCCTCTGACTCAGGGATCCTGGGAATGATAATCCTCTGACACAGGGGATCCTGGGAGTGATAATCCTCTGAAACAGGGATCCTGGGAGTGATAATCCTCTGACTCAGGGATCCTGGGAATGATAATCCTCTGACTCAGGGATCCTGGGAATGATAATCCTCTGACACAAGGGATCCTGGGAGTGATAATCCTCTGAAACAGGGATTCTGGGAGTGATAATCTTCGGACACAGGGGATCCCGGGAGTGATAATCCTCGGGCACAGGGATCCCAGGAGTGATAATCCTCTGACACAAGGGATCCTGGGAGTGATAATCCTCTGACTCAGGGATCCCGGGAATGATAATCCTCTGACTCATGGATCCTGGGAATAATAATCCTCTGACACAGGGATCCTGGGCGTGACAATCCTCTGACTCATGGATTGTGGGAGTAATAATCCTCTGACTCAGGGATCCCGGGAGTGTTAATCCTCTGAGCCAAGGATCCTGGGAGTGATAATCCTCTGACTCAGGGATCCCGGGAGTGTTAATCGTCTGACACAGGGATCCTGTGAGTGATAATCCTCTGACTCAGGGATCCTGGGAGTGATAATCCTCTGACACAGGGATCCTGGGAGTGATAATCCTCTGACTCAGGGATCCCGGGAGTGATAATCCTCTGGCTCAGGGATCCCGGGAGTGATAATCCTTTCACAGGGATCCCGGGAGAGATAATCCTCTGACACAGGAATCCCGGGAGTGATAATCCTTTTACTCGGGGATCCCGGGAGTGGTAATCCTCTGACACGGGGATCCCGGGAGTGATAATCCTCTGTCTCAGGGATCCCGGGAATGATAATCCTCTGACACAGGGATCCTGGGAGTGATAATCCTCTGACTCGGGGGATCCTGGGAGTGATAATCCTCTGACACAGGGATACGGTGAGTGATAATCCTCTGACACAGGGAACCCGGGAGTGATAATTCTCTGACTCAGGGATCCTGGGAATGATAATCCTCTGACTCGGGGGATCTTGGGAGTGATAATCCTCTGACTCATGGATCCTGGGAGTGATAATCCTCTGACACCGGGGATGCCGCGAGCAATAATCCTCGGACTCAGTTATCCTGGGAGTGATAAACCTCTGACTCAGGGATCCTGGGATTGATAATCCTCTGACACAGCGATCCCAGGAGTGATAATTCTCTGACTCAGGCGAGCTGGGAGTGATAATTCTCTGACACAGGGATCCCGGAAGTGATAATCCTCTGACATAGGGAATCCTGGGAGTGATAATCCTCTGACTCAGGGATGCTGGGAGTAATAATCCTCTGACACAGGTGATCCTGGGAGTGATAATCTTCTGACTCAGGGAACACCGGGAGTGATAATCCTCTGACTCAGGGATCCTGGGAGTGATAATCATCTGACACAGGGGTTCCTGGGAGTGATAATCCTCTGACACAGGGATCCTGGGAGTGATCATCCTCTGACTCAGTGATCCTGGGAGTGATAATCCTCTGACACGGGGATCCTGGGAGTGATAATCCTCTGACACAGGAATCACGGGAGTGATAATCCTCTGACACAGGGATCTTGGGAGTGATAATCCTCTGACTCAGGGATCCTGGGATTGATAATCCTCTGACACATGGGATCCTGGGAGTGATAATCCTCTGACTCAGGGATCCTGGGGTTGATAATTCTCTGACACAGGGATCCCGGGAGTGATAATCCTCTGACTCGGGCATTCTGGGAGTGATAATCCTCTGACACGGCAATCCTGGGAGTGATAATCCTCTTACTCGGGGATCCTGGGAGTGATAATCCTCTGACACAGGGATCCTGGGAGTGATAATCCTCTGACTCAGGGATCATGGGAGTGATAATCCTCTGACACAGGAAACATGGGAGTGTTAATTGTCTGACTCGGGGGATCCTGGGAGTGATAATCCTCTGACTCAGAGCTCCCGGGAGTGATTATCCTCTGACTCAGGGATCCCGGGAGTGATTATCCTCTGACTCAGGTATCCTGGGAGTGATAATCCTCTGACTCAGGGATCCCGGGAGTGATTATCCTCTGACTCAGGGATCCCGGGAGTGATAATCCTCTGACTCAGGGATCCCGGGAGTGATTATCCTCTGACTCAGGGATCGTGGGAGTGATAATCCACTGACTCAGGGATCCCGGGGGTGATTATCCTCTGACTCAGGGATCCCGGGAGTGATAATCCTCTGCCTCAGGGGTCCTGGGAGTGATTATCCTCTGACTCAGGGATCCTGGGAGTAATAATCCTATGACTCAGCGATCCCGGGAGTGATAATCCTCTGACACAGGGATCCCGGGAGTGATAATCCTCCGACACAGGGGATCCTGGGAGTGATTATGCTCTGACTCAGGGATCCCGGGAGTGTTAATCCTCTGACTCAGGGATCCTGGGAGTGATAATCCTCTGACTCAGGGATCCTGGGAATGATAATCCTCTGACACAGGGGATCCTGGGAGTGATAATCCTCTGACACAGGGATCCTGGGAGTGATAATCCTCTGACTCAGGGATCCTGGGAATGATAATCCTCTGACTCAGGGATCCTGGGAATGATAATCCTCTGACACAAGGGATCCTGGGAGTGATAATCTTCGGACACAGGGGATCCCGGGAGTGATAATCCTCTGACACAGGGGATCCCGGGAGTGATAATCCTCGGGCACAGGGATCCCAGGAGTGATAATCCTCTGACACAAGGGATCCTGGGAGTGATAATCCTCTGACTCAGGGATCCCGGGAATGATAATCCTCTGACTCATGGATCCTGGGAATAATAATCCTCTGACAGAGGGATCCTGGGAGTGACAATCCTCTGACTCATGGATTGTGGGAGTAATAATCCTCTGACTCAGGGATCCCAGGAGTGTTAATCCTCTGAGCCAGGGATCCTGGGAGTGATAATCCTCTGACTCAGGGATCCCGGGAGTGTTAATCCTCTGACACAGGGATCCTGGGTGTGATAACCCTCTGACTCAGGGATCCTGGGAGTGATAATCCTCTGACACAGGGATCCTGGGAGTGATAATCATTTCACAGGGATCCCGGGAGAGATAATCCTCTGACACAGGAATCCCGGGAGTGATAATTCTCTGACTCAGGGATCCTGGGATTGATAATCCTCTGACACAGCGATCCCAGGAGTGATAATTCTCTGACTCAGGCGAGCTGGGAGTGATAATTCTCTGACACAGGGATCCCGGAAGTGATAATCCTCTGACATAGGGAATCCTGGGAGTGATAATCCTCTGACTCAGGGATGCTGGGAGTAATAATCCTCTGACACAGGTGATCCTGGGAGTGATAATCTTCTGACTCAGGGAACACCGGGAGTGATAATCCTCTGACTCAGGGATCCTGGGAGTGATAATCATCTGACACAGGGGTTCCTGGGAGTGATAATCCTCTGACACAGGGATCCTGGGAGTGATAATCCTCTGACTCAGTGATCCTGGGAGTGATAATCCTCTGACACGGGGATCCTTGGAGTGATAATCCTCTGATTCAGGGATCACGGGAGTGTTAATCCTCTGACACAGGGATCCTGGGTGTGATAACCCTCTGACTCAGGGATCCTGGGAGTGATAATCCTCTGACACAGGGATCCTGGGAGTGATAATCCTCTGACTCAGGGATCCCAGGAGTGTTAATTCTCTGGCTCAGGGATCCCGGGAGTGATAATCCTTTCACAGGGATCCCGGGAGTGATAATTCTCTGACTCAGGGATCCTGGGATTGATAATCCTCTGACACAGCGATCCCAGGAGTGATAATCCACTGACTCAGGGATCCCGGGAGTGATTATCCTCTGACTCAGGGATCCCGGGAGTGATAATCCTCTGACACCGGGAATGCCGGAAGTGATAATCCTCTGACTCAGGGGTCCTGGGAGTGATTATCTTCTGACTCAGGGATCCTGGGAGTAATAATCCTATGACTCAGCGATCCCGGGAGTGATAATCCTCTGACACAGGGATCCCGGGAGTGATAATCCTCCGACACAGGGGATCCTGGGAGTGATTATGCTCTGACTCAGGGATCCCGGGAGTGTTAATCCTCTGACTCAGGGATCCTGGGAGTGATAATCCTCTGACTCAGGGTTCCTGGGAATGATAATCCTCTGACACAGGGGATCCTGGGAGTGATAATCCTCTGACACAGGGATCCTGGGAGTGATAATCCTCTGACTCAGGGATCCTGGGAATGATAATCCTCTGATTCAGGGATCCTGGGAGTGATAATCCTCTGAAACAGGGATTCTGGGAGTGATAATCTTCGGACACAGGGGATCCCGGGAGTGATAATCCTCTGACACAGGGGATCCCGGGAGTGATAATCCTCGGGCACAGGGATCCCAGGAGTGATAATCCTCTGACACAAGGGATCCTGGGAGTGATAATCCTCTGACTCAGGGATCCCGGGAATGATAATCCTCTGACTCATGGATCCTGGGAATAATAATCCTCTGACAGAGGGATCCTGGGAGTGACAATCCTCTGACTCATGGATTGTGGGAGTAATAATCCTCTGACTCAGGGATCCCAGGAGTGTTAATCCTCTGAGCCAGGGATCCTGGGAGTGATAATCCTCTGACTCAGGGATCCCGGGAGTGTTAATCCTCTGACACAGGGATCCTGGGTGTGATAACCCTCTGACTCAGGGATCCTGGGAGTGATAATCCTCTGACACAGGGATCCTGGGAGTGATAATCCTCTGACTCAGGGATCCCGGGAGTGTTAATCCTCTGGCTCAGGGATCCCGGGAGTGATAATCCTTTCACAGGGATCCCGGGAGAGATAATCCTCTGACACAGGAATCCCGGGAGTGATAATTCTCTGACTCAGGGATCCTGGGATTGATAATCCTCTGACACAGCGATCCCAGGAGTGATAATTCTCTGACTCAGGCGAGCTGGGAGTGATAATTCTCTGACACAGGGATCCCGGAAGTGATAATCCTCTGACATAGGGAATCCTGGGAGTGATAATCCTCTGACTCAGGGATGCTGGGAGTAATAATCCTCTGACACAGGTGATCCTGGGAGTGATAATCTTCTGACTCAGGGAACACCGGGAGTGATAATCCTCTGACTCAGGGATCCTGGGAGTGATAATCATCTGACACAGGGGTTCCTGGGAGTGATAATCCTCTGACACAGGGATCCTGGGAGTGATAATCCTCTGACTCAGTGATCCTGGGAGTGATAATCCTCTGACACGGGGATCCTTGGAGTGATAATCCTCTGATTCAGGGATCACGGGAGTGTTAATCCTCTGACACAGGGATCCTGGGTGTGATAACCCTCTGACTCAGGGATCCTGGGAGTGATAATCCTCTGACACAGGGATCCTGGGAGTGATAATCCTCTGACTCAGTGATCCCGGGAGTGTTAATCCTCTGGCTCAGGGATCCCGGGAGTGATAATCCTTTCACAGGGATCCCGGGAGAGATAATCCTCTGAAACAGGAATCCCGGGAGTGATAATTCTCTGACTCAGGGATCCTGGGATTGATAATCCTCTGACACAGCGATCCCAGGAGTGATAATTCTCTGACTCAGGCGAGCTGGGAGTGATAATTCTCTGACACAGGGATCCCGGAAGTGATAATCCTCTGACATAGGGAATCCTGGGAGTGATAATCCTCTGACTCAGGGATGCTGGGAGTAATAATCCTCTGACACAGGTGATCCTGGGAGTGATAATCTTCTGACTCAGGGAACACCGGGAGTGATAATCCTCTGACTCAGGGATCCTGGGAGTGATAATCCTCTGACACAGGGGTTCCTGGGAGTGATAATCCTCTGACACAGGGATCCTGGGAGTGATAATCCTCTGACTCAGTGATCCTGGGAGTGATAATCCTCTGACACGGGGATCCTTGGAGTGATAGTCCTCTGATTCAGGGATCACGGGAGTGATTATCCTCTGACTCAGCGATCCTGGGAGTGATAATCCTCTGACACAGGGGATCCTAGGAGTGATAATCCTCTGACACAGGGATCTTGGGAGTGATAATCCTCTGACTCAGGGATCCTGGGATTGATAATCCTCTGACACATGGGATCCTGGGAGTGATAATCCTCTGACTCAGGGATCCTGGGGTTGATAATTCTCTGACACAGGTATCCCGGGAGTGATAATCCTCTGACTCGGGGATCCTGGGAGTGATAATCCTCTGACACAGCAATCCTGGGAGTGATAATTCTCTGACACAGGGATCCTGGGAGTGATAATCCTCTTACTCGGGGATCCTGGGAGTGATAATCCTCTGACACAGGGATCCTGGGAGTGATAATCCTCTGACTCAGGGATCATGGGAGTGATAATCCTCTGACACAGGAATCATGGGAGTGTTAATTGTCTGACTCGGGGGATCCTGGGAGTGACAATCCTCTGACTCAGGGCTCCCGGGAGTGATTATCCTCTGACTCAGGGATCCCGGGAGCGATTATCCTCTGACTCAGGGATCCTGGGAGTGATAATCCTCTGACTCAGGGATCCCGGGATTGATTATCCTCTGACTCAGGGATCCCGGGAGTGATAATCCTCTGACTCAGGGATCCCGGGAGTGATTATCCTCTGACTCAGGGATCGTGGGAGTGATAATCCACTGACTCAGGGATCCCGGGAGTGATTATCCTCTGACTCAGGGATCCCCGGGAGTGATAATCCTCTGACACCGGGAATGCCGGGAGTGATAATCCTCTGACTCAGTGTTCCCGGGAATTATAATCCTCTGACACCGGGAATGCCGGAAGTGATAATCCTCTGACTCAGGGGTCCTGGGAGTGATTATCCTCTGACTCAGGGATCCTGGGATTGATAATCCTCTGACACATGGGATCCTGGGAGTGATAATCCTCTGACTCAGGGATCCTGGGGTTGATAATTCTCTGACACAGGTATCCCGGGAGTGATAATCCTCTGACTCGGGGATCCTGGGAGTGATAATCCTCTGACACAGCAATCCTGGGAGTGATAATTCTCTGACACAGGGATCCTGGGAGTGATAATCCTCTTACTCGGGGATCCTGGGAGTGATAATCCTCTGACACAGGGATCCTGGGAGTGATAATCCTCTGACTCAGGGATCATGGGAGTGATAATCCTCTGACACAGGAATCATGGGAGTGTTAATTGTCTGACACGGGGGATCCTGGGAGTGATAATCCTCTGACTCAGGGCTCCCGGGAGTGATTATCCTCTGACTCAGGGATCCCGGGAGTGATTATCCTCTGACTCAGGGATCCTGGGAGTGATAATCCTCTGACTCAGGGATCCCGGGATTGATTATCCTCTGACTCAGGGATCCCGGGAGTGATAATCCTCTGACTCAGGGATCCCGGGAGTGATTATCCTCTGACTCAGGGACCGTGGGAGTGATAATCCACTGACTCAGGGATCCCGGGAGTGATTATCCTCTGACTTAGGGATCCCGGGAGTGATAATCCTCTGACACCGGGAATGCCGGGAGTGATAATCCTCTGACTCAGGGTTCCCGGGAATTATAATCCTCTGACACCGGGAATGCCGGAAGTGATAATCCTCTGACTCAGGGGTCCTGGGAGTGATTATCCTCTGACTCAGGGATCCTGGGAGTAATAATCCTATGACTCAGCGATCCCGGGAGATATAATCCTCTGACGGATCCCGGGAGTGATAATCCTCCGACACAGGGGATCCTGGGAGTGATTATGCTCTGACTCAGGGATCCCGGGAGTGTTAATCGTCTGACACAGGGATCCTGGGAGTGATAATCCTCTGACTCAGGGATCCTGGGTGTGATAATCCTCTGACACAGGGATCCTGGGAGTGATAATCCTCTGACTCAGGGATCCCGGGAGTGATAATCCTCTGGCTCAGGGATCCCGGGAGTGATAATCCTTTCACAGGGATCCTGGGAGAGATAATCCTCTGACACAGGAATCCCGGGAGTGATAATCCTTTTACTCGGGGATCCCGGGAGTGGTAATCCTCTGACACGGGGATCCCGGGAGTGATAATCCTCTGTCTCAGGGATCCCGGGAATGATAATCCTCTGACACAGGGATCCTGGGAGTGATAATCCTCTGACTCGGGGGATCCTGGGAGTGATAATCCTCTGACACAGGGATACGGTGAGTGATAATCCTCTGACACAGGGAACCCGGGAGTGATAATCCTCTTACTCGGGGATCCCGGGAGCGATAATCCTCTGACTCAGGAATGCCGGGAGTGATAATCCTCTGACACAGGGATCCCGGGAGTGATAATCCTCTTACTCGGGGATCCCGGGAGCGATAATCCTCTGACTCAGGGATCCCGGGAGTGATAATCCTCTGACACAGGGGATCGTGGGAGTGATAATCCTCTGACTCAGGGATTCTGGGAGTGATAATCCTCTGACTCAGGAATGCCGGGAGTGATAATCCTCCGACACAGGGATCCCGGGAGTGATAATCCTCTTACTCGGGGATCCCGGGAGCGATTATCCTCTGACACAGGAGATCCTGGGAGTGATAATCCTCTGACACAGGGATCCCGGGAGTGATAATACTCTTACTCGGGGATGCCGGGAGCGATAATCCTCTGACTCAGGAATGCCGGGAGTGATAATCCTCTGACACAGGGATCCCGGGAGTGATAATCCTCTTACTCGGGGATCCCGGGAGCGATAATCCTCTGACTCAGGGATCCCGGGAGTGATAATCCTCTGACACAGGGGATCGTGGGAGTGATAATCCTCTGACTCAGGGATTCTGGGAGTGATAATCCTCTGACTCAGGAATGCCGGGAGTGATAATCCTCTGACACAGGGATCCCGGGAGTGATAATCCTCTGACTCAGGGATCCCGGGAGTGATTATCCTCTGACACAGGGGATCCTGGGAGTGATAATCCTCTGACACAGGGGATCCTGGGAGTGATAATCCTCTGACTCAGGGATCCTGGGATTGATAATCCTCTGACACAGGGGATCCTGGAAGTGATAATTCTCTGACTCAGGGATTCTGGGAATGATAATCCTCTGACACAGGGGATCGTGGGAATGATAATCCTCTGACACAGGGATCCTGGGAGTGATAATCCTCTGAAACAGGGATTCTGGGAGTGATAATCTTCGGACACAGGGGATCCCGTGAGTGATAATCCTCTGACACAGGGGATCCCGGGAGTGATAATCCTCTGACA
The DNA here is from genome assembly GCF_044704955.1 of Pristiophorus japonicus. Classification (NCBI taxonomy): domain Eukaryota; kingdom Metazoa; phylum Chordata; class Chondrichthyes; family Pristiophoridae; genus Pristiophorus; species Pristiophorus japonicus. Next base: position 162,046,571 of record NC_091984.1, read on the forward strand.
CAGGGATCCCGGGAGTGATAATCTTCAGACACAGGGAATACTGGGAGTGATAATCCTCTGACTCAGGGATCCTGGGAGTAATAATCCTCTGACTCAGGGTATCCTGGGAGTGATAATCCTCGGGCACAGGGATCCCAGGAGTGATAATCCTCTGACACAAGGGATCCTGGGAGTGATAATCCTCTGACTCAGGGATCCCGGGAGTGATAATCCTCTGATTCAGGGATCCTGGGAGTGATAATCCTCTGACTCATGGATCCTGGGAGTAATAATCCTCTGACACAGGGATCCTGGGAGTGACAATCCTCTGACTCATGGATCCTGGGAGTAATAATCCTCTGACTCAGGGATCCCGGGAGTGTTAATCTTCTAAGCCAGGGATCTTGGGAGTGATAATCCTCTGACACAGGCATCCCGGGAGTGTTAATCCTCTGAGCCAGGGATCCTGGGAGTGATAATCCTCTGACACAGGGATCCTGGGAGTGATAATCCTCTGACACAGGGATCCTGGGAGTGATAATCCTCTGACCCAGGGATCCTGGGAGTGATTATCCTCTGACTCAGGGATCCTGGGAGTGATAATCCTCTGACTCAGGGATCCTGGGAGTGATTATCCTCTGACACAGGAGATCGTGGGAGTGATAATCCTCTTACTCGGGGATCCCGGAGCGATAATCCTCTGACACAGGGGATCGTGGGAGTGATAATCCTCTGACTCAGGAATGCCGGGAGTGATAATCCTCTGACACAGGGATCCCGGGAGTGATAATCCTCTTACTCGGGGATCCCGGGAGCGATAATCCTCTGACTCAGGAATGCCGGGAGTGATAATCCTGACACAGGGATCCCGGGAGTGATAATCCTCTTACTCGGGGATCCCGGGAGCGATAATCCTCTGACTCAGGAATGCCGGGAGTGATAATCCTCTGACAGAGGGATCCTGGGAGTGATAATCCTCTGACACAGGGGATCGTGGGAGTGATAATCCTCTGACTCAGGGATTCTGGGAGTGATAATCCTCTGACTCAGGAATGCCGGGAGTGATAATCCTCTGACACAGGGATCCCGGGAGTGATAATCCTCTTACTCGGGGATCCCGGGAGCGATAAACCTCTGACTCAGGGATCCCGGGAGTGATTATCCTTTGACACAGGGGATCCTGGGAGTGATAATCCTCTGACACAGGGGATCCTGGGAGTGATAATCCTCTGACACAGGGGATCCTGGGAGTGATAATCCTCTGCCACAGGGATCCTGGGAGTGATAATCCTCTGACTCAGGGATCCTGGGAATGATAATCCTCTGACTCAGGGATCCTGGGAATGATAATCCTCTGACACAAGGGATCCTGGGAGTGACAATCCTCTGAAACAGGGATTCTGGGAGTGATAATCTTCGGACACAGGGGATCCCGGGAGTGATAATCTTCTGACACAGGGGATCCCGGGAGTGATAATCCTCTGACACAGGGATCCCGGGAGTGATAATCTTCAGACACAGGGAATACTGGGAGTGATAATCCTCTGACTCAGGGATCCTGGGATTAATAATCCTCTGACTCAGGGGATCCTGGGAGTGATAATCCTCGGGCACAGGGATCCCAGGAGTGATAATCCTCTGACACAAGGGATCCTGGGAGTGATAATCCTCTGACTCAGGGATCCCGGGAGTGATAATCCTCTGATTCAGGGATCCTGGGAGTGATAATCCTCTGACTCATGGATCCTGGGAGTAATAATCCTCTGACACAGGGATCCTGGGAGTGCCAATCCTCTGACTCATGGATCCTGGGAGTAATAATCCTCTGACTCAGGGATCCCGGGAGTGTTAATCCTCTGAGCCAGGGATCCTGGGAGTGATAATCCTCTGACACAGGGGATCCTAGGAGTGATAATCCTCTGACACAGGGATCTTGGGAGTGATAATCCTCTGACTCAGGGATCCTGGGATTGATAATCCTCTGACACATGGGATCCTGGGAGTGATAATCCTCTGACTCAGGGATCCTGGGGTTGATAATTCTCTGACACAGGGATCCCGGGAGTGATAATCCTCTGACTCGGGCATTCTGGGAGTGATAATCCTCTGACACGGCAATCCTGGGAGTGATAATTCTCTGACACAGGGATCCTGGGAGTGATAATCCTCTTACTCGGGGATCCTGGGAGTGATAATCCTCTGACACAGGGATCCTGGGAGTGATAATCCTCTGACTCAGGGATCATGGGAGTGATAATCCTCTGACACAGGAAACATGGGAGTGTTAATTGTCTGACTCGGGGGATCCTGGGAGTGATAATCCTCTGACTCAGAGCTCCCGGGAGTGATTATCCTCTGACTCAGGGATCCCGGGAGTGATTATCCTCTGACTCAGGTATCCTGGGAGTGATAATCCTCTGACTCAGGGATCCCGGGAGTGATTATCCTCTGACTCAGGGATCCCGGGAGTGATAATCCTCTGACTCAGGGATCCCGGGAGTGATTATCCTCTGACTCAGGGATCGTGGGAGTGATAATCCACTGACTCAGGGATCCCGGGAGTGATTATCCTCTGACTCAGGGATCCCGGGAGTGATAATCCTCTGACACCGGGAATGCCGGGAGTGATAATCCTCTGACTCAGGGATCCCGGGAATGATAATCCTCTGACACCGGGAATGCCGGAAGTGATAATCCTCTGACTCAGGGGTCCTGGGAGTGATTATCCTCTGACTCAGGGATCCTGGGAGTAATAATCCTATGACTCAGCGATCCCGGGAGTGTTAATCCTCTGACTCAGGGATCCTGGGAGTGATAATCCTCTGACACAGGGATCCTGGGAGTGATAATCCTTTCACAGGGATCCCGGGAATGATAATCCTCTGACTCATGGATCCTGGGAATAATAATCCTCTGACAGAGGGATCCTGGGAGTGACAATCCTCTGACTCATGGATTGTGGGAGTAATAATCCTCTGACTCAGGGATCCCAGGAGTGTTAATCCTCTGAGCCAGGGATCCTGGGAGTGATAATCCTCTGACACAGGGATCCTGGGAGTGATAATCCTTTCACAGGGATCCCGGGAGAGATAATCCTCTGACACAGGAATCCCGGGAGTGATAATTCTCTGACTCAGGGATCCTGGGATTGATAATCCTCTGACACAGCGATCCCAGGAGTGATAATTCTCTGACTCAGGCGAGCTGGGAGTGATAATTCTCTGACACAGGGATCCCGTAAGTGATAATCCTCTGACATAGGGAATCCTGGGAGTGATAATCCTCTGACTCAGGAATGCTGGGAGTAATAATCCTCTGACACAGGTGATCCTGGGAGTGATAATCTTCTGACTCAGGGAACACCGGGAGTGATAATCCTCTGACTCAGGGATCCTGGGAGTGATAATCATCTGACACAGGGGTTCCTGGGAGTGATAATCCTCTGACACAGGGATCCTGGGAATGATAATCCTCTGACTCAGTGATCCTGGGAGTGATAATCCTCTGACACGGGGATCCTTGGAGTGATAATCCTCTGATTCAGGGATCACGGGAGTGTTAATCCTCTGACACAGGGATCCTGGGTGTGATAACCCTCTGACTCAGGGATCCTGGGAGTGATAATCCTCTGACACAGGGATCCTGGGAGTGATAATCCTCTGACTCAGGGATCCCGGGAGTGTTAATCCTCTGGCTCAGGGATCCCGGGAGTGATAATCCTTTCACAGGGATCCCGGGAGAGATAATCCTCTGACACAGGAATCCCGGGAGTGATAATTCTCTGACTCAGGGATCCTGGGATTGATAATCCTCTGACACAGCGATCCCAGGAGTGATAATCCACTGACTCAGGGATCCCTGGAGTGATTATCCTCTGACTCAGGGATCCCGGGAGTGATAATCCTCTGACACCGGGAATGCCGCGAGTGATAATCCTCTGACTCAGGGATCCCGGGAATGATAATCCTCTGACACCGGGAATGCCGGAAGTGATAATCCTCTGACTCAGGGGTCCTGGGAGTGATTATCCTCTGACTCAGGGATCCTGGGAGTAATAATCCTATGACTCAGCGATCCCGGGAGTGATAATCCTCTGACACAGGGATCCCGGGAGTGATAATCCTCCGACACAGGGGATCCTGGGAGTGATTATGCTCTGACTCAGGGATCCCGGGAGTGTTAATCCTCTGACACAGGGATCCTGGGAGTGATAATCCTCTGACTCAGGGATCCTGGGAATGATAATCCTCTGACTCAGGGATCCTGGGAATGATAATCCTCTGACACAAGGGATCCTGGGAGTGATAATCCTCTGAAACAGGGGATCCCGGGAGTGATAATCCTCGGGCACAGGGATCCCAGGAGTGATAATCCTCTGACACAAGGGATCCTGGGAGTGATAATCCTCTGACTCAGGGATCCCGGGAATGATAATCCTCTGACTCATGGATCCTGGGAATAATAATCCTCTGACAGAGGGATCCTGGGAGTGACAATCCTCTGACTCATGGATTGTGGGAGTAATAATCCTCTGACTCAGGGATCCCAGGAGTGTTAATCCTCTGAGCCAGGGATCCTGGGAGTGATAATCCTCTGACTCAGGGATCCCGGGAGTGTTAATCCTCTGACACAGGGATCCTGGGTGTGATAACCCTCTGACTCAGGGATCCTGGGAGTGATAATCCTCTGACACAGGGATCCTGGGAGTGATAATCCTCTGACTCAGGGATCCCGGGAGTGTTAATCCTCTGGCTCAGGGATCCCGGGAGTGATAATCCTTTCACAGGGATCCCGGGAGAGATAATCCTCTGACACAGGAATCCCGGGAGTGATAATTCTCTGACTCAGGGATCCTGGGATTGATAATCCTCTGACACAGCGATCCCAGGAGTGATAATTCTCTGACTCAGGCGAGCTGGGAGTGATAATTCTCTGACACAGGGATCCCGGAAGTGATAATCCTCTGACATAGGGAATCCTGGGAGTGATAATCCTCTGACTCAGGGATGCTGGGAGTAATAATCCTCTGACACAGGTGATCCTGGGAGTGATAATCTTCTGACTCAGGGAACACCGGGAGTGATAATCCTCTGACTCAGGGATCCTGGGAGTGATAATCATCTGACACAGGGGTTCCTGGGAGTGATAATCCTCTGACACAGGGATCCTGGGAGTGATAATCCTCTGACTCAGTGATCCTGGGAGTGATAATCCTCTGACTCAGGGATCCTGGGAATGATAATCCTCTGACTCAGGGATCCTGGGAATGATAATCCTCTGACACAAGGGATCCTGGGAGTGACAATCCTCTGAAACAGGGATTCTGGGAGTGATAATCTTCGGACACAGGGGATCCCGGGAGTGATAATCTTCTGACACAGGGGATCCCGGGAGTGATAATCCTCTGACACAGGGATCCCGGGAGTGATAATCTTCAGACACAGGGAATACTGGGAGTGATAATCCTCTGACTCAGGGATCCTGGGATTAATAATCCTCTGACTCAGGGGATCCTGGGAGTGATAATCCTCGGGCACAGGGATCCCAGGAGTGATAATCCTCTGACACAAGGGATCCTGGGAGTGATAATCCTCTGACTCAGGGATCCCGGGAGTGATAATCCTCTGATTCAGGGATCCTGGGAGTGATAATCCTCTGACTCATGGATCCTGGGAGTAATAATCCTCTGACACAGGGATCCTGGGAGTGCCAATCCTCTGACTCATGGATCCTGGGAGTAATAATCCTCTGACTCAGGGATCCCGGGAGTGTTAATCCTCTGAGCCAGGGATCCTGGGAGTGATAATCCTCTGACACAGGGGATCCTAGGAGTGATAATCCTCTGACACAGGGATCTTGGGAGTGATAATCCTCTGACTCAGGGATCCTGGGATTGATAATCCTCTGACACATGGGATCCTGGGAGTGATAATCCTCTGACTCAGGGATCCTGGGGTTGATAATTCTCTGACACAGGGATCCCGGGAGTGATAATCCTCTGACTCGGGCATTCTGGGAGTGATAATCCTCTGACACGGCAATCCTGGGAGTGATAATTCTCTGACACAGGGATCCTGGGAGTGATAATCCTCTTACTCGGGGATCCTGGGAGTGATAATCCTCTGACACAGGGATCCTGGGAGTGATAATCCTCTGACTCAGGGATCATGGGAGTGATAATCCTCTGACACAGGAAACATGGGAGTGTTAATTGTCTGACTCGGGGGATCCTGGGAGTGATAATCCTCTGACTCAGAGCTCCCGGGAGTGATTATCCTCTGACTCAGGGATCCCGGGAGTGATTATCCTCTGACTCAGGTATCCTGGGAGTGATAATCCTCTGACTCAGGGATCCCGGGAGTGATTATCCTCTGACTCAGGGATCCCGGGAGTGATAATCCTCTGACTCAGGGATCCCGGGAGTGATTATCCTCTGACTCAGGGATCGTGGGAGTGATAATCCACTGACTCAGGGATCCCGGGAGTGATTATCCTCTGACTCAGGGATCCCGGGAGTGATAATCCTCTGACACCGGGAATGCCGGGAGTGATAATCCTCTGACTCAGGGATCCCGGGAATGATAATCCTCTGACACCGGGAATGCCGGAAGTGATAATCCTCTGACTCAGGGGTCCTGGGAGTGATTATCCTCTGACTCAGGGATCCTGGGAGTAATAATCCTATGACTCAGCGATCCCGGGAGTGTTAATCCTCTGACTCAGGGATCCTGGGAGTGATAATCCTCTGACACAGGGATCCTGGGAGTGATAATCCTTTCACAGGGATCCCGGGAATGATAATCCTCTGACTCATGGATCCTGGGAATAATAATCCTCTGACAGAGGGATCCTGGGAGTGACAATCCTCTGACTCATGGATTGTGGGAGTAATAATCCTCTGACTCAGGGATCCCAGGAGTGTTAATCCTCTGAGCCAGGGATCCTGGGAGTGATAATCCTCTGACACAGGGATCCTGGGAGTGATAATCCTTTCACAGGGATCCCGGGAGAGATAATCCTCTGACACAGGAATCCCGGGAGTGATAATTCTCTGACTCAGGGATCCTGGGATTGATAATCCTCTGACACAGCGATCCCAGGAGTGATAATTCTCTGACTCAGGCGAGCTGGGAGTGATAATTCTCTGACACAGGGATCCCGTAAGTGATAATCCTCTGACATAGGGAATCCTGGGAGTGATAATCCTCTGACTCAGGAATGCTGGGAGTAATAATCCTCTGACACAGGTGATCCTGGGAGTGATAATCTTCTGACTCAGGGAACACCGGGAGTGATAATCCTCTGACTCAGGGATCCTGGGAGTGATAATCATCTGACACAGGGGTTCCTGGGAGTGATAATCCTCTGACACAGGGATCCTGGGAATGATAATCCTCTGACTCAGTGATCCTGGGAGTGATAATCCTCTGACACGGGGATCCTTGGAGTGATAATCCTCTGATTCAGGGATCACGGGAGTGTTAATCCTCTGACACAGGGATCCTGGGTGTGATAACCCTCTGACTCAGGGATCCTGGGAGTGATAATCCTCTGACACAGGGATCCTGGGAGTGATAATCCTCTGACTCAGGGATCCCGGGAGTGTTAATCCTCTGGCTCAGGGATCCCGGGAGTGATAATCCTTTCACAGGGATCCCGGGAGAGATAATCCTCTGACACAGGAATCCCGGGAGTGATAATTCTCTGACTCAGGGATCCTGGGATTGATAATCCTCTGACACAGCGATCCCAGGAGTGATAATCCACTGACTCAGGGATCCCTGGAGTGATTATCCTCTGACTCAGGGATCCCGGGAGTGATAATCCTCTGACACCGGGAATGCCGCGAGTGATAATCCTCTGACTCAGGGATCCCGGGAATGATAATCCTCTGACACCGGGAATGCCGGAAGTGATAATCCTCTGACTCAGGGGTCCTGGGAGTGATTATCCTCTGACTCAGGGATCCTGGGAGTAATAATCCTATGACTCAGCGATCCCGGGAGTGATAATCCTCTGACACAGGGATCCCGGGAGTGATAATCCTCCGACACAGGGGATCCTGGGAGTGATTATGCTCTGACTCAGGGATCCCGGGAGTGTTAATCCTCTGACACAGGGATCCTGGGAGTGATAATCCTCTGACTCAGGGATCCTGGGAATGATAATCCTCTGACTCAGGGATCCTGGGAATGATAATCCTCTGACACAAGGGATCCTGGGAGTGATAATCCTCTGAAACAGGGGATCCCGGGAGTGATAATCCTCGGGCACAGGGATCCCAGGAGTGATAATCCTCTGACACAAGGGATCCTGGGAGTGATAATCCTCTGACTCAGGGATCCCGGGAATGATAATCCTCTGACTCATGGATCCTGGGAATAATAATCCTCTGACAGAGGGATCCTGGGAGTGACAATCCTCTGACTCATGGATTGTGGGAGTAATAATCCTCTGACTCAGGGATCCCAGGAGTGTTAATCCTCTGAGCCAGGGATCCTGGGAGTGATAATCCTCTGACTCAGGGATCCCGGGAGTGTTAATCCTCTGACACAGGGATCCTGGGTGTGATAACCCTCTGACTCAGGGATCCTGGGAGTGATAATCCTCTGACACAGGGATCCTGGGAGTGATAATCCTCTGACTCAGGGATCCCGGGAGTGTTAATCCTCTGGCTCAGGGATCCCGGGAGTGATAATCCTTTCACAGGGATCCCGGGAGAGATAATCCTCTGACACAGGAATCCCGGGAGTGATAATTCTCTGACTCAGGGATCCTGGGATTGATAATCCTCTGACACAGCGATCCCAGGAGTGATAATTCTCTGACTCAGGCGAGCTGGGAGTGATAATTCTCTGACACAGGGATCCCGGAAGTGATAATCCTCTGACATAGGGAATCCTGGGAGTGATAATCCTCTGACTCAGGGATGCTGGGAGTAATAATCCTCTGACACAGGTGATCCTGGGAGTGATAATCTTCTGACTCAGGGAACACCGGGAGTGATAATCCTCTGACTCAGGGATCCTGGGAGTGATAATCATCTGACACAGGGGTTCCTGGGAGTGATAATCCTCTGACACAGGGATCCTGGGAGTGATAATCCTCTGACTCAGTGATCCTGGGAGTGATAATCCTCTGACACGGGGATCCTTGGAGTGATAATCCTCTGATTCAGGGATCACGGGAGTGTTAATCCTCTGACACAGGGATCCTGGGTGTGATAACCCTCTGACTCAGGGATCCTGGGAGTGATAATCCTCTGACACAGGGATCCTGGGAGTGATAATCCTCTGACTCAGGGATCCCGGGAGTGTTAATCCTCTGGCTCAGGGATCCCGGGAGTGATAATCCTTTCACAGGGATCCCGGGAGAGATAATCCTCTGACACAGGAATCCCGGGAGTGATAATTCTCTGACTCAGGGATCCTGGGATTGATAATCCTCTGACACAGCGATCCCAGGAGTGATAATTCTCTGACTCAGGCGAGCTGGGAGTGATAATTCTCTGACACAGGGATCCCGGAAGTGATAATCCTCTGACATAGGGAATCCTGGGAGTGATAATCCTCTGACTCAGGGATGCTGGGAGTAATAATCCTCTGACACAGGTGATCCTGGGAGTGATAATCTTCTGACTCAGGGAACACCGGGAGTGATAATCCTCTGACTCAGGGATCCTGGGAGTGATAATCATCTGACACAGGGGTTCCTGGGAGTGATAATCCTCTGACACAGGGATCCTGGGAGTGATAATCCTCTGACTCAGTGATCCTGGGAGTGATAATCCTCTGACACGGGGATCCTTGGAGTGATAGTCCTCTGATTCAGGGATCACGGGAGTGATTATCCTCTGACTCAGCGATCCTGGGAGTGATAATCCTCTGACACAGGGGATCCTAGGAGTGATAATCCTCTGACACAGGGATCTTGGGAGTGATAATCCTCTGACTCAGGGATCCTGGGATTGATAATCCTCTGACACATGGGATCCTGGGAGTGATAATCCTCTGACTCAGGGATCCTGGGGTTGATAATTCTCTGACACAGGTATCCCGGGAGTGATAATCCTCTGACTCGGGGATCCTGGGAGTGATAATCCTCTGACACAGCAATCCTGGGAGTGATAATTCTCTGACACAGGGATCCTGGGAGTGATAATCCTCTTACTCGGGGATCCTGGGAGTGATAATCCTCTGACACAGGGATCCTGGGAGTGATAATCCTCTGACTCAGGGATCATGGGAGTGATAATCCTCTGACACAGGAATCATGGGAGTGTTAATTGTCTGACTCGGGGGATCCTGGGAGTGACAATCCTCTGACTCAGGGCTCCCGGGAGTGATTATCCTCTGACTCAGGGATCCCGGGAGCGATTATCCTCTGACTCAGGGATCCTGGGAGTGATAATCCTCTGACTCAGGGATCCCGGGATTGATTATCCTCTGACTCAGGGATCCCGGGAGTGATAATCCTCTGACTCAGGGATCCCGGGAGTGATTATCCTCTGACTCAGGGATCGTGGGAGTGATAATCCACTGACTCAGGGATCCCGGGAGTGATTATCCTCTGACTCAGGGATCCCCGGGAGTGATAATCCTCTGACACCGGGAATGCCGGGAGTGATAATCCTCTGACTCAGTGTTCCCGGGAATTATAATCCTCTGACACCGGGAATGCCGGAAGTGATAATCCTCTGACTCAGGGGTCCTGGGAGTGATTATCCTCTGACTCAGGGATCCTGGGATTGATAATCCTCTGACACATGGGATCCTGGGAGTGATAATCCTCTGACTCAGGGATCCTGGGGTTGAAAATTCTCTGACACAGGTATCCCGGGAGTGATAATCCTCTGACTCGGGGATCCTGGGAGTGATAATCCTCTGACACAGCAATCCTGGGAGTGATAATTCTCTGACACAGGGATCCTGGGAGTGATAATCCTCTTACTCGGGGATCCTGGGAGTGATAATCCTCTGACACAGGGATCCTGGGAGTGATAATCCTCTGACTCAGGGATCATGGGAGTGATAATCCTCTGACACAGGAATCATGGGAGTGTTAATTGTCTGACTCGGGGGATCCTGGGAGTGATAATCCTCTGACTCAGGGCTCCCGGGAGTGATTATCCTCTGACTCAGGGATCCCGGGAGTGATTATCCTCTGACTCAGGGATCCTGGGAGTGATAATCCTCTGACTCAGGGATCCCGGGATTGATTATCCTCTGACTCAGGGATCCCGGGAGTGATAATCCTCTGACTCAGGGATCCCGGGAGTGATTATCCTCTGACTCAGGGACCGTGGGAGTGATAATCCACTGACTCAGGGATCCCGGGAGTGATTATCCTCTGACTTAGGGATCCCGGGAGTGATAATCCTCTGACACCGGGAATGCCGGGAGTGATAATCCTCTGACTCAGGGTTCCCGGGAATTATAATCCTCTGACACCGGGAATGCCGGAAGTGATAATCCTCTGACTCAGGGGTCCTGGGAGTGATTATCCTCTGACTCAGGGATCCTGGGAGTAATAATCCTATGACTCAGCGATCCCGGGAGATATAATCCTCTGACGGATCCCGGGAGTGATAATCCTCCGACACAGGGGATCCTGGGAGTGATTATGCTCTGACTCAGGGATCCCGGGAGTGTTAATCGTCTGACACAGGGATCCTGGGAGTGATAATCCTCTGACTCAGGGATCCTGGGTGTGATAATCCTCTGACACAGGGATCCTGGGAGTGATAATCCTCTGACTCAGGGATCCCGGGAGTGATAATCCTCTGGCTCAGGGATCCCGGGAGTGATAATCCTTTCACAGGGATCCTGGGAGAGATAATCCTCTGACACAGGAATCCCGGGAGTGATAATCCTTTTACTCGGGGATCCCGGGAGTGGTAATCCTCTGACACGGGGATCCCGGGAGTGATAATCCTCTGTCTCAGGGATCCCGGGAATGATAATCCTCTGACACAGGGATCCTGGGAGTGATAATCCTCTGACTCGGGGGATCCTGGGAGTGATAATCCTCTGACACAGGGATACGGTGAGTGATAATCCTCTGACACAGGGAACCCGGGAGTGATAATCCTCTTACTCGGGGATCCCGGGAGCGATAATCCTCTGACTCAGGAATGCCGGGAGTGATAATCCTCTGACACAGGGATCCCGGGAGTGATAATCCTCTTACTCGGGGATCCCGGGAGCGATAATCCTCTGACTCAGGGATCCCGGGAGTGATAATCCTCTGACACAGGGGATCGTGGGAGTGATAATCCTCTGACTCAGGGATTCTGGGAGTGATAATCCTCTGACTCAGGAATGCCGGGAGTGATAATCCTCCGACACAGGGATCCCGGGAGTGATAATCCTCTTACTCGGGGATCCCGGGAGCGATTATCCTCTGACACAGGAGATCCTGGGAGTGATAATCCTCTGACACAGGGATCCCGGGAGTGATAATACTCTTACTCGGGGATGCCGGGAGCGATAATCCTCTGACTCAGGAATGCCGGGAGTGATAATCCTCTGACACAGGGATCCCGGGAGTGATAATCCTCTTACTCGGGGATCCCGGGAGCGATAATCCTCTGACTCAGGGATCCCGGGAGTGATAATCCTCTGACACAGGGGATCGTGGGAGTGATAATCCTCTGACTCAGGGATTCTGGGAGTGATAATCCTCTGACTCAGGAATGCCGGGAGTGATAATCCTCTGACACAGGGATCCCGGGAGTGATAATCCTCTGACTCAGGGATCCCGGGAGTGATTATCCTCTGACACAGGGGATCCTGGGAGTGATAATCCTCTGACACAGGGGATCCTGGGAGTGATAATCCTCTGACTCAGGGATCCTGGGATTGATAATCCTCTGACACAGGGGATCCTGGAAGTGATAATTCTCTGACTCAGGGATTCTGGGAATGATAATCCTCTGACACAGGGGATCGTGGGAATGATAATCCTCTGACACAGGGATCCTGGGAGTGATAATCCTCTGAAACAGGGATTCTGGGAGTGATAATCTTCGGACACAGGGGATCCCGTGAGTGATAATCCTCTGACACAGGGGATCCCGGGAGTGATAATCCTCTGACACAGGGATCCCGGGAGTGATAATCTTCAGACACAGGGAATACTGGGAGTGATAATCCTCTGACTCAGGGATCCTGGGAGTAATAATCCTCTGACTCAGGGTATCCTGGGAGTGATAATCCTCGGGCACAGGGATCCCAGGAGTGATAATCCTCTGACACAAGGGATCCTGGGAGTGATAATCCTCTGACTCAGGGATCCCGGGAGTGATAATCCTCTGATTCAGGGATCCTGGGAGTGATAATCCTCTGACTCATGGATCCTGGGAGTAATAATCCTCTGACACAGGGATCCTGGGAGTGACAATCCTCTGACTCATGGATCCTGGGAGTAATAATCCTCTGACTCAGGGATCCCGGGAGTGTTAATCTTCTAAGCCAGGGATCTTGGGAGTGATAATCCTCTGACACAGGCATCCCGGGAGTGTTAATCCTCTGAGCCAGGGATCCTGGGAGTGATAATCCTCTGACACAGGGATCCTGGGAGTGATAATCCTCTGACACAGGGATCCTGGGAGTGATAATCCTCTGACCCAGGGATCCTGGGAGTGATTATCCTCTGACTCAGGGATCCTGGGAGTGATAATCCTCTGACTCAGGGATCCTGGGAGTGATTATCCTCTGACACAGGAGATCGTGGGAGTGATAATCCTCTAACTCGGGGATCCCGGAGCGATAATCCTCTGACACAGGGGATCGTGGGAGTGATAATCCTCTGACTCAGGAATGCCGGGAGTGATAATCCTCTGACACAGGGATCCCGGGAGTGATAATCCTGACACAGGGATCCCGGGAGTGATAATCCTCTTACTCAGGGATTCTGGGAGTGATAATCCTCTGACTCAGGAATGCCGGGAGTGATAATCCTCTGACACAGGGATCCCGGGAGTGATAATCCTCTTACTCGGGGATCCCGGGAGCGATAAACCTCTGACTCAGGGATCCCGGGAGTGATTATCCTTTGACACAGGGGATCCTGGGAGTGATAATCCTCTGACACAGGGGATCCTGGGAGTGATAATCCTCTGACACAGGGGATCCTGGGAGTGATAATCCTCTGCCACAGGGATCCTGGGAGTGATAATCCTCTGACTCAGGGATCCTGGGAATGATAATCCTCTGACTCAGGGATCCTGGGAATGATAATCCTCTGACACAAGGGATCCTGGGAGTGACAATCCTCTGAAACAGGGATTCTGGGAGTGATAATCTTCGGACACAGGGGATCCCGGGAGTGATAATCCTCTGACACAGGGGATCCCGGGAGTGATAATCCTCTGACACAGGGATCCCGGGAGTGATAATCTTCAGACACAGGGAATACTGGGAGTGATAATCCTCTGACTCAGGGATCCTGGGATTAATAATCCTCTGACTCAGGGGATCCTGGGAGTGATAATCCTCGGGCACAGGGATCCCAGGAGTGATAATCCTCTGACACAAGGGATCCTGGGAGTGATAATCCTCTGACTCAGGGATCCCGGGAGTGATAATCCTCTGATTCAGGGATCCTGGGAGTGATAATCCTCTGACTCATGGATCCTGGGAGTAATAATCCTCTGACACAGGGATCCTGGGAGTGCCAATCCTCTGACTCATGGATCCTGGGAGTAATAATCCTCTGACTCAGGGATCCCGGGAGTGTTAATCCTCTGAGCCAGGGATCCTGGGAGTGATAATCCTCTGACACAGGGGATCCTAGGAGTGATAATCCTCTGACACAGGGATCTTGGGAGTGATAATCCTCTGACTCAGGGATCCTGGGATTGATAATCCTCTGACACATGGGATCCTGGGAGTGATAATCCTCTGACTCAGGGATCCTGGGGTTGATAATTCTCTGACACAGGGATCCCGGGAGTGATAATCCTCTGACTCGGGCATTCTGGGAGTGATAATCCTCTGACACGGCAATCCTGGGAGTGATAATTCTCTGACACAGGGATCCTGGGAGTGATAATCCTCTTACTCGGGGATCCTGGGAGTGATAATCCTCTGACACAGGGATCCTGGGAGTGATAATCCTCTGACTCAGGGATCATGGGAGTGATAATCCTCTGACACAGGAAACATGGGAGTGTTAATTGTCTGACTCGGGGGATCCTGGGAGTGATAATCCTCTGACTCAGAGCTCCCGGGAGTGATTATCCTCTGACTCAGGGATCCCGGGAGTGATTATCCTCTGACTCAGGTATCCTGGGAGTGATAATCCTCTGACTCAGGGATCCCGGGAGTGATTATCCTCTGACTCAGGGATCCCGGGAGTGATAATCCTCTGACTCAGGGATCCCGGGAGTGATTATCCTCTGACTCAGGGATCGCGGGAGTGATAATCCACTGACTCAGGGATCCCGGGAGTGATTATCCTCTGACTCAGGGATCCCGGTAGTGATAATCCTCTGACACCGGGAATGCCGGGAGTGATAATCCTCTGACTCAGGGATCCCGGGAATGATAATCCTCTGACACCGGGAATGCCGGAAGTGATAATCCTCTGACTCAGGGGTCCTGGGAGTGATTATCCTCTGACTCAGGGATCCTGGGAGTAATAATCCTATGACTCAGCGATCCCGGGAGTGTTAATCCTCTGACTCAGGGATCCTGGGAGTGATAATCCTCTGACACAGGGATCCTGGGAGTGATAATCCTTTCACAGGGATCCCGGGAATGATAATCCTCTGACTCATGGATCCTGGGAATAATAATCCTCTGACAGAGGGATCCTGGGAGTGACAATCCTCTGACTCATGGATTGTGGGAGTAATAATCCTCTGACTCAGGGATCCCAGGAGTGTTAATCCTCTGAGCCAGGGATCCTGGGAGTGATAATCCTCTGACTCAGGGATCCTGGGAGTGATAATCCTTTCACAGGGATCCCGGGAGAGATAATCCTCTGACACAGGAATCCCGGGAGTGATAATTCTCTGACTCAGGGATCCTGGGATTGATAATCCTCTGACACAGCGATCCCAGGAGTGATAATTCTCTGACTCAGGCGAGCTGGGAGTGATAATTCTCTGACACAGGGATCCCGTAAGTGATAATCCTCTGACATAGGGAATCCTGGGAGTGATAATCCTCTGACTCAGGAATGCTGGGAGTAATAATCCTCTGACACAGGTGATCCTGGGAGTGATAATCTTCTGACTCAGGGAACACCGGGAGTGATAATCCTCTGACTCAGGGATCCTGGGAGTGATAATCATCTGACACAGGGGTTCCTGGGAGTGATAATCCTCTGACACAGGGATCCTGGGAATGATAATCCTCTGACTCAGTGATCCTGGGAGTGATAATCCTCTGACACGGGGATCCTTGGAGTGATAATCCTCTGATTCAGGGATCACGGGAGTGTTAATCCTCTGACACAGGGATCCTGGGTGTGATAACCCTCTGACTCAGGGATCCTGGGAGTGATAATCCTCTGACACAGGGATCCTGGGAGTGATAATCCTCTGACTCAGGGATCCCGGGAGTGTTAATCCTCTGGCTCAGGGATCCCGGGAGTGATAATCCTTTCACAGGGATCCCGGGAGAGATAATCCTCTGACACAGGAATCCCGGGAGTGATAATTCTCTGACTCAGGGATCCTGGGATTGATAATCCTCTGACACAGCGATCCCAGGAGTGATAATCCACTGACTCAGGGATCCCTGGAGTGATTATCCTCTGACTCAGGGATCCCGGGAGTGATAATCCTCTGACACCGGGAATGCCGCGAGTGATAATCCTCTGACTCAGGGATCCCGGGAATGATAATCCTCTGACACCGGGAATGCCGGAAGTGATAATCCTCTGACTCAGGGGTCCTGGGAGTGATTATCCTCTGACTCAGGGATCCTGGGAGTAATAATCCTATGACTCAGCGATCCCGGGAGTGATAATCCTCTGACACAGGGATCCCGGGAGTGATAATCCTCCGACACAGGGGATCCTGGGAGTGATTATGCTCTGACTCAGGGATCCCGGGAGTGTTAATCCTCTGACACAGGGATCCTGGGAGTGATAATCCTCTGACTCAGGGATCCTGGGAATGATAATCCTCTGACTCAGGGATCCTGGGAATGATAATCCTCTGACACAAGGGATCCTGGGAGTGATAATCCTCTGAAACAGGGGATCCCGGGAGTGATAATCCTCGGGCACAGGGATCCCAGGAGTGATAATCCTCTGACACAAGGGATCCTGGGAGTGATAATCCTCTGACTCAGGGATCCCGGGAATGATAATCCTCTGACTCATGGATCCTGGGAATAATAATCCTCTGACAGAGGGATCCTGGGAGTGACAATCCTCTGACTCATGGATTGTGGGAGTAATAATCCTCTGACTCAGGGATCCCAGGAGTGTTAATCCTCTGAGCCAGGGATCCTGGGAGTGATAATCCTCTGACTCAGGGATCCCGGGAGTGTTAATCCTCTGACACAGGGATCCTGGGTGTGATAACCCTCTGACTCAGGGATCCTGGGAGTGATAATCCTCTGACACAGGGATCCTGGGAGTGATAATCCTCTGACTCAGGGATCCCGGGAGTGTTAATCCTCTGGCTCAGGGATCCCGGGAGTGATAATCCTTTCACAGGGATCCCGGGAGAGATAATCCTCTGACACAGGAATCCCGGGAGTGATAATTCTCTGACTCAGGGATCCTGGGATTGATAATCCTCTGACACAGCGATCCCAGGAGTGATAATTCTCTGACTCAGGCGAGCTGGGAGTGATAATTCTCTGACACAGGGATCCCGGAAGTGATAATCCTCTGACATAGGGAATCCTGGGAGTGATAATCCTCTGACTCAGGGATGCTGGGAGTAATAATCCTCTGACACAGGTGATCCTGGGAGTGATAATCTTCTGACTCAGGGAACACCGGGAGTGATAATCCTCTGACTCAGGGATCCTGGGAGTGATAATCATCTGACACAGGGGTTCCTGGGAGTGATAATCCTCTGACACAGGGATCCTGGGAGTGATAATCCTCTGACTCAGTGATCCTGGGAGTGATAATCCTCTGACACGGGGATCCTTGGAGTGATAATCCTCTGATTCAGGGATCACGGGAGTGTTAATCCTCTGACACAGGGATCCTGGGTGTGATAACCCTCTGACTCAGGGATCCTGGGAGTGATAATCCTCTGACACAGGGATCCTGGGAGTGATAATCCTCTGACTCAGGGATCCCGGGAGTGTTAATCCTCTGGCTCAGGGATCCCGGGAGTGATAATCCTTTCACAGGGATCCCGGGAGAGATAATCCTCTGACACAGGAATCCCGGGAGTGATAATTCTCTGACTCAGGGATCCTGGGATTGATAATCCTCTGACACAGCGATCCCAGGAGTGATAATTCTCTGACTCAGGCGAGCTGGGAGTGATAATTCTCTGACACAGGGATCCCAGAAGTGATAATCCTCTGACATAGGGAATCCTGGGAGTGATAATCCTCTGACTCAGGGATGCTGGGAGTAATAATCCTCTGACACAGGTGATCCTGGGAGTGATAATCTTCTGACTCAGGGAACACCGGGAGTGATAATCCTCTGACTCAGGGATCCTGGGAGTGATAATCATCTGACACAGGGGTTCCTGGGAGTGATAATCCTCTGACACAGGGATCCTGGGAGTGATAATCCTCTGACTCAGTGATCCTGGGAGTGATAATCCTCTGACACGGGGATCCTTGGAGTGATAGTCCTCTGATTCAGGGATCACGGGAGTGATTATCCTCTGACTCAGCGATCCTGGGAGTGATAATCCTCTGACACAGGGGATCCTAGGAGTGATAATCCTCTGACACAGGGATCCTGGGAGTGATAATCCTCTGACTCAGGGATCCTGGGGTTGATAATTCTCTGACACAGGTATCCCGGGAGTGATAATCCTCTGACTCAGTGATCCTGGGAGTGATAATCCTCTGACACGGGGATCCTTGGAGTGATAGTCCTCTGATTCAGGGATCACGGGAGTGATTATCCTCTGACTCAGCGATCCTGGGAGTGATAATCCTCTGACACAGCAATCCTGGGAGTGATAATTCTCTGACACAGGGATCCTGGGAGTGATAATCCTCTTACTCGGGGATCCTGGGAGTGATAATCCTCTGACACAGGGATCCTGGGAGTGATAATCCTCTGACTCAGGGATCATGGGAGTGATAATCCTCTGACACAGGAATCATGGGAGTGTTAATTGTCTGACTCGGGGGATCCTGGGAGTGATAATCCTCTGACTCAGGGCTCCCGGGAGTGATTATCCTCTGACTCAGGGATCCCGGGAGTGATTATCCTCTGACTCAGGGATCCTGGGAGTGATAATCCTCTGACTCAGGGATCCCGGGATTGATTATCCTCTGACTCAGGGATCGTGGGAGTGATAATCCACTGACTCAGGGATCCCGGGAGTGATTATCCTCTGACTCAGGGATCCCGGGAGTGATAATCCTCTGACACCGGGAATGCCGGGAGTGATAGTCCTCTGACTCAGGGTTCCCGGGAATTATAATCCTCTGACACCGGGAATGCCGGAAGTGATAATCCTCTGACTCAGGGGTCCTGGGAGTGATTATCCTCTGACTCAGGGATCCTGGGAGTGATAATCCTCTGACTCAGGGATCCTGGGGTTGATAATTCTCTGACACAGGTATCCCGGGAGTGATAATCCTCTGACTCGGGGATCCTGGGAGTGATAATCCTCTGACACAGCAATCCTGGGAGTGATAATTCTCTGACACAGGGATCCTGGGAGTGATAATCCTCTGACACAGGGATCCTGGGAATGATAATCCTCTGACTCAGTGATCCTGGGAGTGATAATCCTCTGACACGGGGATCCTTGGAGTGATAATCCTCTGATTCAGGGATCACGGGAGTGTTAATCCTCTGACACAGGGATCCTGGGTGTGATAACCCTCTGACTCAGGGATCCTGGGAGTGATAATCCTCTGACACAGGGATCCTGGGAGTGATAATCCTCTGACTCAGGGATCCCGGGAGTGTTAATCCTCTGGCTCAGGGATCCCGGGAGTGATAATCCTTTCACAGGGATCCCGGGAGAGATAATCCTCTGACACAGGAATCCCGGGAGTGATAATTCTCTGACTCAGGGATCCTGGGATTGATAATCCTCTGACACAGCGATCCCAGGAGTGATAATCCACTGACTCAGGGATCCCTGGAGTGATTATCCTCTGACTCAGGGATCCCGGGAGTGATAATCCTCTGACACCGGGAATGCCGCGAGTGATAATCCTCTGACTCAGGGATCCCGGGAATGATAATCCTCTGACACCGGGAATGCCGGAAGTGATAATCCTCTGACTCAGGGGTCCTGGGAGTGATTATCCTCTGACTCAGGGATCCTGGGAGTAATAATCCTATGACTCAGCGATCCCGGGAGTGATAATCCTCTGACACAGGGATCCCGGGAGTGATAATCCTCCGACACAGGGGATCCTGGGAGTGATTATGCTCTGACTCAGGGATCCCGGGAGTGTTAATCCTCTGACACAGGGATCCTGGGAGTGATAATCCTCTGACTCAGGGATCCTGGGAATGATAATCCTCTGACTCAGGGATCCTGGGAATGATAATCCTCTGACACAAGGGATCCTGGGAGTGATAATCCTCTGAAACAGGGGATCCCGGGAGTGATAATCCTCGGGCACAGGGATCCCAGGAGTGATAATCCTCTGACACAAGGGATCCTGGGAGTGATAATCCTCTGACTCAGGGATCCCGGGAATGATAATCCTCTGACTCATGGATCCTGGGAATAATAATCCTCTGACAGAGGGATCCTGGGAGTGACAATCCTCTGACTCATGGATTGTGGGAGTAATAATCCTCTGACTCAGGGATCCCAGGAGTGTTAATCCTCTGAGCCAGGGATCCTGGGAGTGATAATCCTCTGACTCAGGGATCCCGGGAGTGTTAATCCTCTGACACAGGGATCCTGGGTGTGATAACCCTCTGACTCAGGGATCCTGGGAGTGATAATCCTCTGACACAGGGATCCTGGGAGTGATAATCCTCTGACTCAGGGATCCCGGGAGTGTTAATCCTCTGGCTCAGGGATCCCGGGAGTGATAATCCTTTCACAGGGATCCCGGGAGAGATAATCCTCTGACACAGGAATCCCGGGAGTGATAATTCTCTGACTCAGGGATCCTGGGATTGATAATCCTCTGACACAGCGATCCCAGGAGTGATAATTCTCTGACTCAGGCGAGCTGGGAGTGATAATTCTCTGACACAGGGATCCCGGAAGTGATAATCCTCTGACATAGGGAATCCTGGGAGTGATAATCCTCTGACTCAGGGATGCTGGGAGTAATAATCCTCTGACACAGGTGATCCTGGGAGTGATAATCTTCTGACTCAGGGAACACCGGGAGTGATAATCCTCTGACTCAGGGATCCTGGGAGTGATAATCATCTGACACAGGTGTTCCTGGGAGTGATAATCCTCTGACACAGGGATCCTGGGAGTGATAATCCTCTGACTCAGTGATCCTGGGAGTGATAATCCTCTGACACGGGGATCCTTGGAGTGATAATCCTCTGATTCAGGGATCACGGGAGTGTTAATCCTCTGACACAGGGATCCTGGGTGTGATAACCCTCTGACTCAGGGATCCTGGGAGTGATAATCCTCTGACACAGGGATCCTGGGAGTGATAATCCTCTGACTCAGGGATCCCGGGAGTGTTAATCCTCTGGCTCAGGGATCCCGGGAGTGATAATCCTTTCACAGGGATCCCGGGAGAGATAATCCTCTGACACAGGAATCCCGGGAGTGATAATTCTCTGACTCAGGGATCCTGGGATTGATAATCCTCTGACACAGCGATCCCAGGAGTGATAATTCTCTGACTCAGGCGAGCTGGGAGTGATAATTCTCTGACACAGGGATCCCGGAAGTGATAATCCTCTGACATAGGGAATCCTGGGAGTGATAATCCTCTGACTCAGGGATGCTGGGAGTAATAATCCTCTGACACAGGTGATCCTGGGAGTGATAATCTTCTGACTCAGGGAACACCGGGAGTGATAATCCTCTGACTCAGGGATCCTGGGAGTGATAATCATCTGACACAGGGGTTCCTGGGAGTGATAATCCTCTGACACAGGGATCCTGGGAGTGATAATCCTCTGACTCAGTGATCCTGGGAGTGATAATCCTCTGACACGGGGATCCTTGGAGTGATAGTCCTCTGATTCAGGGATCACGGGAGTGATTATCCTCTGACTCAGCGATCCTGGGAGTGATAATCCTCTGACACAGGGGATCCTAGGAGTGATAATCCTCTGACACAGGGATCTTGGGAGTGATAATCCTCTGACTCAGGGATCCTGGGATTGATAATCCTCTGACACATGGGATCCTGGGAGTGATAATCCTCTGACTCAGGGATCCTGGGGTTGATAATTCTCTGACACAGGTATCCCGGGAGTGATAATCCTCTGACTCAGTGATCCTGGGAGTGATAATCCTCTGACACGGGGATCCTTGGAGTGATAGTCCTCTGATTCAGGGATCACGGGAGTGATTATCCTCTGACTCAGCGATCCTGGGAGTGATAATCCTCTGACACAGCAATCCTGGGAGTGATAATTCTCTGACACAGGGATCCTGGGAGTGATAATCCTCTTACTCGGGGATCCTGGGAGTGATAATCCTCTGACACAGGGATCCTGGGAGTGATAATCCTCTGACTCAGGGATCATGGGAGTGATAATCCTCTGACACAGGAATCATGGGAGTGTTAATTGTCTGACTCGGGGGATCCTGGGAGTGATAATCCTCTGACTCAGGGCTCCCGGGAGTGATTATCCTCTGACTCAGGGATCCCGGGAGTGATTATCCTCTGACTCAGGGATCCTGGGAGTGATAATCCTCTGACTCAGGGATCCCGGGATTGATTATCCTCTGACTCAGGGATCCCGGGAGTGATAATCCTCTGACTCAGGGATCCCGGGAGTGATTATCCTCTGACTCAGGGATCGTGGGAGTGATAATCCACTGACTCAGGGATCCCGGGAGTGATTATCCTCTGACTCAGGGATCCCGGGAGTGATAATCCTCTGACACCGGGAATGCCGGGAGTGATAGTCCTCTGACTCAGGGTTCCCGGGAATTATAATCCTCTGACACCGGGAATGCCGGAAGTGATAATCCTCTGACTCAAGGGGTCCTGGGAGTGATTATCCTCTGACTCAGGGATCCTGGGAGTGATAATCCTCTGACTCAGGGATCCTGGGGTTGATAATTCTCTGACACAGGTATCCCGGGAGTGATAATCCTCTGACTCGGGGATCCTGGGAGTGATAATCCTCTGACACAGCAATCCTGGGAGTGATAATTCTCTGACACAGGGATCCTGGGAGTGATAATCCTCTTACTCGGGGATCCTGGGAGTGATAATCCTCTGACACAGGGATCCTGGGAGTGATAATCCTCTGACTCAGGGATCATGGGAGTGATAATCCTCTGACACAGGAATCATGGGAGTGTTAATTGTCTGACTCGGGGGATCCTGGGAGTGATAATCCTCTGACTCAGGGCTCCCGGGAGTGATTATCCTCTGACTCAGGGATCCCGGGAGTGATTATCCTCTGACTCAGGGATCCTGGGAGTGATAATCCTCTGACTCAGGGATCCCGGGAGTGATTATCCTCTGACTCAGGGATCCCGGGAGTGATAATCCTCTGACTCAGGGATCCCGGGAGTGATTATCCTCTGACTCAGGGATCGTGGGAGTGATAATCCACTGACTCAGGGATCCCGGGAGTGATTATCCTCTGACTCAGGGATCCCTGGAGTGATAATCCTCTGACACCGGGAATGCCGGGAGTGATAACCCTCTGACTCAGGGTTCCCGGGAATTATAATCCTCTGACACCGGGAATGCCGGAAGTGATAATCCTCTGACTCAGGGGTCCTGGGAGTGATTATCCTCTGACTCAGGGATCCTGAGAGTGATAATCCTCTGACTCAGGGATCCTGGGGTTGATAATCCTCTGAAGGATCCCGGGAGTGATAATCCTCCGACACAGGGGATCCTGGGAGTGATAATCCTCTGACACAGGGATCTTGGGAGTGATAATCCTCTGACTCAGGGATCCTGGGATTGATAATCCTCTGACACATGGGATCCTGGGAGTGATAATCCTCTGACTCAGGGATCCTGGGGTTGATAATTCTCTGACACAGGTATCCCGGGAGTGATAATCCTCTGACTCGGGGATCCTGGGAGTGATAATCCTCTGACACAGCAATCCTGGGAGTGATAATTCTCTGACACAGGGATCCTGGGAGTGATAATCCTCTTACTCGGGGATCCTGGGAGTGATAATCCTCTGACTCAGGGATCCCGGGAGTGTTAATCCTCTGACACAGGGATCCTGGGTGTGATAACCCTCTGACTCAGGGATCCTGGGAGTGATAATCCTCTGACACAGGGATCCTGGGAGTGATAATCCTCTGACTCAGGGATCCCGGGAGTGTTAATCCTCTGGCTCAGGGATCCCGGGAGTGATAATCCTTTCACAGGGATCCCGGGAGAGATAATCCTCTGACACAGGAATCCCGGGAGTGATAATTCTCTGACTCAGGGATCCTGGGATTGATAATCCTCTGACACAGCGATCCCAGGAGTGATAATTCTCTGACTCAGGCGAGCTGGGAGTGATAATTCTCTGACACAGGGATCCCGGAAGTGATAATCCTCTGACATAGGGAATCCTGGGAGTGATAATCCTCTGACTCAGGGATGCTGGGAGTAATAATCCTCTGACACAGGTGATCCTGGGAGTGATAATCTTCTGACTCAGGGAACACCGGGAGTGATAATCCTCTGACTCAGGGATCCTGGGAGTGATAATCATCTGACACAGGTGTTCCTGGGAGTGATAATCCTCTGACACAGGGATCCTGGGAGTGATAATCCTCTGACTCAGTGATCCTGGGAGTGATAATCCTCTGACACGGGGATCCTTGGAGTGATAATCCTCTGATTCAGGGATCACGGGAGTGTTAATCCTCTGACACAGGGATCCTGGGTGTGATAACCCTCTGACTCAGGGATCCTGGGAGTGATAATCCTCTGACACAGGGATCCTGGGAGTGATAATCCTCTGACTCAGGGATCCCGGGAGTGTTAATCCTCTGGCTCAGGGATCCCGGGAGTGATAATCCTTTCACAGGGATCCCGGGAGAGATAATCCTCTGACACAGGAATCCCGGGAGTGATAATTCTCTGACTCAGGGATCCTGGGATTGATAATCCTCTGACACAGCGATCCCAGGAGTGATAATTCTCTGACTCAGGCGAGCTGGGAGTGATAATTCTCTGACACAGGGATCCCGGAAGTGATAATCCTCTGACATAGGGAATCCTGGGAGTGATAATCCTCTGACTCAGGGATGCTGGGAGTAATAATCCTCTGACACAGGTGATCCTGGGAGTGATAATCTTCTGACTCAGGGAACACCGGGAGTGATAATCCTCTGACTCAGGGATCCTGGGAGTGATAATCATCTGACACAGGGGTTCCTGGGAGTGATAATCCTCTGACACAGGGATCCTGGGAGTGATAATCCTCTGACTCAGTGATCCTGGGAGTGATAATCCTCTGACACGGGGATCCTTGGAGTGATAGTCCTCTGATTCAGGGATCACGGGAGTGATTATCCTCTGACTCAGCGATCCTGGGAGTGATAATCCTCTGACACAGGGGATCCTAGGAGTGATAATCCTCTGACACAGGGATCTTGGGAGTGATAATCCTCTGACTCAGGGATCCTGGGATTGATAATCCTCTGACACATGGGATCCTGGGAGTGATAATCCTCTGACTCAGGGATCCTGGGGTTGATAATTCTCTGACACAGGTATCCCGGGAGTGATAATCCTCTGACTCAGTGATCCTGGGAGTGATAATCCTCTGACACGGGGATCCTTGGAGTGATAGTCCTCTGATTCAGGGATCACGGGAGTGATTATCCTCTGACTCAGCGATCCTGGGAGTGATAATCCTCTGACACAGCAATCCTGGGAGTGATAATTCTCTGACACAGGGATCCTGGGAGTGATAATCCTCTTACTCGGGGATCCTGGGAGTGATAATCCTCTGACACAGGGATCCTGGGAGTGATAATCCTCTGACTCAGGGATCATGGGAGTGATAATCCTCTGACACAGGAATCATGGGAGTGTTAATTGTCTGACTCGGGGGATCCTGGGAGTGATAATCCTCTGACTCAGGGCTCCCGGGAGTGATTATCCTCTGACTCAGGGATCCCGGGAGTGATTATCCTCTGACTCAGGGATCCTGGGAGTGATAATCCTCTGACTCAGGGATCCCGGGATTGATTATCCTCTGACTCAGGGATCCCGGGAGTGATAATCCTCTGACTCAGGGATCCCGGGAGTGATTATCCTCTGACTCAGGGATCGTGGGAGTGATAATCCACTGACTCAGGGATCCCGGGAGTGATTATCCTCTGACTCAGGGATCCCGGGAGTGATAATCCTCTGACACCGGGAATGCCGGGAGTGATAGTCCTCTGACTCAGGGTTCCCGGGAATTATAATCCTCTGACACCGGGAATGCCGGAAGTGATAATCCTCTGACTCAAGGGGTCCTGGGAGTGATTATCCTCTGACTCAGGGATCCTGGGAGTGATAATCCTCTGACTCAGGGATCCTGGGGTTGATAATTCTCTGACACAGGTATCCCGGGAGTGATAATCCTCTGACTCGGGGATCCTGGGAGTGATAATCCTCTGACACAGCAATCCTGGGAGTGATAATTCTCTGACACAGGGATCCTGGGAGTGATAATCCTCTTACTCGGGGATCCTGGGAGTGATAATCCTCTGACACAGGGATCCTGGGAGTGATAATCCTCTGACTCAGGGATCATGGGAGTGATAATCCTCTGACACAGGAATCATGGGAGTGTTAATTGTCTGACTCGGGGGATCCTGGGAGTGATAATCCTCTGACTCAGGGCTCCCGGGAGTGATTATCCTCTGACTCAGGGATCCCGGGAGTGATTATCCTCTGACTCAGGGATCCTGGGAGTGATAATCCTCTGACTCAGGGATCCCGGGAGTGATTATCCTCTGACTCAGGGATCCCGGGAGTGATAATCCTCTGACTCAGGGATCCCGGGAGTGATTATCCTCTGACTCAGGGATCGTGGGAGTGATAATCCACTGACTCAGGGATCCCGGGAGTGATTATCCTCTGACTCAGGGATCCCTGGAGTGATAATCCTCTGACACCGGGAATGCCGGGAGTGATAACCCTCTGACTCAGGGTTCCCGGGAATTATAATCCTCTGACACCGGGAATGCCGGAAGTGATAATCCTCTGACTCAGGGGTCCTGGGAGTGATTATCCTCTGACTCAGGGATCCTGAGAGTGATAATCCTCTGACTCAGGGATCCTGGGGTTGATAATCCTCTGAAGGATCCCGGGAGTGATAATCCTCCGACACAGGGGATCCTGGGAGTGATAATCCTCTGACACAGGGATCTTGGGAGTGATAATCCTCTGACTCAGGGATCCTGGGATTGATAATCCTCTGACACATGGGATCCTGGGAGTGATAATCCTCTGACTCAGGGATCCTGGGGTTGATAATTCTCTGACATAGGTATCCCGGGAGTGATAATCCTCTGACTCGGGGATCCTGGGAGTGATAATCCTCTGACACAGCAATCCTGGGAGTGATAATTCTCTGACACAGGGATCCTGGGAGTGATAATCCTCTTACTCGGGGATCCTGGGAGTGATAATCCTCTGACACAGGGATCCTGGGAGTGATAATCCTCTGACTCAGGGATCATGGGAGTGATAATCCTCTGACACAGGAATCATGGGAGTGTTAATTGTCTGACTCGGGGGATCCTGGGAGTGATAATCCTCTGACTCAGGGCTCCCGGGAGTGATTATCCTCTGACTCAGGGATCCCGGGAGTGATTATCCTCTGACTCAGGGATCCTGGGAGTGATAATCCTCTGACTCAGGGATCCCGGGAGTGATTATCCTCTGACTCAGGGATCCCGGGAGTGATAATCCTCTGACTCAGGGATCCCGGGAGTGATTATCCTCTGACTCAGGGATCGTGGGAGTGATAATCCACTGACTCAGGGATCCCGGGAGTGATTATCCTCTGACTCAGGGATCCCTGGAGTGATAATCCTCTGACACCGGGAATGCCGGGAGTGATAACCCTCTGACTCAGGGTTCCCGGGAATTATAATCCTCTGACACCGGGAATGCCGGAAGTGATAATCCTCTGACTCAGGGGTCCTGGGAGTGATTATCCTCTGACTCAGGGATCCTGAGAGTGATAATCCTCTGACTCAGGGATCCTGGGGTTGATAATCCTCTGAAGGATCCCGGGAGTGATAATCATCCGACACAGGGGATCCTGGGAGTGATTATGCTCTGACTCAGGGATCCCGGGAGTGTTAATCGTCTGACACAGGGATCCTGGGAGTGATAATCCTCTGACTCAGGGATCCTGGGAGTGATAATCCTCTGACACAGGGATCCTGGGAGTGATAATCCTCTGACTCAGAGATCCCGGGAGTGATAATCCTCTGGCGCAGGGATCCCGGGAGTGATAATCCTTTCACAGGGATCCCGGGAGAGATAATCCTCTGACACAGGAATCCCGGGAGTGATAATCCTTTTACTCGGGGATCCCGGGAGTGGTAATCCTCTGACACGGGGATCCCGGGAGTGATAATCCTCTGTCTCAGGGATCGCGGGAATGATAATCCTCTGACACAGGGATCCTGGGAGTGATAATCCTCTGACTCGGGGGATCCTGGGAGTGATAATCCTCTGACACAGGGATACGGTGAGTGATAATCCTCTGACACAGGGAACCCGGGAGTGATAATCCTCTTACTCGGGGATCCCGGGAGCGATAATCCTCTGACTCAGGAATGCCGGGAGTGATAATCATCTGACACAGGGATCCCGGGAGTGATAATCCTCTTACTCGGGGAT
This sequence comes from Pristiophorus japonicus, assembly GCF_044704955.1. NCBI lineage: Eukaryota > Metazoa > Chordata > Chondrichthyes > Pristiophoridae > Pristiophorus > Pristiophorus japonicus. The sequence goes on from NC_091984.1 coordinate 162,075,673, forward strand.
CCCGGGAGCGATAATCCTCTGACTCAGGGATCCCGGGAGTGATAATCCTCTGACACAGGGGATCGTGGGAGTGATAATCCTCTGACTCAGGGATTCTGGGAGTGATAATCCTCTGACTCAGGAATGCCGGGAGTGATAATCCTCCGACACAGGGATCCCGGGAGTGATAATCCTCTTACTCGGGGATCCCGGGAGCGATAAATCTCTGACTCAGGGATCCCGGGAGTGATTATCCTCTGACACAGGAGATCCTGGGAGTGATAATCCTCTGACACAGGGATCCCGGGAGTGATAATACTCTTACTCGGGGATGCCGGGAGCGATAATCCTCTGACTCAGGAATGCCGGGAGTGATAATCCTCTGACACAGGGATCCCGGGAGTGATAATCCTCTTACTCGGGGATCCCGGGAGCGATAATCCTCTGACTCAGGGATCCCGGGAGTGATAATCCTCTGACACAGGGGATCGTGGGAGTGATAATCCTCTGACTCAGGAATGCCGGGTGTGATAATCCTCTGACACAGGGATCCCGGGAGTGATAATCCTCTTACTCGGGGATCCCGGGAGCGATAAACCTCTGACTCAGGGATCCCGGGAGTGATTATCCTCTGACACAGGGGATCCTGGGAGTGATAATCCTCTGACACAGGGGATCCTGGGAGTGATAATCCTCTGACTCAGGGATCCTGGGATTGATAATCCTCTGACACAGGGGATCCTGGAAGTGATAATTCTCTGACTCAGGGATTCTGGGAATGATAATCCTCTGACACAGGGGATCGTGGGAATGATAATCCTCTGACACAGGGATCCTGGGAGTGATAAACCTCTGACACAGGGGATTCTGGGAGTGATAATCCTCTGACTCAGGGATCCTGGGAGTGATAATCCTCTGATTCAGGGATCCTGGGAGTGATAATCCTCTGACTCATGGATCCTGGGAGTAATAATCCTCTGACACAGGGATCCTGGGAGTGACAATCCTCTGACTCATGGATCCTGGGAGTAATAATCCTCTGACTCAGGGAACCCGGGAGTGTTAATCCTCTAAGCCAGGGATCTTGGGAGTGATAATCCTCTGACACAGGCATCCCGAGAGTGTTAATCCTCTGAGCCAGGGATCCTGGGAGTGATAATCCTCTGACTCAGGGATCCCGGGAGTGTTAATCCTCTGACACAGGGATCCTGGGAGTGATAATCCTCTGATACAGGGATCCTGGGAGTGATAATCCTCTGACACAGGGATCCTGGGAGTGATTATCCTCTGACTCAGGGATCCTGGGAGTGACAATCCTCTGACTCAGGGATCCTGGGAGTGATTATCCTCTGACACAGGAGATCGTGGGAGTGATAATCCTCTTACTCGGGGATCCCGGAGCGATAATCCTCTGACACAGGGGATCGTGGGAGTGATAATCCTCTGACTCAGGAATGCCGGGAGTGATAATCCTCTGACACAGGGATCCCGGGAGTGATAATCCTCTTACTCGGGGATCCCGGGAGCGATAATCCTCTGACTCAGGAATGCCGGGAGTGAAAATCCTCTGACACAGGGATCCCGGGAGTGATAATCCTCTTACTCGGGGATCCCGGGAGCGATAATCCTCTGACTCAGGGATCCCGGGAGTGATAATCCTCTGACACAGGGGATCGTGGGAGTGATAATCCTCTGACTAAGGGATTCTGGGAGTGATAATCCTCTGACTCAGGAATGCCGGGAGTGATAATCCTCTGACACAGGGATCCCGGGAGCGATAATCCTCTTACTCGGAGATCCCGGGAGCGATAAACCTCTGACTCAGGGATCCCGGGAGTGATTATCCTCTGACACAGGGGATCCTGGGAGTGATAATCCTCTGACACAGGGATCCCGGGAGTGATAATCCTCTTACTCGGGGATCCCGGGAGCGATAATCCTCTGACTCAGGAATGCCGGGAGTGATAATCCTCTGACACAGGGATCCTGGGAGTGATAATCCTCTGACACAGGGGATCGTGGGAGTGATAATCCTCTGACTCAGGGATTCTGGGAGTGATAATCCTCTGACTCAGGAATGCCGGGAGTGATAATCCTCTGACACAGGGATCCCGGGAGTGATAATCCTCTTACTCGGGGATCCCGGGAGCGATAAACCTCTGACTCAGGGATCCCGGGAGTGATTATCCTCTGACACAGGGGATCCTGGGAGTGATAATCCTCTGACACAGGGGATCCTGGGAGTGATAATCCTCTGACACAGGGGATCCTGGGAGTGATAATCCTCTACCACAGGGATCCTGGGAGTGATAATCCTCTGACTCAGGGATCCTGGGAATGATAATCCTCTGACTCAGCGATCCTGGGAATGATAATCCTCTGACACAAGGGATCCTGGGAGTGACAATCCTCTGAAACAGGGATTCTGGAAGTGATAATCTTCGGACACAGGGGATCCCGGGAGTGATAATCCTCTGACACAGGGGATCCCGGGAGTGATAATCCTCTGACACAGGGATCCCGGGAGTGATAATCTTCAGACACAGGGAATACTGGGAGTGATAATCCTCTGACTCAGGGATCCTGGGATTAATAATCCTCTGACTCAGGGGATCCTGGGAGTGATAATCCTCGGGCACAGGGATCCCAGGAGTGATAATCCTCTGACACAAGGGATCCTGGGAGTGATAATCCTCTGACTCAGGGATCCCGGGAGTGATAATCCTCTGATTCAGGGATCCTGGGAGTGATAATCCGCTGACTCATGGATCCTGGGAGTAATAATCCTCTGACACAGGGATCCTGGGAGTGCCAATCCTCTGACTCATGGATCCTGGGAGTAATAATCCTCTGACTCAGGGATCCCGGGAGTGTTAATCCTCTGAGCCAGGGATCCTGGGAGTGATAATCCTCTGACACAGGGATCCTGGGAATGATAATCCTCTGACTCAGGGATCCTGGGAATGATAATCCTCTGACACAAGGGATCCTGGGAGTGATAATCCTCTGAAACAGGGATTCTGGGAGTGATAATCTTCGGACACAGGGGATCCCGGGAGTGATAATCCTCTGACACAGGGGATCACGGGAGTAATAATCCTCTGACACAGGGATCCCGGGAGTGATAATCTTCAGACACAGGGAATACTGGGAGTGACAATCCTCTGACTCATGGATCCTGGGAGTAATAATCCTCTGACTCAGGGATCCCGGGAGTGTTAATCCTCTGAACCAGGGATCCTGGGAGTGATAATCCTCTGACACAGGGATCCCGGGAGTGTTAATCCTCTGAGCCAGGGATCCTGGGAGTGATAATCCTCTGACTCAGGGATCCCGGGAGTGTTAATCCTCTGACACAGGGATCCTGGGAGTGATAATCCTCTGACTCAGGGATCCTGGGAGTGATAATCCTCTTACACAGGGCTACAGGGAGTGATAATCCTCTGACTCAGGGATCCTGGGCGTGTTATTCCTCTGACTCAGGGATCCTGGGAGTGATTATCCTCTGACACAGGGGATCGTGGGAGTGATAATCCTCTTACTCGGGGATCCCGGAGCGATAATCCTCTGACACAGGGGATCGTGGGAGTGATAATCCTCTGACTCAGGAATGCCGGGAGTGATAATCCTCTGACACAGGGATCCCGGGAGTGATAATCCTCTTACTCGGGGATACCGGGAGCGATAATCCTCTGACTCAGGAATGCCGGGAGTGTTAATCCTCTGACACAGGGATCCCGGGAGTGATAATCCTCTTACTCAGGGATCCCGGGAGCGATAATCCTCTGACTCAGGAATGCCGGGAGTGATAATCCTCTGACACAGGGATCCCGGGAGTGATAATCCTCTGACACACGGGATCGTGGGAGTGATAATCCTCTGACTCAGGGATTCTGGGAGTGATAATCCTCTGACTCAGGAATGCCGGGAGTGATAATCCTCTGACACAGGGATCCCGGGAGTGATAATCCTCTGACTCAGGGATTCTGGGAGTGATAATCCTCTGACTCAGGAATGCCGGGAGTGATAATCCTCTGACACAGGGATCCCGGGAGTGATAATCCTCTTTCTCGGGGATCCCGGGAATGATAATCCGCTGACACAGGGGTTCCTGGGAGTGATAATCCTCTGAAACAGGGATCCTGGGAGTGATAATCCTCTGACTCAGGGATCCTGGGAATGATAATCCTCTGACTCAGGGATCCTGGGAATGATAATCCTCTGACACAAGGTATCCTGGGAGTGATAATCCTCTGAAACAGGGATTCTGGGAGTGATAATCTTCGAACACAGGGGATCCCGGGAGTGATAATCCTCGGGCACAGGGATCCCAGGAATGATAATCCTCTGACACAAGGGATCCTGGGAGTGATAATCCTCTGACTCAGGGATCCCGGGAATGATAATCCTCTGACTCATGGATCCTGGGAATAATAATCCTCTGACACAGGGATCCTGGGCGTGACAATCCTCTGACTCATGGATTGTGGGAGTAATAATCCTCTGACTCAGGGATCCCGGGAGTGTTAATCCTCTGAGCCAAGGATCCTGGGAGTGATAATCCTCTGACTCAGGGATCCCGGGAGTGTTAATCCTCTGACACAGGGATCCTGGGTGTGATAATCCTCTGACTCAGGGATCCCGGGAGTGATAATCCTCTGGCTCAGGGATCCCGGGAGTGATAATCCTTTCACAGGGATCCCGGGAGAGATAATCCTCTGACACAGGAATCCCGGGAGTGATAATCCTTTTACTCGGGGATCCCGGGAGTGGTAATCCTCTGACACGGGGATCCCGGGAGTGATAATCCTCTGTCTCAGGGATCCCGGGAATGATAATCCTCTGACACAGGGATCCTGGGAGTGATAATCCTCTGACTCGGGGGATCCTGGGAGTGATAATCCTCTGACACAGGGATACGGTGAGTGATAATCCTCTGACACAGGGAACCCGGGAGTGATAATTCTCTGACTCAGGGATCCTGGGAATGATAATCCTCTGACTCGGGGGTGCCGCGAGCAATAATCCTTGGACTCAGTTATCCTGGGAGTGATAAACCTCTGACTCAGGGATCCTGGGATTGATAATCCTCTGACACAGCGATCCCAGGAGTGATAATTCTCTGACTCAGGCGAGCTGGGAGTGATAATTCTCTGACACAGGGATCCCGGAAGTGATAATCCTCTGACATAGGGAATCCTGGGAGTGATAATCCTCTGACTCAGGGATGCTGGGAGTAATAATCCTCTAACACAGGTGATCCTGGGAGTGATAATCTTCTGACTCAGGGAACACCGGGAGTGATAATCCTCTGACTCAGGGATCCTGGGAGTGATAATCATCTGACACAGGGGTTCCTGGGAGTGATAATCCTCTGACACAGGGATCCTGGGAGAGATCATCCTCTGACTCAGTGATCCTGGGAGTGATAATCCTCTGACACGGGGATCCTTGGAGTGATAATCCTCTGTTTCAGGGATCACGGGAGTGATTATCCTCTGACTCAGCGATCCTGGGAGTGATAATCCTCTGACACAGGGGATCCTAGGAGTGATAATCCTCTGACACAGGGATCTTGGGAGTGATAATCCTCTGACTCAGGGATCCTGGGATTGATAATCCTCTGACACATGGGATCCTGGGAGTGATAATCCTCTGACTCAGGGATCCTGGGGTTGATAATTCTCTGACACAGGGATCCCGGGAGTGATAATCCTCTGACTCGGGCATCCTGGGAGTGATAATCCTCTGACACAGGAAACATGGGAGTGTTAATTGTCTGACTCGGGGGATCCTGGGAGTGATAATCCTCTGACTCAGAGCTCCCGGGAGTGATTATCCTCTGACTCAGGGATCCCGGGAGTGATTATCCTCTGACTCAGGGATCCTGGGAGTGATAATCCTCTGACTCAGGGATCCCGGGAGTGATTATCCTCTGACTCAGGGATCCCGGGAGTGATAATCCTCTGACTCAGTGATCCTGGGAGTGATAATCCTCTGACACGGGGATCCTTGGAGTGATAATCCTCTGATTCAGGGATCACGGGAGTGATTATCCTCTGACTCAGCGATCCTGGGAGTGATAATCCTCTGACACAGGGGATCCTAGGAGTGATAATCCTCTGACACAGGGATCTTGGGAGTGATAATCCTCTGACTCAGGGATCCTGGGATTGATAATCCTCTGACACATGGGATCCTGGGAGTGAAAATCCTCTGACTCAGGGATCCTGGGGTTGATAATTCTCTGACACAGGGATCCCGGGAGTGATAATCCTCTGACTCGGGAATCCTGGGAGTGATAGTCCTCTGACACAGCAATCCTGGGAGTGATAATTCTCTGACACAGGGATCCTGGGAGTGATAATCCTCTTACTCGGGGATCCTGGGAGTGATAATCCTCTGACACAGGGATCCTGGGAGTGATAATCCTCTGACTCAGGGATCATGGGAGTGATAATCCTCTGACACAGGAAGCATGGGAGTGTTAATTGTCTGACTCGGGGGATCCTGGGAGTGATAATCCTCTGACTCAGAGCTCCCGGGAGTGATTATCCTCTGACTCAGGGATCCCGGGAGTGATTATCCTCTGACTCAGGGATCCTGGGAGTGATAATCCTCTGACTCAGGGATCCCGGGAGTGATTATCCTCTGACTCAGGGATCCCGGGAGTGATAATCCTCTGACTCAGGGATCCCGGGAGTGATTATCCTCTGACTCAGGGATCGTGGGAGTGATAATCCACTGACTCAGGGATCCCGGGAGTGATTATCCTCTGACTCAGGGATCCCGGGAGTGATAATCTTCTGACACCGGGAATGCCGGGAGTGATAATCCTCTGACTCAGGGATCCCGGGAATGATAATCCTCTGACACCGGGAATGCCGGAAGTGATAATCCTCTGACTCAGGGGTCCTGGGAGTGATTATCCTCTGACTCAGGGATCCTGGGAGTAATAATCCTATGACTCAGCGATCCCGGGAGTGATAATCCTCTGACACAGGGATCCCGGGAGTGATAATCCTCCGACACAGGGGATCCTGGGAGTGATTATGCTCTGACTCAGGGATCCCGGGAGTGTTAATCCTCTGACTCAGGGATCCTGGGAGTGATAATCCTCTGACTCAGGGATCCTGGGAATGATAATCCTCTGACTCAGGGATCCTGGGAATGATAATCCTCTGACACAAGGGATCCTGGGAGTGATAATCCTCTGAAACAGGGATTCTGGGAGTAATAATCTTCGGACACAGGGGATCCCGGGAGTGATAATCCTCTGACACAGGGGATCCCGGGAGTGATAATCCTCGGGCACAGGGATCCCAGGAGTGATAATCCTCTGACACAAGGGATCCTGGGAGTGATAATCCTCTGACTCAGGGATCCCGGGAATGATAATCCTCTGACTCATGGATCCTGGGAATAATAATCCTCTGACAGAGGGATCCTGGGAGTGACAATCCTCTGACTCATGGATTGTGGGAGTAATAATCCTCTGACTCAGGGATCCCAGGAGTGTTAATCCTCTGAGCCAGGGATCCTGGGAGTGATAATCCTCTGACTCAGGGATCCCGGGAGTGATTATCCTCTGACACAGGGATCCTGGGTGTGATAACCCTCTGACTCAGGGATCCTGGGAGTGATAATCCTCTGACACAGGGATCCTGGGAGTGATAATCCTCTGACTCAGGGATCCCGGGAGTGTTAATCCTCTGGCTCAGGGATCCCGGGAGTGATAATCCTTTCACAGGGATCCCGGGAGAGATAATCCTCTGACACAGGAATCCCGGGAGTGATAATTCTCTGACTCAGGGATCCTGGGATTGATAATCCTCTGACACAGCGATCCCAGGAGTGATAATTCTCTGACTCAGGCGAGCTGGGAGTGATAATTCTCTGACACAGGGATCCCGGAAGTGATAATCCTCTGACATAGGGAATCCTGGGAGTGATAATCCTCTGACTCAGGGATGCTGGGAGTAATAATCCTCTGACACAGGTGATCCTGGGAGTGATAATCTTCTGACTCAGGGAACACCGGGAGTGATAATCCTCTGACTCAGGGATCCTGGGAGTGTTAATCATCTGACACAGGGGTTCCTGGGAGTGATAATCCTCTGACACAGGGATCCTGGGAGTGATAATCCTCTGACTCAGTGATCCTGGGAGTGATAATCCTCTGACACGGGGATCCTTGGAGTGATAATCCTCTGATTCAGGGATCACGGGAGTGATTATCCTCTGACTCAGCGATCCTGGGAGTGATAATCCTCTGACACAGGGGATCCTAGGAGTGATAATCCTCTGACACAGGGATCTTGGGAGTGATAATCCTCTGACTCAGTGATCCTGGGATTGATAATCCTCTGACACATGGGATCCTGGGAGTGATAATCCTCTGACTCAGGGATCCTGGGGTTGATAATTCTCTGACACAGGGATCCTGGGAGTGATAATCCTCTGACTCAGGGATCCTGGGAATGATAATCCTCTGACTCAGGGATCCTGGGAATGATAATCCTCTGACACAAGGGATCCTGGGAGTGATAATCCTCTGAAACAGAGATTCTGGGAGTGATAATCTTCGGACATAGGGGATCCCGGGAGTGATAATCCTCTGACACAGGGGATCCCGGGAGTGATAATCCTCGGGCACAGGGATCCCAGGAGTGATAATCCTCTGACACAAGGGATCCTGGGAGTGATAATCCTCTGACTCAGGGATCCCGGGAATGATAATCCTCTGACTCATGGATCCTGGGAATAATAATCCTCTGACAGAGGGATCCTGGGAGTGACAATCCTCTGACTCATGGATTGTGGGAGTAATAATCCTCTGACTCAGGGATCCCAGGAGTGTTAATCCTCTGAGCCAGGGATCCTGGGAGTGATAATCCTCTGACTCAGGGATCCCGGGAGTGTTAATCCTCTGACACAGGGATCCTGGGTGTGATAACCCTCTGACTCAGGGATCCTGGGAGTGATTATCCTCTGACACAGAGATCCTGGGAGTGATAATCCTCTGACTCAGGGATCCCGGGAGTGTTAATCCTCTGGCTCAGGGATCCCGGGAGTGATAATCCTTTCACAGGGATCCCGGGAGAGATAATCCTCTGACACAGGAATCCCGGGAGTGATAATTCTCTGACTCAGGGGTCCTGGGAGTGATTATCCTCTGACACAGGAAACATGGGAGTGTTAATTGTCTGACTCGGGGGATCCTGGGAGTGATAATCCTCTGACTCAGAGCTCCCGGGAGTGATTATCCTCTGACTCAGGGATCCCGGGAGTGATTATCCTCTGACTCAGGGATCCTGGGAGTGATAATCCTCTGACTCAGGGATCCCGGGAGTGATTATCCTCTGACTCAGGGATCTTGGGAGTGATAATCCTCTGACTCAGGGATCCTGGGATTGATAATCCTCTGACACATGGGATCCTGGGAGTGATAATCCTCTGACTCAGGGATCCTGGGGTTGATAATTCTCTGACACAGGGATCCCGGGAGTGATAATCCTCTGACTCGGGCATCCTGGGAGTGATAATCCTCTGACACAGCAATCCTGGGAGTGATAATTCTCTGACACAGGGATCCTGGGAGTGATAATCCTCTTACTCGGGGATCCTGGGAGTGATAATCCTCTGACACAGGGATCCTGGGAGTGATAATCCTCTGACTCAGGGATCATGGGAGTGATAATCCTCTGACACAGGAAACATGGGAGTGTTAATTGTCTGACTCGGGGGATCCTGGGAGTGATAATCCTCTGACTCAGAGCTCCCGGGAGTGATTATCCTCTGACTCAGGGATCCCGGGAGTGATTATCCCCTCTGACTCAGGGATCCTGGGAGTGATAATCCTCTGACTCAGGGATCCCGGGAGTGATTATCCTCTGACTCAGGGATCCCGGGAGTGATAATCCTCTGACTCAGGGATCCCGGGAGTGATTATCCTGTGACTCAGGTATCGTGGGAGTGATAATCCACTGACTCAGGGATCCCGGGAGTGATTATCCTCTGACTCAGGGATCCCGGGAGTGATAATCTTCTGACACCGGGAATGCCGGGAGTGATAATCCTCTGACTCAGGGATCCCGGGAATGATAATCCTCTGACACCGGGAATGCCGGAAGTGATAATCCTCTGACTCAGGGGTCATGGGAGTGATTATCCTCTGACTCAGGGATCCTGGGAGTAATAATCCTATGACTCAGCGATCCCGGGAGTGATAATCCTCTGACACAGGGATCCCGGGAGTGATAATCCTCCGACACAGGGGATCCTGGGAGTGATTATGCTCTGACTCAGGGATCCCGGGAGTGTTAATCCTCTGACTCAGGGATCCTGGGAGTGATAATCCTCTGACTCAGGGATCCAGGGAATGATAATCCTCTGACACAGGGGATCCTGGGAGTGATAATCCTCTGACACAGGGATCCTGGGTGTGATAATCCTCTGACTCAGGGATCCTGGGAATGATAATCCTCTGACTCAGGGATCCTGGGAATGATAATCCTCTGACACAAGGGATCCTGGGAGTGATAATCCTCTGAAACAGGGATTCTGGGAGTAATAATCTTCGGACACAGGGGATCCTGGGAGTGATAATCCTCTGACACAGGGGATCCCGGGAGTGATAATCCTCGGGCACAGGGATCCCAGGAGTGATAATCCTCTGACTCATGGATCCTGGGAATAATAATCCTCTGACAGAGAGATCCTGGGAGTGACAATCCTCTGACTCATGGATTGTGGGAGTAATAATCCTCTGACTCAGGGATCCCAGGAGTGTTAATCCTCTGAGCCAGGGATCCTGGGAGTGATAATCCTCTGACTCAGGGATCCCGGGAGTGTTAATCCTCTGACACAGGGATCCTGGGTGTGATAACCCTCTGACTCAGGGATCCTGGGAGTGATAATCCTCTGACACAGGGATCCTGGGAGTGATAATCCTCTGACTCAGGGATCCCGGGAGTGTTAATCCTCTGGCTCAGGGATCCCGGGAGTGATAATCCTTTCACAGGGATCCCGGGAGAGATAATCCTCTGACACAGGAATCCCGGGAGTGATAATTCTCTGACTCAGGGATCCTGGGATTGATAATCCTCTGACACAGCGATCCCAGGAGTGATAATTCTCTGACTCAGGCGAGCTGGGAGTGATAATTCTCTGACACAGGGATCCCGGAAGTGATAATCCTCTGACATAGGGAATCCTGGGAGTGATAATCCTCTGACTCAGGGATGCTGGGAGTAATAATCCTCTGACACAGGTGATCCTGGGAGTGATAATCTTCTGACTCAGGGAACACCGGGAGTGATAATCCTCTGACTCAGGGATCCTGGGAGTGATAATCATCTGACACAGGGGTTCCTGGGAGTGATAATCCTCTGACACAGGGATCCTGGGAGTGATAATCCTCTGACACGGGGATCCTTGGAGTGATAATCCTCTGATTCAGGGATCACGGGAGTGATTATCCTCTGACTCAGCGATCCTGGGAGTGATAATCCTCTGACACAGGGGATCCTAGGAGTGATAATCCTCTGACACAGGGATCTTGGGAGTGATAATCCTCTGACTCAGGGATCCTGGGATTGATAATCCTCTGACACATGGGATCCTGGGAGTGATAATCCTCTGACTCAGGGATCCTGGGGTTGATAATTCTCTGACACAGGGATCCTGGGAGTGATAATCCTCTGACTCAGGGATCCTGGGAATGATAATCCTCTGACTCAGGGATCCTGGGAATGATAATCCTCTGACACAAGGGATCCTGGGAGTGATAATCCTCTGAAACAGGGATTCTGGGAGTGATAATCTTCGGACACAGGGGATCCCGGGAGTGATAATCCTCTGACACAGGGGATCCCGGGAGTGATAATCCTCGGGCACAGGGATCCCAGGAGTGATAATCCTCTGACACAAGGGATCCTGGGAGTGATAATCCTCTGACTCAGGGATCCTGGGATTGATAATCCTCTGACACAGCGATCCCAGGAGTGATAATTCTCTGACTCAGGCGAGCTGGGAGTGATAATTCTCTGACACAGGGATCCCGGAAGTGATAATCCTCTGACATAGGGAATCCTGGGAGTGATAATCCTCTGACTCAGGGATGCTGGGAGTAATAATCCTCTGACACAGGTGATCCTGGGAGTGATAATCTTCTGACTCAGGGAACACCGGGAGTGATAATCCTCTGACTCAGGGATCCTGGGAGTGATAATCATCTGACACAGGGGTTCCTGGGAGTGATAATCCTCTGACACAGGGATCCTGGGAGTGATAATCCTCTGACTCAGTGATCCTGGGAGTGATAATCCTCTGACACGGGGATCCTTGGAGTGATAATCCTCTGATTCAGGGATCACGGGAGTGATTATCCTCTGACTCAGCGATCCTGGGAGTGATAATCCTCTGACACAGGGGATCCTAGGAGTGATAATCCTCTGACACAGGGATCTTGGGAGTGATAATCCTCTGACTCAGGGATCCTGGGATTGATAATCCTCTGACACATGGGATCCTGGGAGTGATAATCCTCTGACTCAGGGATCCTGGGGTTGAAAATTCTCTGACACAGGTATCCCGGGAGTGATAATCCTCTGACTCGGGGATCCTGGGAGTGATAATCCTCTGACACAGCAATGCTGGGAGTGATAATTCTCTGACACAGGGATCCTGGGAGTGATAATCCTCTTACTCGGGGATCCTGGGAGTGATAATCCTCTGACACAGGGATCCTGGGAGTGATAATCCTCTGACTCAGGGATCATGGGAATGATAATCCTCTGACACAGGAATCATGGGAGTGTTAATTGTCTGACTCGGGGGATCCTGGGAGTGATAATCCTCTGACTCAGGGCTCCCGGGAGTGATTATCCTCTGACTCAGGGATCCCGGGAGTGATTATCCTCTGACTCAGGGATCCTGGGAGTGATAATCCTCTGACTCAAGGATCCCGGGAGTGATTATCCTCTGACTCAGGGATCCCGGGAGTGATAATCCTCTGACTCAGGGATCCCGGGAGTGATTATCCTGTGACTCAGGGATCGTGGGAGTGATAATCCACTGACTCAGGGATCCCGGGAGTGATTATCCTCTGACTCAGGGATCCCGGGAGTGATAATCCTCTGACACTGGGAATGCCGGGAGTGATAATCCTCTGACACAGGGATCCCGGGAGTGATAATCCTCCGACACAGGGGATCCTGGGAGTGATTATGCTCTGACTCAGGGATCCTGGGGTTGATAATCCTCTGACACATGGGATCCTGGGAGTGATAATCCTCTGACTCAGGGATCCTGGGGTTGATAATTCTCTGACACAGGGATCCTGGGAGTGATAATCCTCTGACTCAGGGATCCTGGGAATGATAATCCTCTGACTCAGGGATCCTGGGAATGATAATCCTCTGACACAAGGGATCCTGGGAGTGATAATCCTCTGAAACAGAGATTCTGGGAGTGATAATCTTCGGACACAGGGGATCCCGGGAGTGATAATCCTCTGACACAGGGGATCCCGGGAGTGATAATCCTCGGGCACAGGGATCCCAGGAGTGATAATCCTCTGACACAAGGGATCCTGGGAGTGATAATCCTCTGACTCAGGGATCCCGGGAATGATAATCCTCTGACTCATGGATCCTGGGAATAATAATCCTCTGACAGAGGGATCCTGGGAGTGACAATCCTCTGACTCATGGATTGTGGGAGTAATAATCCTCTGACTCAGGGATCCCAGGAGTGTTAATCCTCTGAGCCAGGGATCCTGGGAGTGATAATCCTCTGACTCAGGGATCCCGGGAGTGTTAATCCTCTGACACAGGGATCCTGGGTGTGATAACCCTCTGACTCAGGGATCCTGGGAGTGATTATCCTCTGACACAGGGATCCTGGGAGTGATAATCCTCTGACTCAGGGATCCCGGGAGTGTTAATCCTCTGGCTCAGGGATCCCGGGAGTGATAATCCTTTCACAGGGATCCCAGGAGAGATAATCCTCTGACACAGGAATCCCGGGAGTGATAATTCTCTGACTCAGGGGTCCTGGGAGTGATTATCCTCTGACACAGGAAACATGGGAGTGTTAATTGTCTGACTCGGGGGATCCTGGGAGTGATAATCCTCTGACTCAGAGCTCCCGGGAGTGATTATCCTCTGACTCAGGGATCCCGGGAGTGATTATCCTCTGACTCAGGGATCCTGGGAGTGATAATCCTCTGACTCAGGGATCCCGGGAGTGATTATCCTCTGACTCAGGGATCCCGGGAGTGATAATCCTCTGACTCAGTGATCCTGGGAGTGATAATCCTCTGACACGGGGATCCTTGGAGTGATAATCCTCTGATTCAGGGATCACGGGAGTGATTATCCTCTGACTCAGCGATCCTGGGAGTGATAATCCTCTGACACAGGGGATCCTAGGAGTGATAATCCTCTGACACAGGGATCTTGGGAGTGATAATCCTCTGACTCAGGGATCCTGGGATTGATAATCCTCTGACACATGGGATCCTGCGAGTGAAAATCCTCTGACTCAGGGATCCTGGGGTTGATAATTCTCTGACACAGGGATCCCGGGAGTGATAATCCTCTGACTCGGGCATCCTGGGAGTGATAATCCTCTGACACAGCAATCCTGGGAGTGATAATTCTCTGACACAGGGATCCTGGGAGTGATAATCCTCTTACTCGGGGATCCTGGGAGTGATAATCCTCTGACACAGGGATCCTGGGAGTGATAATCCTCTGACTCAGGGATCATGGGAGTGATAATCCTCTGACACAGGAAGCATGGGAGTGTTAATTGTCTGACTCGGGGGATCCTGGGAGTGATAATCCTCTGACTCAGAGCTCCCGGGAGTGATTATCCTCTGACTCAGGGATCCCGGGAGTGATTATCCTCTGACTCAGGGATCCTGGGAGTGATAATCCTCTGACTCAGGGATCCCGGGAGTGATTATCCTCTGACTCAGGGATCCCGGGAGTGATAATCCTCTGACTCAGGGATCCCGGGAGTGATTATCCTGTGACTCAGGGATCGTGGGAGTGATAATCCACTGACTCAGGGATCCCGGGAGTGATTATCCTCTGACTCAGGGATCCTGGGAGTGATAATCTTCTGACACCGGGAATGCCGGGAGTGATAATCCTCTGACTCAGGGATCCCGGGAATGATAATCCTCTGACACCGGGAATGCCGGAAGTGATAATCCTCTGACTCAGGGGTCCTGGGAGTGATTATCCTCTGACTCAGGGATCCTGGGAGTAATAATCCTATGACTCAGCGATCCCGGGAGTGATAATCCTCTGACACAGGGATCCCGGGAGTGATAATCCTCCGACACAGGGGATCCTGGGAGTGATTATGCTCTGACTCAGGGATCCCGGGAGTGTTAATCCTCTGACTCAGGGATCCTGGGAGTGATAATCCTCTGACTCAGGGATCCAGGGAATGATAATCCTCTGACACAGGGGATCCTGGGAGTGATAATCCTCTGACACAGGGATCCTGGGAGTGATAATCCTCTGACTCAGGGATCCTGGGAATGATAATCCTCTGACTCAGGGATCCTGGGAATGATAATCCTCTGACACAAGGGATCCTGGGAATGATAATCCTCTGACTCAGGGATCCTGGGAATGATAATCCTCTGACACAAGGGATCCTGGGAGTGATAATCCTCTGAAACAGGGATTCTGGGAGTAATAATCTTCGGACACAGGGGATCCCGGGAGTGATAATCCTCTGACACAGGGGATCCCGGGAGTGATAATCCTCGGGCACAGGGATCCCAGGAGTGATAATCCTCTGACACAAGGGATCCTGGGAGTGATAATCCTCTGACTCAGGGATCCCGGGAATGATAATCCTCTGACTCATGGATCCTGGGAATAATAATCCTCTGACAGAGGGATCCTGGGAGTGACAATCCTCTGACTCATGGATTGTGGGAGTAATAATCCTCTGACTCAGGGATCCCAGGAGTGTTAATCCTCTGAGCCAGGGATCCTGGGAGTGATAATCCTCTGACTCAGGGATCCCGGGAGTGTTAATCCTCTGACACAGGGATCCTGGGTGTGATAACCCTCTGACTCAGGGATCCTGGGAGTGATAATCCTCTGACACAGGGATCCTGGGAGTGATAATCCTCTGACTCAGGGATCCCGGGAGTGTTAATCCTCTGGCTCAGGTATCCCGGGAGTGATAATCCTTTCACAGGGATCCCGGGAGAGATAATCCTCTGACACAGGAATCCCGGGAGTGATAATTCTCTGACTCAGGGATCCTGGGATTGATAATCCTCTGACACAGCGATCCCAGGAGTGATAATTCTCTGACTCAGGCGAGCTGGGAGTGATAATTCTCTGACACAGGGATCCCGGAAGTGATAATCCTCTGACATAGGGAATCCTGGGAGTGATAATCCTCTGACTCAGGGATGCTGGGAGTAATAATCCTCTGACACAGGTGTTCCTGGGAGTGATAATCTTCTGACTCAGGGAACACCGGGAGTGATAATCCTCTGACTCAGGGATCCTGGGAGTGATAATCATCTGACACAGGGGTTCCTGGGAGTGATAATCCTCTGACACAGGGATCCTGGGAGTGATAATCCTCTGACTCAGTGATCCTGGGAGTGATAATCCTCTGACACGGGGATCCTTGGAGTGATAATCCTCTGATTCAGGGATCACGGGAGTGATTATCCTCTGACTCAGCGATCCTGGGAGTGATAATCCTCTGACACAGGGGATCCTAGGAGTGATAATCCTCTGACACAGGGATCTTGGGAGTGATAATCCTCTGACTCAGGGATCCTGGGATTGATAATCCTCTGACACATGGGATCCTGGGAGTGATAATCCTCTGACTCAGGGATCCTGGGGTTGATAATTCTCTGACACAGGGATCCTGGGAGTGATAATCCTCTGACTCAGGGATCCTGGGAATGATAATCCTCTGACTCAGGGATCCTGGGAATGATAATCCTCTGACACAAGGGATCCTGGGAGTGATAATCCTCTGAAACAGGGATTCTGGGAGTGATAATCTTCGGACACAGGGGATCCCGGGAGTGATAATCCTCTGACACAGGGGATCCCGGGAGTGATAATCCTCGGGCACAGGGATCCCAGGAGTGATAATCCTCTGACACAAGGGATCCTGGGAGTGATAATCCTCTGACTCAGGGATCCCGGGAATGATAATCCTCTGACTCATGGATCCTGGGAATAATAATCCTCTGACAGAGGGATCCTGGGAGTGACAATCCTCTGACTCATGGATTGTGGGAGTAATAATCCTCTGACTCAGGGATCCCAGGAGTGTTAATCCTCTGAGCCAGGGATCCTGGGAGTGATAATCCTCTGACTCAGGGATCCCGGGAGTGTTAATCCTCTGACACAGGGATCCTGGGTGTGATAACCCTCTGACTCAGGGATCCTGGGAGTGATTATCCTCTGACACAGGGATCCTGGGAGTGATAATCCTCTGACTCAGGGATCCCGGGAGTGTTAATCCTCTGGCTCAGGGATCCCGGGAGTGATAATCCTTTCACAGGGATCCCGGGAGAGATAATCCTCTGACACAGGAATCCCGGGAGTGATAATTCTCTGACTCAGGGATCCTGGGATTGATAATCCTCTGACACAGCGATCCCAGGAGTGATAATTCTCTGACTCAGGCGAGCTGGGAGTGATAATTCTCTGACACAGGGATCCCGGAAGTGATAATCCTCTGACATAGGGAATCCTGGGAGTGATAATCCTCTGACTCAGGGATGCTGGGAGTAATAATCCTCTGACACAGGTGATCCTGGGAGTGATAATCTTCTGACTCAGGGAACACCGGGAGTGATAATCCTCTGACTCAGGGATCCTGGGAGTGATAATCATCTGACACAGGGGTTCCTGGGAGTGATAATCCTCTGACACAGGGATCCTGGGAGTGATAATCCTCTGACTCAGTGATCCTGGGAGTGATAATCCTCTGACACGGGGATCCTTGGAGTGATAATCCTCTGATTCAGGGATCACGGGAGTGATTATCCTCTGACTCAGCGATCCTGGGAGTGATAATCCGCTGACACAGGGGATCCTAGGAGTGATAATCCTCTGACACAGGGATCTTGGGAGTGATAATCCTCTGACTCAGGGATCCTGGGATTGATAATCCTCTGACACATGGGATCCTGGGAGTGATAATCCTCTGACTCAGGGATCCTGGGGTTGAAAATTCTCTGACACAGGTATCCCGGGAGTGATAATCCTCTGACTCGGGGATCCTGGGAGTGATAATCCTCTGACACAGCAATCCTGGGAGTGATAATTCTCTGACACAGGGATCCTGGGAGTGATAATCCTCTTACTCGGGGATCCTGGGAGTGATAATCCTCTGACACAGGGATCCTGGGAGTGATAATCCTCTGACTCAGGGATCATGGGAGTGATAATCCTCTGACACAGGAATCATGGGAGTGTTAATTGTCTGACTCGGGGGATCCTGGGAGTGATAATCCTCTGACTCAGGGCTCCCGGGAGTGATTATCCTCTGACTCAGGGATCCCGGGAGTGATTATCCTCTGACTCAGGGATCCTGGGAGTGATAATCCTCTGACTCAGGGATCCCGGGAGTGATTATCCTCTGACTCAGGGATCCCGGGAGTGATAATCCTCTGACTCAGGGATCCCGGGAGTGATTATCCTCTGACTCAGGTATCCCGGGAGTGATAATTCTCTGACACAGGGGATCCTGGGAGTGATTATGCTCTGACTCAGGGATCCCGGGAGTGTTAATCCTCTGACTCAGGGATCCTGGGAGTGATAATCCTCTGACTCAGGGATCCAGGGAATGATTATGCTCTGACACAGGGGATCCTGGGAGTGATAATCCTCTGACACAGGGATCCTGGGAGTGATAATCCTCTGACTCAGGGATCCTGGGAATGATAATCCTCTGACTCAGGGATCCTGGGAATGATAATCCTCTGACACAAGGGATCCTGGGAGTGATAATCCTCTGAAACAGGGATTCTGGGAGTAATAATCTTCGGACACAGGGGATCCCGGGAGTGATAATCCTCTGACACAGGGGATCCCGGGAGTGATAATCCTCGGGCACAGGGATCCCAGGAGTGATAATCCTCTGACACAAGGGATCCTGGGAGTGATAATCCTCTGACTCAGGGATCCCGGGAATGATAATCCTCTGACTCATGGATCCTGGGAATAATAATCCTCTGACAGAGGGATCCTGGGAGTGACAATCCTCTGACTCATGGATTGTGGGAGTAATAATCCTCTGACTCAGGGATCCCAGGAGTGTTAATCCTCTGAGCCAGGGATCCTGGGAGTGATAATCCTCTGACTCAGGGATCCCGGGAGTGTTAATCCTCTGACACAGGGATCCTGGGTGTGATAACCCTCTGACTCAGGGATCCTGGGAGTGATAATCCTCTGACACAGGGATCCTGGGAGTGATAATCCTCTGACTCAGGGATCCCGGGAGTGTTAATCCTCTGGCTCAGGGATCCCGGGAGTGATAATCCTTTCACAGGGATCCCGGGAGAGATAATCCTCTGACACAGGAATCCCGGGAGTGATAATTCTCTGACTCAGGGATCCTGGGATTGATAATCCTCTGACACAGCGATCCCAGGAGTGATAATTCTCTGACTCAGGCGAGCTGGGAGTGATAATTCTCTGACACAGGGATCCCGGAAGTGATAATCCTCTGACATAGGGAATCCTGGGAGTGATAATCCTCTGACTCAGGGATGCTGGGAGTAATAATCCTCTGACACAGGTGATCCTGGGAGTGATAATCTTCTGACTCAGGGAACACCGGGAGTGATAATCCTCTGACTCAGGGATCCTGGGAGTGATAATCATCTGACACAGGGGTTCCTGGGAGTGATAATCCTCTGACACAGGGATCCTGGGAGTGATAATCCTCTGACTCAGTGATCCTGGGAGTGATAATCCTCTGACACGGGGATCCTTGGAGTGATAATCCTCTGATTCAGGGATCACGGGAGTGATTATCCTCTGACTCAGCGATCCTGGGAGTGATAATCCTCTGACACAGGGGATCCTAGGAGTGATAATCCTCTGACACAGGGATCTTGGGAGTGATAATCCTCTGACTCAGGGATCCTGGGATTGATAATCCTCTGACACATGGGATCCTGGGAGTGATAATCCTCTGACTCAGGGATCCTGGGGTTGATAATTCTCTGACACAGGGATCCTGGGAGTGATAATCCTCTGACTCAGGGATCCTGGGAATGATAATCCTCTGACTCAGGGATCCTGGGAATGATAATCCTCTGACACAAGGGATCCTGGGAGTGATAATCCTCTGAAACAGGGATTCTGGGAGTGATAATCTTCGGACACAGGGGATCCCGGGAGTGATAATCCTCTGACACAGGGGATCCCGGGAGTGATAATCCTCGGGCACAGGGATCCCAGGAGTGATAATCCTCTGACACAAGGGATCCTGGGAGTGATAATCCTCTGACTCAGGGATCCCGGGAATGATAATCCTCTGACTCATGGATCCTGGGAATAATAATCCTCTGACAGAGGGATCCTGGGAGTGACAATCCTCTGACTCATGGATTGTGGGAGTAATAATCCTCTGACTCAGGGATCCCAGGAGTGTTAATCCTCTGAGCCAGGGATCCTGGGAGTGATAATCCTCTGACTCAGGGATCCCGGGAGTGTTAATCCTCTGACACAGGGATCCTGGGTGTGATAACCCTCTGACTCAGGGATCCTGGGAGTGATTATCCTCTGACACAGGGATCCTGGGAGTGATAATCCTCTGACTCAGGGATCCCGGGAGTGTTAATCCTCTGGCTCAGGGATCCCGGGAGTGATAATCCTTTCACAGGGATCCCGGGAGAGATAATCCTCTGACACAGGTATCCCGGGAGTGATAATTCTCTGACTCAGGGATCCTGGGATTGATAATCCTCTGACACAGCGATCCCAGGAGTGATAATTCTCTGACTCAGGCGAGCTGGGAGTGATAATTCTCTGACACAGGGATCCCGGAAGTGATAATCCTCTGACATAGGGAATCCTGGGAGTGATAATCCTCTGACTCAGGGATGCTGGGAGTGATAATCCTCTGACACAGGTGATCCTGGGAGTGATAATCTTCTGACTCAGGGAACACCGGGAGTGATAATCCTCTGACTCAGGGATCCTGGGAGTGATAATCATCTGACACAGGGGTTCCTGGGAGTGATAATCCTCTGACACAGGGATCCTGGGAGTGATAATCCTCTGACTCAGTGATCCTGGGAGTGATAATACTCTGACACGGGGATCCTTGGAGTGATAATCCTCTGATTCAGGGATCACGGGAGTGATTATCCTCTGACTCAGCGATCCTGGGAGTGATAATCCTCTGACACAGGGGATCCTAGGAGTGATAATCCTCTGACACAGGGATCTTGGGAGTGATAATTCTCTGACTCAGGGATCCTGGGATTGATAATCCTCTGACACAGGTATCCCGGGAGTGATAATCCTCTGACTCGGGGATTCTGGGAGTGATAATCCTCTGACACAGCAATCCTGGGAGTGATAATTCTCTGACACAGGGATCCTGGGAGTGATAATCCTCTTACTCGGGGATCCTGGGAGTGATAATCCTCTGACACAGGGATCCTGGGAGTGATAATCCTCTGACTCAGGGATCATGGGAGTGATAATCCTCTGACACAGGAATCATGGGAGTGTTAATTGTCTGACTCGGGGGATCCTGGGAGTGATAATCCTCTGACTCAGGGCTCCCGGGAGTGATTATCCTCTGACTCAGGGATCCCGGGAGTGATTATCCTCTGACTCAGGGATCCTGGGAGTGATAATCCTCTGACTCAGGGATCCCGGGAGTGATTATCCTCTGACTCAGAGATCCCGGGAGTGATAATCCTCTGACTCAGGGATCCCGGGAGTGATTATCCTCTGACTCAGGGATCGTGGGAGTGATAATCCACTGACTCAGGGATCCCGGGAGTGATTATCCTCTGACTCAGGGATCCCGGGAGTGATAATCCTCTGACACCGGGAATGCCGGGAGTGATAATCCTCTGACTCAGGGTTCCCGGGAATGATAATACTCTGACACCGGGAATGCCGGAAGTGATAATCCTCTGACTCAGGGGTCCTGGGAGTGATTATCCTCTGACTCAGGGATCCTGGGAGTAATAATCCTATGACTCAGCGATCCCGGGAGTGATAATCCTCTGACACAGGGATCCCGGGAGTGATAATCCTCCGACACAGGTGATCCTGGGAGTGATTATGCTCTGACTCAGGGATCCCGGGAGTGTTAATCGTCTGACACAGGGATCCTGGGAGTGATAATCCTCTGACTCAGGGATCCTGGGAGTGATAATCCTCTGACACAGGGATCCTGGGAGTGATAATCCTCTGACACAGGGAACCCGGGAGTGATAATCCTCTGACTCGGGGGATCCAGGGAGTGATAATCCTCTGACACAGGGATACGGCGAGTGATAATCCTCTGACACAGGGAACCCGGGAGTGATAATTCTCTGACTCAGGGATCCTGGGAGTGATAATCCTCTGACTCGGGGGATCTGGGAGTGATAATCCTCTGACTCAGTGATCCTGGGAGTGATAAACCTCTGACTCAGGGATCCTGGGAGTAATAATCCTCTGAAACAGGGATTCTGGGAGTGATAATCTTCGGACACAGGGGATCCCGGGAGTGATAATCCTCTGACACAGGGGATCCCGGGAGTGATAATCCTCGGGCACAGGGATCCCAGGAGTGATAATCCTCTGACACAAGGGATCCTGGGAGTGATAATCCTCTGACTCAGGGATCCCGGGAATGATAATCCTCTGACTCATGGATCCTGGGAATAATAATCCTCTGACAGAGGGATCCTGGGAGTGACAATCCTCTGACTCATGGATTGTGGGAGTAATAATCCTCTGACTCAGGGATCCCAGGAGTGTTAATCCTCTGAGCCAGGGATCCTGGGAGTGATAATCCTCTGACTCAGGGATCCCGGGAGTGTTAATCCTCTGACACAGGGATCCTGGGTGTGATAACCCTCTGACTCAGGGATCCTGGGAGTGATTATCCTCTGACACAGGGATCCTGGGAGTGATAATCCTCTGACTCAGGGATCCCGGGAGTGTTAATCCTCTGGCTCAGGGATCCCGGGAGTGATAATCCTTTCACAGGGATCCCGGGAGAGATAATCCTCTGACACAGGAATCCCGGGAGTGATAATTCTCTGACTCAGGGATCCTGGGATTGATAATCCTCTGACACAGCGATCCCAGGAGTGATAATTCTCTGACTCAGGCGAGCTGAGAGTGATAATTCTCTGACACAGGGATCCCGGAAGTGATAATCCTCTGACATAGGGAATCCTGGGAGTGATAATCCTCTGACTCAGGGATGCTGGGAGTAATAATCCTCTGACACAGGTGATCCTGGGAGTGATAATCTTCTGACTCAGGGAACACCGGGAGTGATAATCCTCTGACTCAGGGATCCTGGGAGTGATAATCATCTGACACAGGGGTTCCTGGGAGTGATAATCCTCTGACACAGGGATCCTGGGAGTGATAATCCTCTGACTCAGTGATCCTGGGAGTGATAATCCTCTGACACGGGGATCCTTGGAGTGATAATCCTCTGATTCAGGGATCACGGGAGTGATTATCCTCTGACTCAGCGATCCTGGGAGTGATAATCCTCTGACACAGGGGATCCTAGGAGTGATAATCCTCTGACACAGGGATCTTGGGAGTGATAATCCTCTGACTCAGGGATCCTGGGATTGATAATCCTCTGACACATGGGATCCTGGGAGTGATAATCCTCTGACTCAGGGATCCTGGGGTTGAAAATTCTCTGACACAGGTATCCCGGGAGTGATAATCCTCTGACTCGGGGATCCTGGGAGTGATAATCCTCTGACACAGCAATCCTGGGAGTGATAATTCTCTGACACAGGGATCCTGGGAGTGATAATCCTCTTACTCGGGGATCCTGGGAGTGATAATCCTCTGACACAGGGATCCTGGGAGTGATAATCCTCTGACTCAGGGATCATGGGAGTGATAATCCTCTGACACAGGAATCATGGGAGTGTTAATTGTCTGACTCGGGGGATCCTGGGAGTGATAATCCTCTGACTCAGGGCTCCCGGGAGTGATTATCCTCTGACTCAGGGATCCCGGGAGTGATTATCCTCTGACTCAGGGATCCTGGGAGTGATAATCCTCTGACTCAGGGATCCCGGGAGTGATTATCCTCTGACTCAGGGATCCCGGGAGTGATAATCCTCTGACTCAGGGATCCCGGGAGTGATTATCCTCTGACTCAGGGATCGTGGGAGTGATAATCCACTGACTCAGGGATCCCGGGAGTGATTATCCTCTGACACCGGGAATGCCGGGAGTGATAATCCTCTGACTCAGGGTTCCCGGGAATGATAATACTCTGACACCGGGAATGCCGGAAGTGATAATCCTCTGACTCAGGGGTCCTGGGAGTGATTATCCTCTGACTCAGGGATCCTGGGAGTAATAATCCTATGACTCAGCGATCCCGGGAGTGATAATCCTCTGACACAGGGATCCCGGGAGTGATAATCCTCCGACACAGGGGATCCAGGGAGTGATTATGCTCTGACTCAGGGATCCCGGGAGTGTTAATCGTCTGACACAGGGATCCTGGGAGTGATAATCCTCTGACTCAGGGATCCTGGGAGTGATAATCCTCTGACACAGGGATCCTGGGAGTGATAATCCTCTGACACAGGGAACCCGGGAGTGATAATCCTCTGACTCGGGGGATCCTGGGAGTGATAATCCTCTGACACAGGGATACGGTGAGTGATAATCCTCTGACACAGGGAACCCGGGAGTGATAATTCTCTGACTCAGGGATCCTGGGAGTGATAATCCTCTGACTCGGGGGATCTGGGAGTGATAATCCTCTGACTCAGGGATCCCGGGAGTGATAATCCTCTGACTGAGGGATCCTGGGAGTAATAATCATTTGACACATGTGATCCTGGGAGTGATAATCCTCTGACTCAGGTATCCTTGGAGTGATAATCATCTGACTCACGGATCCCAGGAGTGATAATCCTCTGACTCAGGGATCCTGGGACTGATAAACCTCTGACACAGGGGATCCTGGGAGTGATAATCTTCTGACTCAGGGTTCCGGGGAGTGATAATCCTCTGACACCGGGGATGCCGGGAGTGATAATCCTCTGACACAGGGGATCCTGGGATTCCTAATCCTCTGACTCAGGGGAGGTGGGAGTGATAATTCTCTGACTCAGGGATCCTGGGAGTGATAATCGTCTGACTCGGTGGATCCTGGGAGTGATAATCCTCTGACACAGTTATCCCGGGTGTGATAATCCTCTGACACAGAGATCCCGGGATTGATAACCCTCTGACTCAGGGATCCCGGGAGTGATAATCCTCTCACACAGGGATACCGTGAGTGATAATCCTCTGACACCGGGGATGCCGGGAGTGATAATCCTCTGACACAGGGGATCCTGCGATTGCTAATCCTCTGTCTCAGGGGAGCTGGGTGTGATAATTCTCTGACACAGGGATCCCGGAAGTGATAATCCTCTGACACAGGGATCCTGGGAGTGATTATACACTGACTCAGGGATCGTGGGAGTGATAATCCTCTGACACAGGGGATCCTGGGAGTGATAATCCTCTAACACAGGGATCCGAGGAGTGATATTCCTCTGACTCAGGGATCCCGAGAGTGATAATCCTATGATTTAGGGATCCTAGGAGTGTTAATCCTCTGACTCAGGGATCCTGGGAGTGATTATCCTCTGACTCAGGGATCCTGGGAGTGATTATCCTCTGACTCAAGAATCCTGGGATTGATAATCCTCTGACACAGGGGATCCTGGGAGTAATACTCCTCTGACTCAGCGATCTCAGGAGTGATAATCCTCTGACTCAGGGATCCCGGAGTGATAATCCTCTGACTCAGGGATCCTGAGAGTGATAATCCTCTGACAAAGGGATCCTGGGATTGATAATCCTCTGAATCACGGATCCTGGGAGTGATAATCCTCTGACACAGGGGATCCTGGGAGTGATAATCCTCTGACTCAGGGATCCTGGGAGTGATAATCCTCTGACTCGGGGATCCCGGGACTGATTATCCTCTGACACAGGGATCCTTGGATTGATAATTGTCTGACTCGGGGGATCCTGAGAGTGATAATCCTCTGACTCAGGGATCCCGGGAGCGATTATCCTCTGACTCAGGGATCCTGCGAGTGATAATCCTCTGACACAGGGAATCCTGGGAGTGATAATCCTCTGACTGAGGGATCCTGGGAGTAATAATCATTTGACACATGTGATCCTGGGAGTGATAATCCTCTGACTCAGGTATCCTTGGAGTGATAATCATCTGACTCACGGATCCCAGGAGTGATAATCCTCTGACTCAGGGATCCTGGGACTGATAAACCTCTGACACAGGGGATCCTGGGAGTGATAATCTTCTGACTCAGGGATCCTGGGAGTGATAATCCTCTGACACCGGGGATGCCGGGAGTGATAATCCTCTGACACAGGGGATCCTGGGAGTGATAATCCTCTGACTCAGGGATCCTGGGAGTGATAATCCTCTGACTCAGGGATCCTGGGAGTGATAATCCTCTGACACAGGGATCCTGGGAGTGATTATCCTCTGACTCAGGGATCCTGGGAGTGATAATCCTCTGACAACGGGGATCCCAGGAGTGATGATGCTCTGACACAGGGAATCCTAGGAGTGATAATCGTCTGACTCGGTGGATCCTGGGAGTGATAATCCTCTCACACAGGGATCCTGGGAGTGAAAATCCTCTGAGACAGAGATCCCGGGATTGATAATCCTCTGACTTGGGGATTCTGGGAGTGATAATCCTCTGACTCAGGGATCCTGGGAGTGATTATCCTCTGACTCAAGGATCCTGGGATTGTTAATCCTCTGACACAGGGGATCCTGGGAGTAATACTCCTCTGACTCAGCGATCTCAGGAGTGATAATCCTCTGACTCAGGGATCCCGGAGTGATTATCCTCTGACTCAGGGATCCTGAGAGTGATAATCCTCTGACAAAGGGATCCTGGGATTGATAATCCTCTGAGTCACGGATCCTGGGAGTGATAATCCTCTGACACAGGGGATCCTGGGAGTGATAATCCTCTGACTCAGGGATCCTGGGAGTGATAATCCTCTGACTCAGGGATCCTGGGAGTGATAATCCTCTGACACAGGGATCCTGGGAATGATTATCCTCTGACTCAGGGATCCTGGGAGTGATAATCCTCTGACAACGGGGATCCCGGGAGTGATGATGCTCTGACACAGGGGATCCTAGGAGTGATAATCGTCTGACTCGGTGGATCCTGGGAGTGATAATTCTCTCACACAGGGATCCTGGGAGTGAAAATCCTCTGAGACAGAGATCCCGGGATTGATAATCCTCTGACTTGGGGATTCTGGGAGTGATAATCTTCTGACTCAGGAATCTTCTGACACAGGGATACCGTGAGTGATAATCCTCTGACTCAGGGATCCTGGGAGTGATAATCCTCTGACTGAGAAAATGCCAGCTGCCAAACCTCCCTGGTGCAAGAGCTTTTGTTCAGGTATGGTGGAACATTTGGGGCATGTTGTGAGTTTGGCCTATTGTCTCCAATGTGGCATTTCCTCTGTCTCGGTCTTTGTAAACCTTATTCAAATCGATGACCATGGGACCATGTGAGAGTAGGACTTGAGTGGATATTAAGCGGTGGTCGTTTTTCCAGCGTGTAGTGAGCCTCAGGAATGTGTTGCCGGCCGGTGTGGTGAGTGCTGACTGTCTACATCCCCTCAAGAGGAGCTCGACCGTTTCCTGACTGGGGCAGAGATCCCATCATAGAGAAGGCAAGTGTCTTTATAGTTAACACTGCAACCTTGTGATCCCCTGGACTAGCTCTGGTTGTCTGAGGGGGTTGTGGAGGAATTTTACAGCACATTTTTCCCTTTGTTGTCTGTTCTCTCAAGGCCCTATCTGCTCTCACAGATCCTATGGCACTATTTTGAAGAAGAGCAGGGGAGTTCACCCCGGTGTCCTGGCCAATATTTATACCTCAATCAACATAACAAAAACAGATTATCCGATCATTGCTGTGTGTGGGAGCTTGCTGTGCGCAAATTGGCTGCCGCATTTCCCACATTACAACAGTGACTGCACTCCAAAAGTACTTCATTGGCTGTAAAAGGCTTTGAGACGTCAGGTGGTCGTGAAAGTCTTTTTATTGGTCCTGGATTTTTTTTTGGCCTCTCCCAGAAGATTACATGGCTGTGAGGGGTGGGGTGTTGGGGGTGGGCATGGGGTGGGGAGTTTGGGTATTAGGGGTGGGGGCGTTCTGGGGGCTGGGGGGGTTGGGGGTGGGGTGTTGTGGTAGGGTGTTGTGGGTGGGGGTTTGGGTGTTGGGGGGTGTTGTGGGTGGGGGTGGGGTGGGGGTTTGGATGTTGGGGTTGAGGGGTTTGGGTGTTGGATGGGGGTGGGGTGCTGGGGTTGGGGATTGGGGGTGTGGCTGTTATGGGGGGTTAGATGGGGTGGGGTGGGGGTGTTGGGGTGGGGGTGGGGTGGGGATGCTGTGGGGTGTTGTGGGAGTGTTGTGGCGGGGGGGGTTGGATGGGGGTGGGTTGGGTTTTGGGGGTGTTGTGGGGTGCGGTGTGGGGTTACATGAGGGTGGGTTGGGTTTTGGGGGTGTTGTGGGGGGTGGGAGGGCTGGATGGGGGTGGATTGGGTTTTGGGGATGCTATGGGGGGTTTGGATGGGGGTGGGGGTGTTGAGGGTGGGGATAGGTGGTGGGGATGTTGTGGGGTGTTGTGGGGTCTGCGGGGTTGGGGGTGGGGGTGTTGTGGGTGGGTGTGTTGTGGGTGAGGGTTGGGGGGTTTGGGGGTTGGGGTGGGGGTGTTGTGGCAGTTGGGGGATTTGGGTGTTGGATGGGGGTGTTGTGTGGGGATTGGGGGGGTGGTTGGATGGGGGTGGGGTGCTGGGGTTGGGGATTGGGGGTGTGGCTGTTGTGGGGGGTTGGATGGAGTGGGTTGGGGGGGATTGAGTGGGGGTGGGTTGGGGTTGCTGTGGGGTGTTGTGGGGGGGTGGGAGGGTTGTGTTTTGGGGGTGCTGTGGGGGGGGTTGGATGGTGGTGGCGGTGTTGGGGGTGGGGATAGGGGGTGAAGGTGTTGTGGGGGTGTGTGGGGTTGGATGGGGTGGGGTTGGGATTGGGGGTGGGGATTGGTGGTGGGGGTGTTGTGAGGGTGTTGTTGGGAGTTTGGGGGGTTTAGATGGGGTGGGGGTGGGGAAGGGAAGAAGTGTCAAGTTATGATGCCCTGACCATGGGTGTGGGGCAGTCTTGATGGGCTATCTGGTCTTTACATGCCTGGCAATTTGCTGGTATTTTGCCCCGAATGTCTGACTGAGGGTGTGCTCTGATCTCTGAAGCTGAAATCTCTCACACTGCCTTCCGGAGCAGAAGGAGCCAGCCCAAATGTGGACACTGGTCAGGGGTGAAAACAGCCCTCAGTTTGGAAGATGAAGACAAGTTGCCCAGTGGACAGATAAGAAAGTCAGTGATCAGCAGAATGTTGAAAGCTGTGAGCCCACAATCTGTGTTGCCCTGCACAATCCAGCCCGCTGGGAGGCTCAGTGCACTGTGACATGAGGGACAGATATGAAAGGCCCCTGTTACAGCCTCCATGTACTCCTACCCATTAAAAATTGGAGCCAGTCCCTGTAATTTTAAACACGCAGAACCTGTAGGTTCTCATTCTCAGGGCTCAGATAACCAAGCTCTGGGTTTAACCTCGACACATGTATCAATAAACGTTGCTGCCCGAGGCCATCGGCCTGAAACGTTAACCCTTTGTTGTTCTCTCCTCAGATGCTGCCTGACCTGCTGAGTATTTCCAGCATTTACTTTATTCCCTCCCTAAACCTCCCCGCCTCTCTCTCCTCATTTCAAACTCACCTCTTTTATCCTAATGGCTCCTTCTTTGGCTCGGTGTCAGTTTTTCTCTCACTCCGTTCCTGCGAAGCGTCTTGAGATGTTTGATTACATTGAAGGTGCTACGTAATTGCAAGTCATTGCTTTTGTTCAGATGTCCAGCACCTGCAGTATTTGTCCTCTTTATTCTGAAATAAGCACATGCTTCTTTTGTCCAACAGCAACTGCTCCTGTTTGTAAAGTAGGCCAGTGGTCGAACATTGACACTCATATTGACCGGGGTCAAGCAGGGCTGTGTCATCACGCCAACCCTCTTCCCGATTTTCCTCGCCGCCATGCTCCACTTCACAGTCAACAAGCTCCCCGCTGGAGTGGAATTAAACTACAGAACCACTGGGAAGCTGTTCAACCGTCGTCACCTCCAGGCCAGGTCCAAGACCACCCCAACCTCTGCTGTCGAGCTACAGTACGCGGGTGACGCCTGCGTCTGTGCACATTCAGATTCTGAACTCCAAGTCACAGTCAATATCTTTGCTGAGCCATACGAAAGCATAGGACTGACAGTAAACATCCGTAAGACAAAGGTCCTCCAACGGCCTGACCCCGCCACACAGCACTGCCCCCCAGTCATCAAGATCCATGGCACAGCTCTGGACAACGGGACCACTTTACATACCTCGGGAACCTATTATCAACACCGAGTGAATCCCTTCCCACATTCAGAGCAGGTGAACGGCCTCTCCCCAGTGTGAACTCACTAGTGTGTCAGCAGACTGGATGAACAAATGGGAAGGGATTCACTGGGTCATCCGACCTGCTGAGACACCAGCGAGTTCACAAGTGACTGCAGGGGTTGCAATCTACTGTTACTGCTGCTGCTAATCACATCATGCGTGGTGGTCCTGACCTGCGAGAGACCATCAGCAGCAGGTCGGAGCCATAAAAGGAGCGGCGAGCGGTGGCCATGGGCAGCGTGGCGGTGTACCACGGCAAGGTACAGCACGAGCTGGTGCAGGAGGGTGACGGCAGTGAAAAGGAACGTCATCAAGGTCCAGGTCGGTGATTGGAGTGTGGGCAGGTACAGCAGGAGTGGCGAGGTCGGGGTGAAGGAGCGGTGAGAGACTGTAGAGGGATGTGATCGGGGCCCAGGAGAGGCGTGAGTTCGGGGTTCAGAAGAGGTGAGGGCCCAGGGACAGCATGGGCCAGCCCACACTGTGATATGTGTGCACTAGGTCCATGCAGCAGAGCTGGTCTCCAGTTGTCCTGGTTAATCCTCGCCACTGGACCAACATCTAGCTCTGTCAAGTCCGTGTGGTGGCTGGTGTGCAACGGCCACCCCACGTTAAAAAATCCATGCAAAGGCATCTTCCACCCTTCAGGATTAGTTCAGGATTTGGAATATTAGGTCCTTCATTTAAACATCTGTGGTCCTTTTTTTGGCGTGGAAACAAGTCATCCTCGACTCGAGGGATTGCCTATGATGATGATTATCAACAAGAGCGGGCATTGATGACAGCTCCAACACCGCCTCCAGTGCGCCAGTGCAGCCTTCGGCCACCTGAGGAAAAGAGTGTTTGAAGATCAGGCTCTCACTCTGGTACCAAGCTTATGGTCTACAGGGCTGTCGTAATACCCGCCCTCCTGTAAGGCACAGAGACATGGACCGTGTACAGTAGACACCTCAAATCTCTGGAGAAATACCATCAACAATGTCTCCGTAAGATCCTATAAATCCCCTGGGAGGACAGACGCACCAACATCAGCGTCCTCGACCAGGTCAACATCCCCAGCATCGAGGCACTGACCACACTCGACCAGCTCCACTGGGCAGGCCACATTGTCTACATGCCAGACACAAGACTCCCAAAGCAAGCGCTCTACTTGGAATTCCTTCACGGCAAACAGGCCAAAGGTGGGCAGAGGAAACATTTCAAGGACACCCTCAAAGCCTCCCTGATAAAGTGCAACATCCCCACCGACACCTGGGAGTCCCTGGCCAAAGACCGCCCTAAGTGGAGGAAGTGCATCCGGGAGGGTGCTGAGCACCTTGAGTCTCGTCGACGAGAGCATGCAGAAAACAAGCGCAGGCAACAGAAGGAGTGTGCGGCAAACCAGTCCCACCCTCCCTTTCCTTCAACAACTATCTGTCTCACCTGTGACAGGGACTGTGGTTCTCGTATTGGTCTGTTCAGTCACCTAAGAACTCATTTTTAGAAAGGAAGCAAGTCTTCCTCGATAAGAAATAGGAGCAGGAGTAGGCCATTTGGCCCCTCGAGCCTGCTCCGCCATTCAATGGCTGATCTGATCTTGGCCTCAACTCCACTTCCCTGCCCGCTCCCCATAACCCATGACTCCCCTAGTTCAAGAATCTGTCCATCTCCACCTTAAATATATTCAATGACTCACCCTCCACAGCTCTCTGGGGCAGAGAATTCCACAGATTTACAACCCTCTGAGAAAAGAAATTCCACCTCATCTCCTCTTAAATGGGTGGCCCCTTATTCTGAAAGTAAGCCCCCTAGTTCTAGATTCTCCCACAAGGGGAAACATCCTCTCTGCATTTACCCTGTCAAGCCCCCTCAGAATCTTATACCTTTCAATAAGATCACCTCTCATTCTTCTAAACTCCAATGAGTATAGGCCCAACCTGCTCAACCTTTCTTCATATGACAACCCCTTCATCCCAGGAATCAACCTCGTGAACCTTCTCTGAACTGCCTCCAATGCAAGTATATCCTTCCTTAAATAAGGAGACCAAAACTGTACGTGGTACTCCAGGTGTGGCCTCACCATTACTCTGTACAGTTGTTGCTGGACTTCTCTGCTTTTATACTCTATCCCCCTTGCAATAAAGGCCAACATTCCATTTGCCTTCCTGATTACTTGCTGTACCTCCATGCTAACTTTTTGTGTTTCATGTATGAGGACCCCCAGATCCCTCTTTACAACAGCATTCTGTAGTCTCCATTTATATAATATTTTGCTTTTCTATTCTTCATACCAAAGTGGATAACCTCACACTTCCCACATTATAGTCCATCTGCCAAATTTTTGCCCACTCACTTAGCCTGTCTATATCCCTTTGCAGATTTTTTGTGTCCTCCTCACGATTTGCTTTCCCACCCATCTTTGTATCATCAGCAACCTTGGCTACATTACACTCGGTCCCTTCATCCAAGTCATTAATATAGATTGTAAATAGTTGAGGCCCCAGCACTGATCCCTGTGGCACCCCACTAGTTACAGTTTGTCAATCTGAAAATGATCCATTTATCCAGACTGTCTGTTTTCTGTTAGTTAGCCAATCCTCTATCCATGCTAATATATTACCCCCAAACCCATGAGCTCTTACCTTGTCTAGTAATCTTTTATGTAGCACCTTATTGAATGCCTTTTGGAAATCCAAATACACGACATCTACTTGATCTACCCTGTTTGTTACTCCTCAAAGAACTCTAATAAATTTGTCAAACACGATTTCCCTTTCATAAAACCATGCTGGCTCTGCTCGATTGAGTTATGATTTTCTAAATGTCCTGCTACTGCTTCCTTAATAATGGACTCCAGCATTTTCCCAATGACAGATGTTAGGCTAACTTGCCTATAGTTTGTTGCTTTCTGTCTCCCTCCTTTCTTGAATAGGGGCATTACATTAGCAGTTTTCCAGTCTGCTGGGATCTCTCCAGAATCCAGGGAATGTTGGTAGATTACAACCAATGCATCCACTATCTCTGCAGCCACTTCTTATAAGACCCTAGGATGCAGGCCATCAGGTCCAGGGGACTTGTCCACCTTTAGTCCCAGTAGTTTGCCTAGTAACTTTTCTCAAGTGATAGTGATTGTTTAGTTCCCTCCCTCCATTTCCCCCCCTGATTTTCCACTATTATTGGGATGCTTTAGTGTCTTCTAACGTGAAGACAGACACAAAATATTTGTTCAAAGTCTCTGCCATTTCTCTGCTTCCCATTATTAATTTCCCAGTCTCATCCTCTAGGGGACCAACGTTTACTTTAGCTGCTCACTTCCTTTTTATATACCTGTAGAAACTCTTACTATCTCTGTTTATATTTCTTGCTAGTTTACTCTCATAATCTATTTTCTCCCTCTTTATTACTTTTTTAAATTTGTCCTTTGCTGGTTTCTAAACTTTTCCCAATCTTCTGGCCTACCACTAATCTTCGCAATATTGTATGCCTTTGCTTTCAATTTGATACCATCATTTACTTCCTTAGTTAGCCAGAGATGCTTCATCCTTTTCTTAGAGTCTTTCTTTCTCAATTAAATATATCTTTGTTGAGAATTATGAAATATCTCTTTAAATGTCTGCCACTGCTTATCTACCATCTTACCTTTTAATCTATTTTCCCAGTTCACTTTAGCCAACTCTGTCTTCATACCTTTGTAATTTTCTTTATTTAGGTTTGAGACACTAGTTTCAGATCCAAGTTTCTCACCCTCAAACTGAAAGTGAAATTTTAACATGTTATGATCACTCTTCCCTAGAGGATCCTTTACTATGAGGTCATTAATTAATCCAGACTATTTGCACATTACCAGATCTAAAATACCCTGCTCCCTGGTTGGTTCCACAACATACTGTTCCAAGAAATCATCCCGAATACACTCGATGAACTCATCCTCAAGGCTACCTTTGCCAATTTGATTTGTCCAATCTATATGAAGATTAAAATCAGCCACGATTATTGTAGTACCTCACTTACAAGCCCCCATTATTTCTTGATTTATACTCTGTGCTACAGTGTGGCTACTGTTCGGGGGCCTATAGACTATGCTCACCAGTGACTTATTTCCCTTGCTATTTCTTATCGCCATCCAAACTGATTCTATATCTTGATATTCTGAGCCAATATCATTTCTTGCGACTGTTCTGATCTCAACCTTTATTAACAGAGCTACCCACCCCCTTTTCCTTTCTGTCTATCCTTCCAAATGAGTGGGGCATTATTGGCTCAGAAACATGGCGCCTCACTCCATTATGTCGCATGCTGCTCCATCACTGACAGTGGCTTTCCCCCAAAGGTTAGTAACTTTGCTCATCACAGCGGGTTTATGATCTATCATCCGCTGCTGAAGCTCTCATCCATGCCTTTGTTACCTCTAGACTTGACTAGTCCAACGCACTCCTGGCTGGCCTCCCACATTCTACTCTACGTAACCATGAGGTGATCCAAAACTCGGCTGCCCCGTGTCCTAACTCGCACCAAGTCCTGTTTACCCATCGCCCCTGTGCTCGCTGCCCCGTGTCCTAACTTGCACCAAGTCCCGCTCACCAATCACCCCCTGTGCTCGTTGACCTACATTAGCTCCCGGTTAAGCAACACCTTGATTTCAAAATTCTCATCCTTATTTCCAAATCCCTCCATGGCCTCGCCCCTCCCTATCTCTGTAATCTCCTCCAGCCCCACAACCCCCCCGAGATGTCTGCGCTCCTCTAATTCTGCCCTCCTGAGCATCCCTGAATATAATTGCTCCACCATTGGTGGCCGTGCCTTCTGTTGCCTGGGCCCCAAGCTCTGGAACTCCCTCCCTAAACCTCTCCGCCTCTCTACCTCTCTTTCCTCCTTCAAGACCCTCCTTAAATCCCAGCTGTTTGACCAAGCTTTTGGTTACCTGCCCTAATTTCTACTAATGCGGCTCGGTGTCAAATTTTTACTGCATAACAGTGAAGCGCCTTGGGACGTTTTACCATGTTGACGGTGCTATATAAATACAAGTTGTTGTTGTTGTTGTAATCCATCGCGAAACATTAAAAAAAAATGAGCCAGTTTCAGTTTAACAGGTCCAGAATGACTGACTGTTTGGGTGGACATAGAAGAGACCATGGAATGACGTGAAGAAGAGCTGCGGAGGTCGCTTGACAACATTCAGGTGGTGTACCTGGAACACGCTGCCTGAAGTGATGGTGGAAGCAGATTCAATAGTAATTTTGACAAGGCAATTGGATCTATACTTTAAAGGAGACATTTTCAGGGTTGTGGTGGGGAAAGCACAGGGGGAGCAGGACTAATTGGACAGCTCATTCAAAAAGCCGGCAGAGGCACGATGAGCAGAATGGCCTCCTTCTGCGCTATGATTCTATGATTTACCAACACCGTGGCTGCCCGTGCTTGCAAACATCACACCACCACACCTATGCCACGAATATGCAGTCTCCAGAGAATACAACCGCTACACCAGCACAGACACGTCGATCCAGGTGACTTGAGCAACCTACAACCAACCCGTCTCAAATCTAGACGGCCATCTTGCACCGTCGCCGAAGCCCTTCAGCGATCTCCCCTCAGCCTCGATGACTGATGGCGAAATGCTTGGTAGAACTGCGACATACAAGAACACAAGAAATAGGAGAAGAATTAGGCCATTATGTCTAAAGGGATCAAGGAGTATGGAGAGAAAGCAGGAAAGGGGTACTGAGGTGAATGATCAGCCATGATCATATTGAATGGTGGTGCAGGCTCGAAGGGCCAAATGGCCTACTCCTGCACCTATTTTCTATGTTTCTATTTGACCCCTCGAGCCTGTTCCATCTTTTGATCATGGACTCAGTTCTACTTCCCTGCCCGCTCCCCATCACCCAATATTGCCGTATCTCCGCCTTAAATATATTCAATGACCCAGTCTCCACAGCTCTCTGGGGCAGAGAATTCCATAGATTTACAACCCTTTGAGAGAAGAAATTCCTCCTCATCTCAGTTAACCTATCTTCATAAGTCAACCCCCTCATCTCAAGAATCAACCGAGTGAACTTTCTCTGAACTGCCTCCAATGCAAATATATCCTTCCTTTAATACGGAGACCAAAACTGTACGCAGTACTCCAGGTGTGGGCTCACCAATACCCTGTACAGTTGTAGCAGGGCTTCTCTGCTTTTATGCTCCATCTCCCTTGCAATAAAGGCCAACATTCCATTTGCCCTCCTGATCACTTGCTGTACCTGCATACTAACTTTTTGTGTTTCATGCACAAGGATCCTCAGGTCCCTCTGTACTGCAACACTTTGCAATTTTTCTCTATTTAAAGAATAATCTGCTTTTCTATTATTTCTACCAAAGTGGATAACCTCACATTTTCCAACATTATCCTCCATCTGCCAAATTTTTGCCCACTCACTTAGCCTGTCTCTATCCCTTTGCAGATTTTTTGTGTCCTCCTCACAACTTGCTTCCCCACCCATCTTTGTATCATCAGCAACTTGGCTACATTACACTTGGTCCCTTCATCCAAGTCATTAATATAGATTGTAAATAGTTGAGGCCCCAGCACCGATCCCTGCGGCACACCACTAGTTACTGTTTGCCAACCGGAAAATGACCCATTTATCCCGACTCTCTGTTTTCTGTTAGTTAGCCAATCCTCTATCCATGCTAATATATTACCACCAACCCCGTGAACTTTTATCTTGTGCAGTAACCTTTTATGTGACACTTTATCGAATGCCTTCTGGAAATCCAAATACACCACATCCACTGGTTCCCCTTTATCCTCCCTGCTTGTTACATCCTCAAAGAACTCCAGCAAATTTGTCAAACATGATTTCCCTTTCATAAAACCATGCTGACTCTACTTGATTGAATCATGCTTTGCCAAATGTCCTGCTATTGCTTCCTTAATAATGGACTCCAGCATTTTCCCAACAACAGATGTTAGGCTAACTGGTCTATAGTTTCCTGCTTTCTGTCTACCTCCTTATTTAAATAGGGGTGTTACATTTGCAGTTTTCCAATCCGCTGGGACCTCTCCAGAATCCAGGGAATGTTGGTAGATTACAACCAATGTATCCACTATTTCTGCATTCGCTTCTTTTAGGACCCCAGGATGCAAGCCATCAGGTCCAGGGGACTTGTCCGCTTTTATTCCCGTTATTTTACTGAGTACTACTTCTTTAGTGATTTTCCTCCCTCCCTATAGCCCCTTGATTATCCACTATTGGGATGCTTTTAATGTCTTCTATTGTGAAGACCGATACAAAATATTTGTTCAAAATCGCTGCCATTTCCCTGTTCCCCATTATTACTCTCTTATTGAGGGGCCAACAGTACAACCTGAAGGATCAAACCTTCCTCGCAAACAGTGGACAACCATCAACCGCTTCAGAACCGGTCATGGTTGACGCTGCCACCTTCTCTATAGGTGGAAGATTAAAGCCTCCCCATCATGTGACTGTGGAGCTCCAAATTAGACCCTGGAGCACATCATTGAGCACTGTCCTCAGAGGGAATTCACAGGCAGCCTACAAGGTATCCACGCTGTTACACCGGGAGCTTTGGCCTGGATAGCCAACTTGGATATCGACGTTTGATTTACTTTGCTACTACTGTATGAAAGAAGATGATTTATCTCTCAATAAACAACAGGTGAACTGGTCATTATCTTATTGCTGATGAAAGTGATGAAGTTGGATTTGTGACGAAAGCTTATCAAGGTGGAACTTTACCTCTGTTCCTTTCTCGGCGGGTGCTGCCTGACCTGCTGAGCATTTCCAGCAATATCTGTTTATATTTTTTATTATCTCATTGCTGTTTGCGGGATCTTGCTGTGCACAAATTGTCTTATAGGAACACCCTCAAAGCCTCCCTGATAAAGTGCAACATCCCCACTGACAGCTGGGAGTCCCTGGCCAAAGACTGCCCTAAGTGGAAGAAGTGCATCCGGGAGGGCGCTGAGCACCTCGAGTCTCATCGCCGAGAGCATGCAGAAACCAAGCGCAGGCAGCGGAAAGAACGCGCGGCAAACCTGTCCCACCCACCCCTTCCCTCAACGATTATCTGCCCCATCTGTTACAGGGACTGTGGCTCTCGTATTGGACTGTTCAGCCACCTAAGGACTCATTTTAAGAGTGGGAGCAAGTCTTCCTCGATTCCGAGGCACTGCCTATGATGATGATGATGATGATGAATACCAATAGATCGCTGCACTGTCGGAGATGTCGTCTTTCAGTTGAGACTGTGGTATCTTCCTTATGATATCACAACACACGGACTTTACAAGATGGCTCCTGTAGGGTGTTTGTTTCCCACTTTACTCTGATTCATAGACCTCGGGAATTACAGGAAGGATTTCACGTTATGCAAAGTTTAGGCTTAACTCCAACTGTTAGTTTATTGCTCAAAAACCAACTAAACATTACAGAACAAGACTTCTTAGAGAATGATCGAAGATATACAATCGCCCATCTGGCCAGTTGCTGCTGTTGTCGATTGTCGGCTCGTGGAGCGAGGGAAGGTGTTGGGTCCCCGCTGCTGCTTCGTGGTCGTTGTTCATTGACCTGCTGGTCTGAGGTGTTTCTTTGACCTGTTGTTCTTCTGTTCCTCTCCGATGTTCCTAGCTCTTGTTCTCAATTCTTACACATATATCCATTTGATTATACGCATCTCCTGCTGGGTTGCATTTAGTTAATGTGTCTGGATGAGTCTCGATGGCTGTGAGGATGGGTCTGAACCTGTTTGCATGGCCATAATTTGCATATGTTATCCAAAAACGCATGCCTTGTTGGATCCTTTGTGGTCCTGGGTTCTCGCAGACTTGTAGTCACATGTGGACAACTTTCGCCTTTGGCCAATTAAGCCAACGGCTCCTACAGTTGATTGTATTGGGTTTCGCTCCTGATCCCAGAAATTGCATTAATGAGTTATGAGTCACCACCTGCCCAACAGTCCCACACAATCTTACCTTACCATCAGACTTAGCTACAACTACAATGGGTGTAGTCCAATTACATAAATCTATCTTAGAGATAATTTTCTCAGTCTCTAGTCTTTTGAGTTCTTGCTCAACTGTCTGCTTGAGTGCATATGGTATGGCACGTGGCTTGCAGTAAACTGGTCTATCGTCCTTCTGTACTCTGACACTCGCCTTGAAGCCTTGGATCGAACTGCCCGTTTCACAGAACATCTTCGGATACTTCTTGATGACATCATTCTTCGATGCAAATCTCGTTTCCACACGAAAAATCTCACTCCAATCCAGCTTCAGTGATCCCAACCAATTTCAACCTAATAAGACAGGCTTATCTCCTGCCATTACTAAGAGGCAAGCTCTGAAATTGATCCTTATATTTCACCGGTACGGTGATACGACCTACCACAGGAATGTTCTCTCCCGAGTAGCCTTGTAGCTCTATCTTGGAATTCTCCAAAGGGAAATGACACAATTTGTCGAAATACTACACTCACGGATGCACCAGTGTCGATTTCCATGGGTATCTTGGTTCCTGCAACATCTACTTCGATGATGATACTTTTCGAATCGCTGTTAGATACTCTCATGTTCCTGATGATGTGTATCTCTTCGTCCTATTGTTTTTCTTCCATGCGATGTAGTCTCTGGGGATTTCTACTTATAGCCTTGAAATTTGGTTTACTCTTCAGTCGGCATGCCTTCACAAGATGCCCAATTTTCCTGCAGAAGAAACACTCTGCCTTCAAATATGGACAACTTTGAGCGATGTGTTGTCCCAGGCACCGATAGCAGGACTTCAATTCTCTGTTACCTTGGCCAGTTGCTGAGATCTTGGGGTCCAACTGCCTTTTACTTTTAACCTGCTGGTGATTTACCTTGGTTGTGTGATGATTGAAAATAGTATGAAATTCTCAGGAATATTGGTCAGCCATGTCCATTGACATAGCTGTCTGACAAGCTAAATCAAGAGTCAAGTTAGGCGTTGTCAATAACTTTTTTCTGATCGCTTCATTTTTCATCCCACAAACAAAGTGGTCACGCAATGCTCGGTCCTGAAAGTTTCCAAAATGACAGTGAATAGATAAACTTTTTAATGCTACAATGTACTGACCTATACTTTTGTCAATTAATTGATCTCGTGTTCCAATACGATAACTTTCAGCAATTCCCAGGGGCTCAGGACTGTAATGCTGTTCTTCTGCTTAAGAGTTGTGTCCTTTGGCTTGACAAGCACAAGCACATTTTTCATATACCTCAAGCCCTGCTTCAATCAGGAAAATAGCCCGCTTTCTTTCCAACACCACCCGATTACGGTTTTCATCAATGGGGACTTCGATGATGCTATTCACAGTGAAAAACATTTGTAGCTGCTCCACATATGCTCCGAAAGTCTCTCAGTAATGTTGAAACTCCCCCAAGTGCCCAATTATTCCTTTGGCACGGCCATCTGGACTCTGGCAGTTCAGACAAGTGTGCTTGTAATTTACCTTGGATTTGTAGCTGTTATTCAAAACAACGAAGTCCTCAAAGTCTCTCTGTCGGTTGGTTGAATCATTCACCAACAAAAATTTCAGCTAGGTTATCCAGAAATCGATCCTTCATCGCCAAATGTGGTATCTTCCTTAAGACATCACAACACACGGACTTTACAAGATGGCTCTTAACACGGGAAATTGTAAGCTGACCTGTTACCTGATGCCTTTATTATTGTAAACAGCAATGGCTGCATTACCACAGTAGTCCACTAGGCGTAGCAGTAGTCGACTAGGTGGAACTATATTACAGAGACGTTAAACCGAGGCGCTATCTGCTCTCTCAGGTGGAAGCGAAAGATCCCATGGCATTATTTCAAAGGTAGAGCAGGGGAGTTCTCCCTGCTGTTTGTGGGATCTTACTGTGTGCAAATTGTCTGCCGTGTTTCCGACATTACAACTGTCCAAAAACGTACTTCATTGGCTGCAAAGCAGTTTCTTATGTCCTGAGGTTGTGAAAGATGTACAAATGCAAGTCGTTCTTTATCTGGAAAGTCTGACCAAACACTGCCCGATTAGCATTGTGTAGGGAGCCAGCCGAATGGATGGAACCGATCTTCTGGCCATCAGGTGCCAATCAAAAGGATATGAGCAAGTGGCTGCATATGGGTACAATTATTTATATCAGTATTTATCAAGTTTCTAATCCAATTTCAGATATTTATGAGCCGCTGCCAAGGCTGAAGGAGGTGGAGGACTGTCAAACGTAAATAAATCAAAAAAGAAATCGCTGTGGAGGCACGAGACAGACTTTGTGGCTAAGAGAATGAGTGGTACAGCACCTGTCCAACGTTTCGGG
The DNA here is from genome assembly GCF_044704955.1 of Pristiophorus japonicus. Classification (NCBI taxonomy): domain Eukaryota; kingdom Metazoa; phylum Chordata; class Chondrichthyes; family Pristiophoridae; genus Pristiophorus; species Pristiophorus japonicus. Next base: position 162,117,743 of record NC_091984.1, read on the forward strand.
GGGAGGAGTGCTAAAAGGCCATGCAGATGCATGGAGTGATTGCAGGCGAGCTGCTCAATTTGGTATTGTCAGCTGTGGCTCAGTGAGCAGCACACTCGCCTCTGCGTCCGAAGGTTGTGGGTTCAAGTCCCACTCCAGGAACGTGAGCACATAAATCTAGGCTGACACTCCAGTGCAGTGCTGAGGGAGCGCTGCACTGTCGGAGGGGCTGTCTTTCGGATGAGATGTTAAACTGAGGCTCCGTCTGCTCTCTCAGGTGGATGTAAAAGATCCCTTGGCACTATTTCAAAGAGGAGCGGGGAAATTATCCCTGGTGTCCTGGCCAATATTTATCCCTCAATCAACATAACACAAAACAGATTATCTGGTCATTATCACATTGCTGTGTGTGGGAGCTTGCTGTGCGCAATTTGGCTGCCGTGTTTCCGACATTACAACAGTGACGACACTTCAAAAGTGCTTCATTGGCTGTAAAGCACTTTGAGATGTCCGGTGGTCGTGAAAGGCGCTATATAAATGCAAGTCTTTCTTTTAAATCGATTGGTGGCGACTGAATGAGTTTCCTGTCCGGGAGCCAAGGGTCGGGTCGGGTTAATAAATAGCAACTCATAATTTCTCTACCAATCTTATGATGTTTAAGATTTTGTCGCATGATTCATGAGATGGTGGGGTCACCATTACTCTTGTCCTGTCAACTTGTGTACAGACACCTCCTGTGTTCCTGCTCCCCCTTTATATTATCTCTCCTCATTCTTCCAATCGAACTGTATCAGTTTACACATCTGTGCGTTAAATTGCACACGGCCTGTGCCTGTCTGTGTCCCCTTGACCTCTGTTACTATCCTCCTCACTGCTTACTCCATTTCTGAACTCCTTCCCCTTCCCGGCCTGCTCCCTGTTATCCATAGTCTCTATTATTCACCAGAATGTTCATGGATAATGAAAGACCAGTAGGAGTTGGGACTGTCAGCATTATTCCCTCTAAACTACGGGGCCACGCAGTTCAGGGAGCAGGCCGGGGAGCGCAAAAAGCAGCATGGTGGCCTGGCCCAGCAGGCTAAGTGGCCCCCAGCCTGCGAGCACCATCGGAGCAGGCCGTGGAGCGGAAGGAGTAGCGTGCTGGCGTACCACTCCAGGGAGCAGCGCGTGCTGGAGCAGGAGAGCAACGGTACTGAAGGGTGATGTCACCAAGGTCCAGGTCGGTGATTGGAGCGTGGGCAGATACAGCAGGAGTGGCGAGGTCGGGGTGAAGGAGCGGCGAGAGACTGTAGAGGGACATGATCAGGGCCCAAGAGAGGCGTGAGTTCGGGGCCCAGAAGAGCCAAGGGCCCAGGGGCAGCACGGGGCCAGCCCACACTGCGATATGTGTGCGCGCTAGGTCCATGCAGCAGAGCTGGTCTCCAGTCGTCCTGGTTAACCCTTGCCACTGGACCAAGACCTAGCTCTGTCAAGCCCGTGTGGTGGCTGGTGTGCAACGGCCACCCCACGTTAAAAAAATCCACGCACAGGAATCTTTCACCCTTCAGGATGTAGTTCGGGATCCGGAATATTAGGTCCTTCATTGAAACACCTGTGAACCTTTTCAGGTGAAAGCAAGTCATCCTCGACTCGGGTGACCACCTATGATGATGGTTTCATGACATCTGCAAACTTTGAAATGATCCCCTGTATACCCAAGTTCAGGTCATTGATATCTATCTAAAGGAGCAGCGGTCCCAATACTGACCCCCGGGGAACCCCACTGTATACTTCCTTCCGCTCTGACAAACAACCAGTCACCACTACTCTCTGCTTCCTGTCCCTTAGCCAGTTTGGTATCCACGCTGCCACTGTCCCTGTTATTCCATGGGTTTCAGTTTTGCTCGCGAGTCTATTATGTGGTATTTTATCAAACGCCTTTTGAAAGTCCAAACACACAACATCGACCGCACTGCCCTCATCCATCCTCTGCATTAAAGAACTCAATCAGGTTAGTCAAACACGATTTGCTTTTTAACAGATCCATGCTGGCTGTGATTGGCAATTGCATTTGTCCTGGCTTATTGTCTCTAAAGGTTTTCCATGCACCGACGTTAGACTGACTGGCCTGTAGTTGCTGAGTTTATCCATCCTTTTTTAAACAGGGGTGTAATATTGGCAACTCTCCAGTCCTCTGGCACTACCCCCATTGCTGAGGAGCATTGCAAGGTTGTGGCCAGAGTCTCCACTATCTCCACCCTTCCCTCGCCAAGCTAGGATGCGTCCCACCCTGACTGGGTGATGGTTTTTACTTTGAGTGCTGCCAATCTTTGAAGTGCCTTCTCTTTATTTTATCCTATCCAGTTTATCTATCCTTCCTCCTTTCATCATCATAGACGGTCCCTCGAAACATAGAAACATAGAAAATAGGTGCAGGAGTAGACCATTCGGCCCTTCGAGCCTGCACCACCATTCAATATGATCATGGCTGATCATTTAACCTCAGTACCCCACTCTTACTTTCTCTCCATACCCCTTGATCCCTTTAGCCGTAAGGGCCACATCTAACTCCCTTTTGAATATATCTAACGAACTGGCCTCACCAACTCTCTGTGGTAGAGAATTCCACAGGTTCACAATTCTCTGAGTGAAGAAGTTTCTCCTCATCTTGGTCCTAAATGGCTTACCCCTTATCTTTAGACCGTGACCCCTGGTTCTGGACTTCCCCAACATTGGGAACATTCTTCCTGCATCTAACCTGTCTAAACCCGTCAGAAATGTATATGTTTCTATGAGATCCCCTCTCATTCTTCTAAATTCCAGTGAATATAAGCCTAGTCGATCCAGTCTTTCTTCATATGTCAGTCCTGCCATCCCAGGAATCAGTCTGGTGAACCTTCGCTGCAATAGCAAGAATGTCCTTCCTCAAGTTAGGAGACCAAAACTGTACACAATATTCAAGGTGTGGCCTCACCAAGGCGCCCTGTACAACTGCAGTAAGACCTCCCTGCTCCTATACTCAAATCCTCTCGCTATGAAGGCCAACATGCCATTTGCCTTCTTCACCGCCTGCTGTACCTGCATGCCAACTTTCAATGACTGATGAACTATGACACCCAGGTCTTGTTGCACCTTCCCTTTTCCTAATCTGTCACCATTCAGATAATATTCTGTCTTTCTGTTTTTGCCACCAAAGTGGATAACCTCACATTTACCCACATTATACTGCATCTGCCATGCATTTGCTCACTCACTTAACCTGTCCAAGTCACCCTGCAGCCTCTTAGCATCCTCCTCACAGCTCACACTGCCACCCAGCTTAGTGTCATCCGCAAACTTGGAGATATTACATTCAATGCCTTTGTCGAAACCATTAATGTATATTGTAAATAGCTGGGGTTCCAGCACTGAACCTTGTGGTACCCCACTAGTCACTGCCTGCTATTCTGAAAAGGACCCATTTATTCCTACTCCCTGCTTCCTGTCTGCCAACCAGTTCTCTATCCACGTCAGTACATTACCCCCAATACCATGTGCTTTAATTTTGCACACCAATCTCTTGTGTGGGACCTTGTCAAATGAGGATGACTTGCTTCCACGCTGAAAAGGGATGAGTTCCAGATATTCCAGATCCCGAACTACATCCTGAAGGGTGGAAGATGCCTGTGTGTGGATTTTTTTAACGTGAGGTGGCCGTTGCACACCAGCCACCACACGGGCTTGACAGAGCTCGGTCTTGGTCCAGTGGCAAGGATTAACCAAGGATGACTGGAGACCTGCCCTGCTGCACGGACCTAGTGCGTGCACATATCGCACTGTGGGCTGGTCCGTGCTGCCCCTGGGCTCTCGCCTCTCCTGGGCCCCGATCACATCCCTCTACGAACTTTGCCGCTCCTTCGCCCCGACCTCGCCGCTCCTGCAGTATCTGCCCACACTGCAGTCAGCTATCGCCCTCCTGCAGCAGCACATACTGCTCCCTGCAGTGGTATGCTGCCGCATGCTGCTCCCTCTCATGGCCCCGGCCTGCTGATGGTCTTACTGCTACACTGGCAGCATCCTGTCCTCTCGTGAAGACAGATGCAAAGTATTCGTTCACTACCTCAGCCATGCTCTCTGCCTCCACAAGAAGATCTCTTTATTGTCCCTAATCGGCCCCACCCTTCCTTTGACGACCCTTTCACTATTTATATGTTTATAAAGATGTTAGTGTTCCCGCTAATCTATCGTCATACGCTCGCTCTTTGTCACTCTTACTTCCTCTTTCAGTTCCCCTCTGTACTTCCTGTACGTAGCCTGGTTATCCACTGTCTTCGAAGGCTAAAATTTGCCGAAAGCCTCCTTTGTCGGGTTCGGTTGGTTGTGAGCAGTACAGGGGAGTGCTGAGAGTGTGGCACAAGTCGGGCTGAGGTCACTGCTCTTGACTCATGATGCTGACTTGCAGCAAGGACGGGAGTCACCCACGTACAAATGGACCGGCTATCTCAGCATCACAACGTCTTCTGTGACAGAGCTGAACCACAAAAGAAAGAAAAAGACTTGCATTTATATAGCGCCTTTCACGACCACCGGACGTCTCAAAGCGCTTGACAGCCAATGAAGTACTTTTGGGAGTGTAGTCGCTGTTGTAATGTGGGAACCGCGGCAGCCAATCTACGCACAGCAAGATCCCACAAACAGCAATGTGACAATGACCAGATAATCTGTTTTTTTTTTGTTATGTTGATCGAGGGATAAATATTGGCCAGGACACCGGGCATTACTCCCCTGATCTTCTTCGAAATAGTGCCCTGGGATCTTTTACATCCACCTGAGAGAGCAGACGGGGCCTTGGTTTAACGTCTCATCCGACAGTGCGGCGCTCCCTCAGTACTGCCCCTCCGACAGTGCACGCTCCCTCAGTACTGCCCCTCCGACAGTGCACGCTCCCTCAGTACTGCCCCTCCGACAGTGCACGCTCCCTCAGTACTGCCCCTCCGACAGTGCACGCTCCCTCAGTACTGCCCCTCCGACAGTGCACGCTCCCTCAGTACTGCCCCTCCGACAGTGCGCGCTCCCTCAGTACTGCCCCTCCGACAGTGCAGCACTCCCTCAGTACTGCCCCTCCGACAGTGCAGCACTCCCTCAGTACTGCCCCTCCGACAGTGCAGCACTCCCTCAGTACTGCCCCTCCGACAGTGCGGCACTCCCTCAGTATTGCCCCTCCGACAGTGCGGCACTCCCTCAGTATTGCCACTCCGAGAGTACAACACTCCCTCAGTACTGCCCCTCCGACAGTGCCGGCACTCCCTCAGTACTGCCCCTCCGACAGTGCGGCACTCCCTCAGTATTGCCACTCCGAGAGTACAACACTCCCTCAGTACTGCCCCTCCGACAGTGCGGCACTCCCTCAGTACTGCCCCTCCGACAGTGCGGCACTCCCTCAGTATTGCCACTCCGAGAGTACAACACTCCCTCAGTACTGCCCCTCCGACAGTGTGGCAGTCCCTCAGTACTGCCCCTCCGACAGTGTGGCACTCTCTCAGTACTGCCCCTCCGACAGTGCACGCTCCCTCAGTACTGCCCCTCCGACAGTGCACGCTCCCTCAGTACTGCCCCTCCGACAGGTCGGTGATTGGGGAGGGGGACGTCGGTGATTGGGGGAGTGGGACGTCGGTGATTGGGGGAGGGGGAGGTCGGTGATTGGGGGAGGTCGGTGATTGGGGGAGGGGGAGGTCGGTGATTGCGGGAGTGGGACGTCGGTGATTGGGGGAGGGGGAGGTTGGTGATTGAGGGAGGGGGAGGAGGAGGTCGGTGATTGGGGGAGTGGGACGTCGGTGATTGGGGGAGGGGGAGGTCGGTGATTGGGGGAGGGGGAGGTCGGTGATTGGGGGAGTGGGACGTCGGTGATTGGGGGAGGTCGGTGATTGAGGGGGAGGGGGTGGTTGGTGATTGGAGGGGAGGTGGAGGGGGAGGTCGGTGATTGGGGGAGGGGGAGGTCGGTGATTGGGGGAGTGGGACGTCGGTGATTGGGGGAGGTCGGTGATTGAGGGGGAGGGGGTGGCTGGTGATTGGAGGGGAGGTGGAGGGGGAGGTCGGTGATTGGGTTAGGGGGAGGTCGTTGATTGGGGTGGAGGGGGTGGTTGGTGATTGGAGGGGAGGGGGAGGGGGAGGTCGGTGATTGGGGGGAGGGTGAGTTTGGTGATTGGGGGGTGATTGGGGGAGGGGGGTTGGGAGATCGGTGTTTGGGGGAGGGGTAGGCCAGTGATTGAGGGGGTGGTCGGTGATTGGGGGCAGGGGGGGGTCATTGGGGGAGGGGGAGGTTGGTGATCGGAGGAGGGGGAGGTCGGTGATTGGGGGAAGGGAGGTCGGTGATTGGGTGAGGGGGAGGGGGAGGTCATGGATTGGGGGAGGGGGGATGAGATCGGTGTTTGGGGGAGGGGTAGGCCAGTGATTGAGGGGTGGTCGGTGATTGGGGGCAGTGGGGGGGTCATTGGGGGAGGGGGAGGTCGGTGATCGGAGGAGGGGGAGGTCGGTGATTGGGGGAGGGGGAGGGGGAGGTCATGGATTGGGGGGAGGGGGGATGAACCCGGTGATTGGGGAGAGGGGGAGGTCGGTGATTGGGGGAGGGATGAGGTCGATGATTGGGGAGAGGGGGAGGTCGGTGATGGGGGGGTGGGGAGGGGAAGGTCACTGATTGAGGGAGGGGGAGATCGGTGATTGGGGGGATGGGGAGGTCGGTGATTGGGGGGATGGGGAGTTCGGTGATTGGGGGGAGGGGAGTTTGGTGATTGGGTGGAAGGGGGAGGTCGGTGATTGGGGGGGAGGGCGAGATCGGTGATTGGGGGGGTGGGGTGGTCGGTGATTGGGGCGGAGGGGAGTTTGGTGATTGGGGGGAGGGGGAGGTCGGTGATTGGGGGGAGGGGGAGGTCGGTGATTGGGGGAGGAGGAGGTCGGTGATTGAGGGGGAGGGGGAGGTCGGTGATTGGGGGACCGGGGGAGGTCAGTGATTGGGGGAGGGATGAGGTCGGTGATTGGGGAGAGGGGGAGGTCGGTGATGGGGGGGGGTGGGGAGGGGAAGGTCACTGATTGAGGTAGGGGGAGATCGGTGATTTGGGGGGAGGGGGAGGTCGGTGATTTGGGCGGAGGGGAGTTTGGTGATTGGGGGGAGGGGGAGGTCGGTGATTGGGGGGGAGGGGGAGGTCGGTGATTGGGGGGGAGGGGGAGGTCGGTGATTGGGGAGAGAGGGAGGTCGGTGATTGGGGGGAGGGGGTGGGGGAGGTCGGAGTTTGGGTGGAGGGGGAGATCGGTGATTGGGAGGAGGGGAAGTCGGTGATTGGGGGAGGGGCGGTCGCTGATTGGGGGGGAGAGGGAGGTCGGTGATTGAGGGGGAGGGGGAGGTCGGTGATTGGGGGAGGGGGAGGTCGGTGATTGGGGGAGGGGGAGGTCGGTGATTGGGCGAGGGGGAGGTCGGTGATTGGGGAGAGAGGGAGGGGGTCGGTGATTGGGGGAGGGGGAGGTCATTGAACGGGAGGAGGGGGAGAGGGGTCGGTGATTGGTGGGGGACAGTGAGGCGGAGATCGGTGATTGGGGGAGGGCGAGGTCGGTGATTGGGGTGGAGGAGGTCCGTGATAGGGGGGAGGGGGAGGTCGGTGATTGGGGGAGGGGGAGGTCGGTGATTGGGGGAGGAGGGGGAGGTCGGTGATTGGGGGAGGGCGAGGTCGGTGATTGGGGAGGAGGAGGTCCGTGATTGGGGGGAGGGGGAGGTCGGTGATTGGGGGAGGGGGAGGTCGGTGATTGGGTGAGGGGGAGGTCGGTGATTGGGGGAGGAGGGGGAGGTCGGTGATTGGGGGAGGGCGAGGTCGGTGATTGGGGAGGAGGAGGTCCGTGATTGGGGGGAGGGGGAGGTCGGTGATTTGGGGAGGGGGAGGTCGGTGATTGGGGGAGGGGGAGGTCGGTGATTGGGTGAGGGGGAGGGGGAGGTCGGTGATTGGGGAGGAGGAGGTCCGTGATTGGGGGGAGGGGGAGGTCGGTGATTGGGGGAGGGGGAGGTCGGTGATTGGGGGAGGGTGAGGTCGGTGATTGGGTGAGGGGGAGGGGGAGGTCGGTGATTGGGGGAGGAGGGGGAGGTCGGTGATTGGGGGAGGAGGAGGTCGGTGATTGAGGGGGAGGGGGAGGTCGGTGATTGGGGGAGGGGGGAGGTCAGTGATTGGGGGAGGGATGAGGTCGGTGATTGGGGGGGGTGGGGAGGGGAAGGTCACTGATTGAGGGAGGGGGAGATCGGTGATTGGGGGGGAGGGGAGTTTGGTGATTGGGGGGAGGGGGAGGTCGGTGATTGGGGAGAGAGGGAGGTCGGTGATTGGGGGGAGGGGGAGGGGGAGGTCGGAGTTTGGGTAAGGAGGCGGAGATCGGTAATTGGGAGGAGGGGAAGTCGTTGATTGGGGGAGGGGCGGTCGCTGATTGGGGGGGAGAGGGAGGTCGGTGATTGAGGGAGGGGGAGGTCGGTGATTGAGGGGGAGGGGGAGGGGGAGGTCGGTGATTGAGGGGGAGGGGGAGGTCGGTGATTTGGGGAGGGGGAGGTCGGTGATTTGGGGAGGGGGAGGTCGGTGATTGGGGGAGGGGGAGGTCGGTGATTGGGCGAGGGGGAGGTCGGCGATTGGGGGGGAGGGGAAGCTCGGTGATTGGGGAAGGAGAGGGAGGGGGTCGGTGATTGGGGGAGCGGGAGGTCATTGAACGGGAGGAGGGGGAGGGGGGTCGGTGATTGGTGGGGGAGAGGGAGGGGGAGGTCGGTGATTGGGGGAGGAGAGGGAGGGGGTCGGTGATTGGGGGAGCGGGAGGTCATTGAACGGGAGGAGGGGGAGGGGGGTCGGTGATTGGTGGGGGAGAGGGAGGGGGAGGTCGGTGATTGGGGGAGGGGGAGGTCGGTGATTGGGCGAGGGGGAGGTCGGCGATTGGGGGGGAGGGGGAGCTCGGTGATTGGGGAAGGAGAGGGAGGGGGTCGGTGATTGGGGGAGCGGGAGGTCATTAAACGGGAGGAGGGGGAGGGGGGTCGGTGATTGGTGGGGGAGAGGGAGGGGGAGGTCGGTGATTGGGGGAGGGCGAGGTCGGTGATTGGGGAGGAGGAGGTCCGTGATAGGGGGGAGGGGGAGGTCGGTGATTGGGGGAGGAGGGGGAGGTCGGTGATTGGGGGAGGGCGAGGTCGGTGATTGGGGAGGAGGAGGTCCGTGATTGGGGGGAGGGGGAGGTCGGTGATTGGGGGAGGAGGGGGAGCTCGGTGATTGGGGGAGGAGGAGGTCGGTGATTGAGGGGGAGGGGGAGGTCGGTGATTGGGGGAGGGGGGAGGTCAGTGATTGGGCGAGGGGGAGGTCGGCGATTGGGGGGGAGGGGGAGCTCGGTGATTGGGGAAGGAGAGGGAGGGGGTCGGTGATTGAGGGAGGGGGAGGTCATTGAACGGGAGGAGGGGGAGGGGGGTCGGTGATTGGTGGGGGAGAGGGAGGGGGAGGTCGGTGATTGGGGGAGGGCGAGGGGGTGGTCGGTGATTGGGGAGGAGGAGGTCCGTGATTGGGGGGAGGGGGAGGTCGGTGATTGGGGGAGGAGAAGGTCGGTGATTGGGAAGGGGGAGGGGGAGGTCGGTGATTGGGGGAGGGGGAGCTCGGTGATTGGGGGAGGAGGGGGAGGTCGGTGATTGGGGGAGGAGGAGGTCGGTGATTGAGGGGGAGGGGGAGGTCGGTGATTGGGGGAGGGGGGAGGTCAGTGATTGGGGGAGGGATGAGGTCGGTGATTGGGGGGGGTGGGGAGGGGAAGGTCACTGATTGAGGGAGGGGGAGATCGGTGATTGGGGGGGAGGGGAGTTTGGTGATTGGGGGGAGGGGGAGGTCGGTGATTGGGGAGAGAGGGAGGTCGGTGATTGGGGGGAGGGGGAGGGGGAGGTCGGAGTTTGGGTAAGGAGGCGGAGATCGGTAATTGGGAGGAGGGGAAGTCGTTGATTGGGGGAGGGGCGGTCGCTGATTGGGGGGGAGAGGGAGGTCGGTGATTGGGGGAGGGGGAGGTCGGTGATTGAGGGGGAGGGGGAGGGGGAGGTCGGTGATTGAGGGGGAGGGGGAGGTCGGTGATTTGGGGAGGGGGAGGTCGGTGATTTGGGGAGGGGGAGGTCGGTGATTGGGGGAGGGGGAGGTCGGTGATTGGGCGAGGGGGAGGTCGGCGATTGGGGGGGAGGGGAAGCTCGGTGATTGGGGAAGGAGAGGGAGGGGGTCGGTGATTGGGGGAGCGGGAGGTCATTGAACGGGAGGAGGGGGAGGGGGGTCGGTGATTGGTGGGGGAGAGGGAGGGGGAGGTCGGTGATTGGGGGAGGAGAGGGAGGGGGTCGGTGATTGGGGGAGCGGGAGGTCATTGAACGGGAGGAGGGGGAGGGGGGTCGGTGATTGGTGGGGGAGAGGGAGGGGGAGGTCGGTGATTGGGGGAGGGGGAGGTCGGTGATTGGGCGAGGGGGAGGTCGGCGATTGGGGGGGAGGGGGAGCTCGGTGATTGGGGAAGGAGAGGGAGGGGGTCGGTGATTGGGGGAGCGGGAGGTCATTAAACGGGAGGAGGGGGAGGGGGGTCGGTGATTGGTGGGGGAGAGGGAGGGGGAGGTCGGTGATTGGGGGAGGGCGAGGTCGGTGATTGGGGAGGAGGAGGTCCGTGATAGGGGGGAGGGGGAGGTCGGTGATTGGGGGAGGAGGGGGAGGTCGGTGATTGGGGGAGGGCGAGGTCGGTGATTGGGGAGGAGGAGGTCCGTGATTGGGGGGAGGGGGAGGTCGGTGATTGGGGGAGGAGGGGGAGCTCGGTGATTGGGGGAGGAGGAGGTCGGTGATTGAGGGGGAGGGGGAGGTCGGTGATTGGGGGAGGGGGGAGGTCAGTGATTGGGCGAGGGGGAGGTCGGCGATTGGGGGGGAGGGGGAGCTCGGTGATTGGGGAAGGAGAGGGAGGGGGTCGGTGATTGAGGGAGGGGGAGGTCATTGAACGGGAGGAGGGGGAGGGGGGTCGGTGATTGGTGGGGGAGAGGGAGGGGGAGGTCGGTGATTGGGGGAGGGCGAGGGGGTGGTCGGTGATTGGGGAGGAGGAGGTCCGTGATTGGGGGGAGGGGGAGGTCGGTGATTGGGGGAGGAGAAGGTCGGTGATTGGGAAGGGGGAGGGGGAGGTCGGTGATTGGGGGAGGGGGAGCTCGGTGATTGGGGGAGGGGGAGGTCGGTGATTGGGGGAGGAGGATGTCCGTGATTGGGGGGGGAGGGTGAGGTCGGTGATTGGGGGAGGGGGAGGTCGGTGATTGGGGGAGGAGGATGTCCGTGATTGGGGGGGGAGGGTGAGGTCGGTGATTGGGGGAGGGGGAGGTCGGTGATTGGGGGAGGAGAGGGAGGGGGTCGGTGATTGGGGGAGGGGGAGGTCGGTGAATGGGAGGAGGGGGAGGGGGGGTCAGTGATTGGTAGGGGAAAATGAGGGGGAGGTCGGTGATTGGGGGATGAGGCGGGGGAGGTCGGTGATTGGGGGGAGGGGGAGGGGGAGGTCGGTGATTGGGGGAGGAGGAGGGGGAGGTTGGTGATTGGGGGGAGGGGGAGGTCGATGATTGGGGTGAGGGCGAGGGGGTGGTCGGTGATTGGAGGGGGGGGAGGTCGGTGATGAGGGTGAGGGGAAGGTCAGTGATTTGGGGGGATGGGGAGAACAGTGATTGGGGGGAGGGGGTGGGATGTCGGTGATTGGGGGAGGGGGAGGTCGGTGATTAAGGGAGGTCAGAGATTGGTGGAGGGGGAGGAGGAAGTCGGTGATTGGGGGAGGGGGAGGGGGAGGTCGGTGATTGAGGGAGGGGGAGGAGGATGTCGGTGATTGGGGGGGGTGGTGGAGGTCGGTGATTGGGGAGGGGGACGTCGGTGATTGGGGAGGGGGAGGTCGGTGATTGGGGGAGTGGGACGTCGGTGATTGGGGGGAGGGGGAGGTCATTGATTGGGAGGAGGCTGAGGTCGGTGATTGGGAGGAGAGGGAGGTCGGTGATTGGGGGGAGGGGGAGATCGGTGATTGGGGGGAGGGGGAAGTCGGTGATTGGGGGAGGGGGAGGTCGGTGATTGGGGGGAGGGGGAGGTCATTGATTGGGAGGAGGCTGAGGTCGGTGATTGGGAGGAGAGGGAGGTCGGTGATTGGGGGGAGGGGGAGGTCGGTGATTGGGGGGAGGGGGAGGTCATTGATTGGGAGGAGGCTGAGGTCGGTGATTGGGAGGAGAGGGAGGTCGGTGATTGGGGGGAGGGGGAGATCGGTGATTGGGGGGAGGGGGAGGGAGAGGTCGGTGATTGGGGGGAGGTGGAGGGGGAGATCGGTGATTGAGGGCAGTGGGAATTCGGTGATTGGGGGGAGGGGGAGATCGGTGATTGGGGAAGGAGAGGGAGGGGGTCGGTGATTGAGGGAGGGGGAGGTCATTGAACGGGAGGAGGGGGAGGGGGGTCGGTGATTGGTGGGGGAGAGGGAGGGGGAGGTCGGTGATTGGGGGAGGGCGAGGGGGTGGTCGGTGATTGGGGAGGAGGAGGTCCGTGATTGGGGGGAGGGGGAGGTCGGTGATTGGGGAGGAGAAGGTCGGTGATTGGGAAGGGGGAGGGCGAGGTCGGTGATTGGGGAGGAGGAGGTCCGTGATTGGGGGGAGGGGGAGGTCGGTGATTGGGGGAGGAGGGGGAGCTCGGTGATTGGGGGAGGAGGAGGTCGGTGATTGAGGGGGAGGGGGAGGTCGGTGATTGGGGGAGGGGGGAGGTCAGTGATTGGGCGAGGGGGAGGTCGGCGATTGGGGGGAGGGGGAGCTCGGTGATTGGGAAGGAGAGGGAGGGGGTCGGTGATTGAGGGAGGGGGAGGTCATTGAACGGGAGGAGGGGGAGGGGGGTCGGTGATTGGTGGGGGAGAGGGAGGGGGAGGTCGGTGATTGGGGGAGGGCGAGGGGGTGGTCGGTGATTGGGGAGGAGGAGGTCCGTGATTGGGGGGAGGGGGAGGTCGGTGATTGGGGGAGGAGAAGGTCGGTGATTGGGAAGGGGGAGGGGGAGGTCGGTGATTGGGGGAGGGGGAGCTCGGTGATTGGGGGAGGAGGGGAGGTCGGTGATTGGGGGAGGAGGAGGTCGGTGATTGAGGGGGAGGGGGAGGTCGGTGATTGGGGGAGGGGGGAGGTCAGTGATTGGGGAGGGATGAGGTCGGTGATT